>NC_057711.1:56065013-56189745 GCF_004010195.1 Chiloscyllium plagiosum | reverse complement strand
CTGCAATCTTCTTCCTGACCTCTCCGCCCCCACCCCAGTCTGACCTATCACCCTCACCTTGACCTCTTTCCACCTATCGCATTTCCGACGCCCCTCCCCCAAGTCCCTCCTCCCTACCTTTTATCTTAGCCTGCTGGACAAACTTTCCTCATTCCTGAAGAAGGGTTTATGCCCGAAACGTCGATTCTCCTGTTCCCTGGATGCTGCCTGACCTGCTCCGCTTTTCCAGCAACACAAAACCACATTATAGTCTGACAGGTTTATTTGGAAGCACTAGCTGTCTGATTGATGAAGGATCAGCAGTCCGAAAGCTAGTGCTTCCAAATAAACCTGTCAGACTATAATGTGGCTTTGTATGATGTTTAACTTTTGCAAATTTGGAAATATTGCTGATAAGAACCAATAGTATAGAGAGAAACAAGAACCCAAGAAGATCGGAGTAATAGACCACATGGTCTGTTGACCTTGCTTCTTTATTTAATTTGATCAAGGCTGATATTTGGCTTCAATGACACTTAACTGATTGTAACACATTTCTTTTGATCCCCTGAGACCAAAAGTCTGCCTTAAATTTATTCAGCGACGGAACAGGAAGTTATGCGACAAAAGTTATGAAACTTCTTTTTTTATGAGCTGCGTTTTGAAACTCACATCTGCTTTCTGATTAGCAGCTTGTAACTGCTTCCTGAACAATGGATGATGAACTTTATGATTGTATCTTCTGTAGAGTTAGTTTACATGACGCTTACCTTACAAAGAGATTTTTCTCCAAATAAATATTGGAGATACAGAATGCATTGCGCCTATAAGGGCTCCGGACCACACAGACTGTGGTGAACTTTGTGGCAGAGTCAGACAAGACCAGTTTTGACATTCGGGGTATCTTACTGCATCTTTTACAGTTTTGTTGGCTGGCGAGGTGAGTTTCACACTGGGCAGCGGCAAGAAATCTGAGTGACTTCAGCTCATTGCTGGCTGTAAGGAGCCTTCATTTTGGACGAACACAATCCATGTGCACCCTGCATCAACAGATGTTGGCATTCAACAAACCCTCAAGACCATCATAGTTCCTCTCTGATTCACATGCATTGCACTGATGAAGCACAGACCTGCACTACAGGGCACACTCTCAACTAGTGTTCAAAGGCTGCAGCAGGCATATGTTGCATGTGGGAACATGTGCCCAGTTCACAGATTTTACTGGGCTGCACCTTAGGGCTGCTTGCGTGCTGTCTCAGCATTCACTCACTTAACACTTAGACACACACTTGCAGCATTCATGCTGTCAGCGCATTCGTGTTTCAGATGGAGTTAAAGGCTGTCAGTACTGCTGCATTGATGTGCTCTTATTTGTAGACAGCTCTTTGTTAGAATGGATCTGCCTGGAAGTGGGGGCGGGTGGGGTGGGGAGGAGGTGGGGGGTTGGTCATCTTAACATGCTGCATACCAATATGGCAGTTTAACACTTAGAGCATATACCACTTGCCTGCACAGCAAACATACTGCATGTTCATTCATCACAATTGGCTAGGTGTTGGTCTTCAAGTCTTCAATCTTTTTTGGGGTGGAGGGAGAGGCTGCTGTCAGTCAGGGGGGCACAGACACACACAGTCTTGGGGCTTGTCCATACTCAGTCACCAGCTTGGGTCACTCATGATCAGGGGTCAGTCTGAAGGTAGTCTGAGGAGGGTTCAATGGGCTGTCCTGTGGGACAGCACTAGCAGTCAGGGAATCATGTACTATTACTCAAGAAGCTGCAAAGACTATGATTAGGTGTCTGGTCAGTACAATCTAGGGGCTGTTTGTCAAAGTTGGTCAATGACCTGGGTCAAATACAGTCCTGGGGATCCTGGTGATCATTAAGGAGGGTGCAAGGGAGGCCTGACTATGTAGCAGTAGGGAAAATGACTGGGATTGGGATTATCTTTGAGATTGTGGTTGACATGGGCTGGTTGGGCTGAAGGGTCTGTTTCCATGCTGTATGACTCTATGACTAAGTTCTTGATATAGCCTAAATAAAAACACAATTTAAGTAATAAAGTAAAATATCAATGATTATAAAATTTTACACAAATTTAAATGATCTTTTATTTCATTTTTAGCATGTAATTTAGATGATTGCTTGAAATGTGGAGCTTTCTGTGTCTTTGAAAATCTGTTGAAGCTAGCTCCTTGTTTTAATTTATGAACTACTCAGACTCTAAACAGACATCTCCAAGATCTAAATGTATTCATTGTCTCCTTTGACAGTGTGGAAAATATGGTTACATCACTGAAGCAAGCTTAAAATGGAGATGGTAGGAGGAGAGAGCACAATGCAGATGACATTAACACCTGCTATCCGGGTTGCTTTTCCATTTCAATCTGTTTCATGCCCTTTTCAATTACACAGTTACGATATCTTTAAAACATTTATTAGGCAAACGCAAATGCACAGGGGTATTGGAAACACTGGACTGAAGATGTGCCAGATTAAACAAGAAATGACCAAAACTTGGCATAATCATACATGGCTGAGTGCACTAACAATTGAGCAATTCCTTCCTTGTAAATTAATTCCAGTACATGGTATAGAGCCATGATTTTGAACTCCTTTTTATTTAATAAGTTGTAGTTACAAAGCAGCCATATGCAGCTGAATTAAACTATATAGGATAATTCCTACTTTGCCTCATAGCCCAAAACTGGAGATGGTGATGTTAATAGAAATAGAAATAGAAATAAAAAGTAAGGGAGATGTAGCACAACTGCTTGATTCACCAACATCTATTTTACACTATCAGAGCAAGTTAAAATTACCCCCTTTTGGAGGTACAATTGAAGCTGATGCAGTCTGCAGCTAGAAGGGATGTGAGAAGTTAGCCAAGCAACGAATAATGACATTAATGAGGCAAAGGGTTTGGGGAGTAGTTAATAAAGGAGCCACTTGTCATGTGGTAGATAATCTTTCATGCAGGTTGTAAATGGTGCCAATCATTGGAAATAAATCTCCAAGAATAGTGCTGCATCTGTGACTCGAACTTTCAGTGGATAACTAACATATGGAATTAATAGGTAGTATTTTAATAGAGACTGAAGGTATAATAAGAAGTTAATTCTGAAGAAGAATTTTACATTTTAGTTTTTGCAGTTCTTTTATCTCAGGTTGAAGCATACTGACAGCCTTTTATTACAGGCTGAGACATTCCTGTGCTGGCACCCAGTGTCTTGACAGTGAAAGTACATGGTGACTCTGATGACTAAAATACCACATGGTTGTTGAAGTTACTGTATTTGACAAGTGCTTCAAACTTGTAACAAGTGGTCAGCATGACCTACATCCCAACATGGAGACACTTAAAACGTGTCTTCCCATTGACTCAGATTTTAATGCAGTTTGCAATAACAAGGTTTTGTGTATCATAATAACGTTTGACAAACATTGAGTACCACTGTAGCTTGCCAACAGCTTTGAAGTTATTGTGTAATTTTTTATCTGCCATTACCACAATATCCTGTGATTTGGCTGTATTAATTATACTGAATGTCCAAACATAAAGAAGCTGAGTTTTTTTACAGCACACAAACAGGCCATTCAGCCCAACGTGCCCGTGCCAGTCATCAAACATTGATCCTTTCTAATACTATGTTTTAAGTACTATTATTTTATTATTATTATTAGCTATCATGTCCTAAAGTACTTTATAGCTAACAAAGTACTTTTGGAATTTAATAGAGGAATCACTGTAACCAAAATGTGGGCAACACAGTTTACAAAGAGCATTGAAATAATGACCAGATAACATGGTTGAATTGCAGTTGGTAAAGAATACATATTGACCTGGAGACCCTGTAAAATTTGTCTGCTTTTCTGTTAATAAGTGCCTTTCCTTCTAAATTTATTTGATGTGAAACTTAGATCAAGTGCTTATGGGAGGTTTTTTTTTGTTGAAAATGCAGATTTATTTCTACTGATGGTCTTGAGTTCATATGGGGACAAACCCATTTTCCATCCTAATTCTGAACTAAGATGTTAGTAGTATGGAATTTTTTCCCAAATTTACCATGTTCTGAAAAAAGGAGAATATCAGACAGCTTCAATAAACATAGCCCTAAGCAGGTTAATAACAAAGTTGTGGAGATGCACTAGGTAAAATGAATTTAACCAAGCTCACAAGATTCCAGAGATTCCTCTGAAATTAAAAAATTGCCTGAGCATACATCCATAACATCAGCTCACAGGATGAAAGCAAAGCTACCAGACAACCAAATACTCCATCACTCTGGTAATGAACAGTGCACTTGAAAAAGGAAAGCTTGATTGTGACAATATTTAGCTGCACGATGAAGTCTAAAAGAATGCACCTGGTAGTAGGGAGAATAGTTGAAACATGTTATACAAGGTAATAGTCTTTGGCAGAAACCCTACATAAATTCCATTAAACAAACATCGTCAAACATAAAAGCACTTGCACAGTTCTTTGTGGAGATGGAATGGAATGTTGTCATCAAGATAAATGTATTAATAAGTTTTATCTTCCAGGTGTCAACATTTGCAGTTGTTTAGATTCCCTGAGGTATTACAGAAAGGCTGTCAGAAAGATGAACATAGGTGCTGTGGCAGCACTATTTACTTCTCTGAAAATGAAATGCTCCCAGTTTGTGGTTCTGTATGGAGTTGATCAGAACATGGTAATGTTGAGAAATATAACGATGTGTGACACTCATATTTGGGCATGCCTGGGAGATGTGTTGAGTCTGTCTTGCTATATAGTGACAGAGGTAAAATTGGAGGGAGATTAACACTCTAGTGACAGGTTATATAATAGGATTCAGAGCAGTGTCTTGCCTATCCTGGATAAAGAGGATGCATCTCATTGAGAAATTTTGTTGGAATAAAGAAAAAAATGCTTAAAGGAATGCTGTGTCAAAGCAGAACAAAATATCATTTGCAGCAACTAAAACTTCTCACAGTCACATTCAATTTCTTTAAATCAGTTTTCTATACAACTTTACTGAAAAATATTGAATTGGTTTCTGTTACATAGCATAATTACATGATATCTAAATATGAGTTAAATTTAATTCCAAGCATAATGTGTTACCTTCAACATAAAAACATTTATTAATCTATGTTTCATCATTCCTAACTTAAATGTCCCTTGATTTTGTTGTCCTCTGGAGAAATTCTATGTTATGATATCAATAGCAAAAGTACTGGTTAACTGCTTAATTTTTAAACAGTATTTGTATTCTTCAAATGAGACTTGTAGAAATGGAGCATTATTTTGTTTTGAATGGTCTCTTGTGTATTGTTAACACATGCTTGTTGATGTGATGTTAGAACAGAATTCCTTTGTGTTTTCCTTTGCTTTGTTGCACTGTGTTATTGGTTTTATATGCTGAATGTATTTAATATTAACAAATCTTTGATGTAAGGAGAAAGTGAGGACTGCAGATGCTGGAGATCAGAGCTGAAAATGTGTTGCTGGAAAAGCGCAGCAGGTCAGGCAGCATCCAAGGAGCAGGAGAATCGACGTTTCGGGCACGAGCCCTTCTTCAGTAATTCTTCAGAATTACTTCAAATCTTTGAAGTAATTCAACTTGACTTCACTATCGAATTGAAATAGTTCTATAGCTAAACTCTAATCTGAGTACAGTCCTGTTTATGAGATGCTCTGATGAGCAGCTTCCCTGCTATATTAATTCACAATTGTGTTGCCTTGATTTTTGGGTACAGGAGACATAATTCATAATATCGCCTTGTCTGTTCAGATTGAGGTGAGCAACATGCAAAGTTAATTCACCTGACTTTTTTTCATGATTATGGCACTAACTGTTGCACCTCCAGTTCTCCCTCTGCTCTGGAGGCTGCAGACAATCTCTGCACACAGCAGGAAATCCTGGCAGCTATGTAGTAGAAGGAAGTTTTTTTTCTTAAAATAACTAAAAGGTTGTTGCAATATAATGTTTAATAAAAGGAAAACTAGGGGAATCTGGAGGATAGATCTAGTATTGGAGGCATTAGTGGTGCAGGTAGAAAGAAATCAAGAGACAAGACTCTGCAGGGTGCAGGAATCTCTGAAGAAACCCCCTCAGAAGGGAATAAGAGTAGGTGTTCAGGAAAGCCTGGACTTGAGGAGCTGGGATCAGTGCCACAAAAAGTCTAATGACCTCATGCAGGTGCTTACGATCAGTTGCCTGTTAGCTAGCCACTCTTCCATCCATGACAATATGTTGCACAAACTCTTTAGCATCTGACATGGTATCTTAATTCAATACATTCTGGAAATCTAAGTATAGTACATCCAATAGTTCTCCTTTACCCACAGTATTTGTTGCCTTTTCAAAGAACTCCAATAGTTTGGTTAAACATGATCTCTCTTTTGCAAAACCTGTTGACTCAGCTTGATTGCCTTGAACTTCTCCAAATGTCCTATTATAATCTTTAATAGTAGCTTTTATTGTCTTCCTTATGACAAATGTTAAGCTCACTACCCTGTAGTTTCCTCATTTCTCTGTTTTTGTCTCTAATGCATAGACAGTGTATTATTTCACATTAAATGTCATTTCCTATTTTTCCTCTTAATTCCAGAAGATCATTTTGCAGTGAATTGATATGATATTGTGCTTTCCCTGATATGTAAACTTCACAGTCATCTTCAAATAGTTATACCCTATTTTTAACTTGTTAGGAAGAGTAGTGTTAGTGTTAGATCCTTAAAGATCCAAACACAATTCCCTAGGGTATTCCAAAGAGAATGATTCCCTATCCCAGACCACTCTGCCTTCTGTTATAAGGGAGTTAAAAATCACACAACGTCAGGTTATAGTCCAACAGGTTTATTTGGAAGCACTAGCTTTTGGAGCGCTGCTCCTTCATCGGGTGGTTGTGGAGTAAAGGATTGTAAGAAACAGAATTTATAGCAAAAGTTTACAGCGTGATATAACTGAAATTATATGTTGAACAAGACCTGCATTGTTTGTTAAGTCTCTCATCTTTTAAAATGATCATGTTGGTTTCAGTTCTTTCATATGTAAATCACAAAACTTTAAAAAAATTACATTCTCAAGTGAACTTTAACAATTGGTGTCATGTCGACCCAGATAATGCATTGAAGGTGTGAGGTGCCCTGTGTGAGGCTGTCTGTGCCACAATGGTCAGACTGATTCTAATCTAAAAAATGGATTTACAGAATCTTAATGGATTCATGTAGTTTTTATAGGTGTGTATGTGTGTGGGGGGAGGTGTGGTGGTGGGGCGGGGTGGGGGGCGGAGGGGAGAGGCGCTCATAATCTGGATGAAACCACAGCACCTGGAGAAAATCTATGGAGATACAGGGACAATGTGCAAACTACACACTGTCACCTGAGGTTGGAATCAAATCCTGTTTCTATGAGGCGGCAAAGCTAACCACTGAGCTACCATGCTGCCCAAACTACTTGTTAGTTTTTATCTACACTTGTTATATATGCCACTAAACAGCAATTATGTTTCAAATAACAAACTAAAACTGATTAGAGGAAGTGCTCATGTACTAGCTTGTAGATGAAAAGATTTTAGGGCATTTACTATCTTTCATACTTGGAAATGTATTGCTGGAAAAGCACAGCAGGTCTGGCAGCATCTAGGGAACAGGAGAATCGACGTTTCGGGCATTAGCCCTTCTTCAGGAATCCTGAAGAAGGGCTAATGCCCGAAACGTCGATTCTCCTGTTCCCTAGATGCTGCCTGACCTGCTGCGCTTTTCCAGCAACACATTTCTAGCTCTGATCTCCAGCATCTGCAGACCTCACTTTCTCCTCATATCTTTCATACTTAACCATATACTGTTTGCTAGTGGCTTATCTTACTGAAGAGTTGTTTCCTGTTTGTGTTGTGAATAATTAATTCTCTGTAGAATTGAATTAGTGTTGAGTAGATTTTGACTGAACAGACAATGAAAAGAGTGGCACTTGTGATAGATGTTATCATACTGATTATAAGTGATTCTATTATCTACAACCAATCCAGAACGGGTTTCACACATGATGATTTTATAAAGCTGTTGGTAATGCAAATAATTAGCGAACTAATAATTTAAATGAACGTAGACATGACCTCAAAAAAAATACATGTAACGTACAGTTTGCCCTCAGGGTCTTTTGCATCGGCTCAAAGGAAAGGTTGGAAATGTTGTGCTCATTCAGTTCACCATTTTAGAGATGTGATGGTATTATGTCAGGGAGGGAGAAGAGAAGAAACATATACTCATGCAAGGTGTGGGAAAGTTTGCTGGCTTTTGTTTTCACTATTTAATTGCTGAGTGCTTTGCATCTGAGTCAAAGGTTTGGCTGAGAGTTTATGGTTAAGTTTGGATTATTTTACCTGTGTTCGATATTTGGTAACAGGGATTGAGCCCAAATGTAACCTGGGGTTCATCTTCACAACAGGCTTTAATGGGGACTCCATATTCAGTAGATGACATACAAAACAAACAGGCTTCTTGGATTTCTCAGGAAGAATCTTTGGTATCACATAATCCATCTGTTGCATAGTATGAGAGGTAGGCACAGCAGCTGTATAAACAAAACTAAGCCCATCATCTGATCTTAATAGCAGCATGAACATTATTAAACTTCTACATACTAATTAGCAAGAGGTGCTTACATGAGATTGAGTTGTTTGTTAGGCAAAGGTATACAGCATCCTGATAATCATGTCTGAAACTCATCAGTGTTTGCATACTTTTGGCATAAGATGGACATATTTGTTTTCAGCAGAACAAAGAGAGGTCAGGAAAAGAGCAATAAAAACTCTGCAGGAAGTGAGTAAATTCTCTTCATATACCTTCACTTTTTCCATGCCAATACCTCAACCAATCAATTTGCAGGCCAACAGGCAGCATTCATTTTCTCACACTGTATAAGTTGTAATTCCCTTTGAAATTTAGTATTCTTACACCTGCCCTGATTAATGCAAGATGAAGACCTTTAACAGCATCATTGCTTTTTCAGCCATATTCATGTTTTGTGTTGGTTCTTTGTCTTGTTTCTCGCATGCCTGCTAAATCTGGAGCATCAAAACATAGGAGCCGTCTTAAAGTTAAAATCAAATTAGCATTTAAATGATCTAAGCCTTTACAAAAGTCTACTACCTGAGTTTATTCTGTGATGTTTCTTTAATAGCCAGTAATAATGCAGTGTTTATTGCGCTGGCTCCAGAGAGGCTATCTAATTTTCAAGAATCAAATACTTTTAAAAATTGGTTATATAAAAGAAATTGAGCGCACAGAAATTTATTGACGTGCAAAAGTTACAAGACAGGAATAGCTATTTGGCTCAATCCGTTTGTGTCAATCTTGACCTGAAAATTGGAGCCTGCATCATTAAAATTTCTTACCCCTTTATCTATAGTTTACTTTTTTTTAGCAATATCATGATTTTGTTACATTTTTAATTTTCCTTCAGTGGTTTCCAAACAGCACAAGTGTCCCCAAAAGTAGAGTATGAATTTTATTTTTCTTGACTGTTCAGAAATAATAACTTCTTGAGAAATACTCTATAAAATTGAGAGTACTTTCACTTGTGCTGGTCTGCAACATTTTTAGCAACACTAAATGGGATTTTACAGCTCAGTGATTAAAGGCTGATGTATGAGGAAAGGCATTATGTAAATACTAATGAGGAACAAATGAGCACGTGCGTACACTCTAATAAATAAGTCCATACTTAAAATGAGCCTCAATTATAGGCTTTACTGGTCAGGTCTACTGTGAGAAGCTGTTAGAATCAAATTTGTAAATGTATATCCGGATTTGAAATTAGTGTCAGCTTGAAACAGAAAAACAGATGACATTGAATAGATTTAGAAAGCAAGTGCCAACAATTCTACCACAGCAACACCCCGGAGTGACAGTAGTTGCAATAGAAATAAAAGCCAGGATAGTTTATTGACCTAGTGTTGTGCATGAGAATCTTGACCTCATATGCTGGATTTTGCAATTGGGTATGTCTTCTTGCTGAAAGGCAAATAGACTGCATGGTTCAAGCCAAAGCCATCAGAGTTGTTCGAGGCAAACCTCACTAGACAATTCTTAAGCAAGTTGAAGAATTTGTAAGTAAATTAAAAACCTTTGCAGAGATTTTTGTATTCCTGTAATGTACAATTTGTTGTGTCTCTTTTTAGAGGTACTGAACCACGTATGGCAGAGGGCAGTGCAGTAGGGAAATTCGCACAATGTGCATAGACAGGTATATAAGCATTATTCACACTGGAATGATTATCTCTAATTGGTTACCAAACACTCACAATATAATGTCAGCCCACTACAAGGCCCCACTGGCAGATTTGTTCCCAGAGGATGCACATTGCACCTGCTTGAAAATGAGATCTGTGCTAAGTGTGGTGGATTATGACCATGATTTATGGCTTCTTGCCCTCTCCAATGACTTGCTACTCTCAACACTCTGTTGAGTTTTGTTGTCCTCATTTACAAGCTTTTTTTTGTCTCTTGATTCCAGTTTTGTTCCCTTTTCTCCTAATATTGCTCATAAGAATGAGATTCTCTACTCACCAGTGGATCTCAGCTGGAACCTGTTTACTCAACAGTATCTAAAAATGGAATTGAACTCTATGATCTGTGATGTCATTGGATCCTCGTAACTCTGAAATTGATGACACTGTCTAGTGAATAAAATAATTGATCTTAGCTTTGAGAAAGAATAGTTGGGCCTGTTTTCAAATAGATTATTACAAAAACGGGATTTACTACAAGTTAAGATATAGATAGAAGAGTTTTGGAATGACTCAAGTTTACAGAAATTAGAATATAGGAGACCAGTCAGGAGTGTGTTGAATTGTCAAACTCAAGATAAAAAGAAGTATGAATTAGGGTCTTAGCATTGGATGAGGAGAGACATGGATTAATTGTAACATCATACAGTTTCGAAGAGGCCAATCGGCCCATCAGGTCTGCACCATAGTAAAGTATCCTAAATCTCACTGCTTAGTGATGCTCGGTTTGAGATTCACCAGGGCCACTTAGCTCCTGACCTTATTACAGCCTTTATTCTAACATGACAACAGAGCTGCATTTCAGAGGTGAGGTGAGAGTGACGACTCTTAACATCAAGGCTGCATTCAACCAAGTGTGGCACCAAGGAGCCTTGGCAAAACTCGAATTAATGGGCATTATGGTGATGAAAGTCATATCTGGCAGATAGGAAAATTGTTGTGGTTGTTGGAGGTTAGTTATCTGAGCTCCAGGACATTTCTGCTGGAGTTCCTCAGGGCACAGTGCTTGGCCCAAACATCTTCAGTTGCATCATCAATGACCTTCCCTCCATCATAAGGTCAGAAGTGGAGATGTTCACCGATGGCTGCTCAATATTCAGCACCATTCTTTACTCCTCAGATACTGAAGCAGTCCATGTCCAAAAGCAACAAGATCTGGACAATATCCAGGCTTGGGCAAATGGCAAGTAACATTCATACCACACAAATGCCAGTCTATGACCATCACCAACAAGAGACAATCTAACCACCATCCTTTGATACTCAATGGTGTTACCATCACTGAATCTCCCACTGTCAACATCCTTGGAGTTATCATTGACCAGAAATTCAGCTGGACTCACCACATAACCGCAGTGGCTACAAGAGGCTAGGAATACTGTGGCAAGTAACTCGCCACCTGACTCCCTAAAGCCTGTTCATCATCTAAAAGGCACAAGTCAGGAATGTGCTGTAATACTTCCCACCTGTCTGGATAGTTGTAGTCCCAACAACACTGAAGAAGTTTAACACCATCCAAGACAAAGCAGCCTGCTTCATTGGCACTACATCCACCAGCATCCACTCCCTCCACCACCGGAATTCAGTAGCAGCAGTGTGAACTATCTTCAAGATGCATTGCAGAAATTCACCAAGAGTCCTGAGACATCACCTTCCAAACCCACGAACACTTCTATCAAAAAGGACAAGCAGACACATGGGATAACCATCACCTGATAGTTCTCCTCCAAGCCACGCACCATCCTGACTTGGAAATACAGTTGGTTCTGCAATAATGTGTAAAAACAATGACTGCAGATGCTGGAAACCAGATTTTGGATTAGTGGTGCTGGAAGAGCACAGCAGTTCAGGCAGCATCCGAGGAGCAGAAAAATCGACGTTTCGGGCAAAAGCCCTTCATCAGGAATAAAGGCAGAGAGCCTGAAGCGTGGAGAGATAAGCTAGAGGAGAGTGGGGTAGAAAGTAGCATAGGTGAGTGGTGGAGGGGATGAAGGTGATAGGCCAGGGTGGAGTGGATAGGTGGAAAAGAAGATAGGCAGGTAGGACAAGTCATGGGGACAGTGCTGAGCTGGAAGTTTGGAACTGGGGTGAGGTGGGGGAAGGGGAAATTAGGAAACCGTTGAAGTCCACATTGATGCCCTTGGGTTGAACTGTTCCACGGTGGAAGTTCCGAGGCGGAAGATGAGGCGTTCTTCCTCCAGGCGTCTGTTGGTGAGGGAGCGGCGGTGAAGGAGGCCCAGGCCTTCCATGTCCTTGGCAGAGTGGTAGGGGGAGTTGAAATGTTGGGCCACAGGGCGGTGTGGTTGATTCGTGCGGGTGTCCCAGAGATGTTCCCTAAAGCGCTCTGCTAGGAGGCGTCCAGTCTCCCCAATGTAGAGGAGACCACATCGGGAGCAACGGATACAATAAATGATATTAGTGGATGTGCAAGTAAAACATTGATGGATGTGGAAGGCTCCTTTAGGGCCTTGGATGGAGGTGAGGGAGGAGGTGTGGGCGCAGGTTTTGCAGTTCCTGCGATGGCAGGGGAAGGTGCCAGGATGGGAGGGTGGGTTGTAGGGGGTCAATTTTGCTGCTCCTCAAATGCTGCCTGAACTGCTGTGCTCTTCCAGCACCATTAATCCAAAAGCTGCGATGTGTGTTTCTTCAACATGAATTGGCTTAAATGTGATTGAAGAATTTAAACCATTATTTGTAGACTGCAAACGTTCCTTACCTGTATTGGCTATAATGTGATCCCGGTCCCATTAGTTTAAATGGTGAGGCTATTGTGCAATTTTCTTATAACTCGAGATCGCATGAGCACAGAATGATCGTGTTATATCAGAACTGACTGTATGTTACCATTTCTTCATTGTCGTTGGATCAAATTCCTGGATTTCCCTCCTTAATGCCTTTGTTGGTTACCCCTCAGCAGGTGGACTGCAGCAGTTTGAGAAGGCATCTCACCACCACCTTGTCAACAACAACTAGGAATGGGCAATAAATGCTGGTCAGTCAGTGATGCCCACGCCTCATGACTGAATTAAGCAAAAAACTAAAATGCTCTCCCACAGTCACCTCAAACATGTGTCCAACTTTGATCGCCAGAATTAGACCCAATGCTCACCATCCCTTATTGGAACTTCTGCATGTGAATATAAAAAGCTCTTCTGAATACATTTCAAGAAATCTCTCCATTGAACCCTTTACACTAAGATTACCCCAATTACTGTTGGGAAAGTTGAAATCATCTAATATAGCTAACCTATTTTTGTTTTTACACACCTCAGTGAATTGTCTATATATCTTGTCCTCAATTTCCCACTGACAGTCTGGGGGTCTGTAAAACTCTCCATCTCTGTGACTATCCATTTTTTATTCCGAAGATATACTTTCAAAACCTTATTTGAAGACCCTTCAATGATATTTTCGCTTCTGACTCCTCAATTAATAATACAACACCATCTCCCATTTTACACTCTGCCCAGTCCCTCCTGAAAATCCTATATTCCAGAATGTCAAGTTGCCAGTCCTACTGTCCCTCAAAGATGTGTTTGTGATGGCAACAATAATGCAATTCCACATGCTCTTAACACATCTGTTTTAGCTACAATAATCCTAGCATTAAAATAGAGTCCATCCAGCCTCCCTTACTGTCTTATGACCCAAGAATCCATAAATCCCCCTCCTGCACCAATACTTGAGCCACAGATTCATCTGACCTACTCTCCAGGAGTGATCCAGAGATTACAACTTTTGAGCTCCCGCTCTTTAGTCTACTGTCTAGCTCCCTAAGATCTTGAAGCAAGACCTCATCCCTCATTCCATCTATACAGTTAATACCAATGTGTATCATGACCTCTGCCTTGTCATCTTCCCTCTTTAGGATGCCCTACAGCCATAAGACCGTGAGGTGTAGCAGCACAATTAGGCCATTCAGCCCATTGAGTCAGCTCCACCATTCAATCATCGTTGATAAATTTCTCAACTCTATTTTCTTGCCTTCTCCCATAACCTTTGATTCCTTTACTAATCAAGAACTTATCTGTCTCTGTCTTAAATATACTCAATGGCGTGACCAACACTGTCCTCTGCGGCAAGGGGTTCCAGAGATTCAGAGATGCCACTCAGTGACGTCCTTGACCATGGAACCAGAGAGGCAGGCCCATCAAGGCCTGTCTATGGCTGGAGAAGCACCTATCCATCCCCAAACTAATGAAACCCCAACACCATTGCCTCTGTAATCTTCTTCCCCCAACCCCTGTATAGCCAGGCAGCTTGCGGCATCAGAAGTTTGGCGCTGTCTGCATTCCTTTGAGGAAACAATGATCTCAGCAGCTTCCAAAACAGAAATGAAGTTGGGCGATGTTATGAAGGTGAAGTATTGTTGTTTTGATGATGGCTTTATATGAATGTGAATGCTCAATGCAGAATGTCAGATCATAGTTGTAACTTCTACCTGAAAGTAGTTGGATTTTATAGATGTGTGCCTGCAAGAATGATGAGCAATTTGGGCCTCAGGGTGTTTGCTAGAAATCAGCATTGCCTCTGAGTGAGTTTTGAATCTGTACTGAGCTTTGCATTGGTAATACAAATACATTTGTGGCCAGCAGTATTTTTTTGAATGTTACTGTAAATACCCTGGAATAAACATTTGCAGAACACTGTGACGTCCTGTTTCTACATTATTGTAAATGGTGTTTGGAATTGCAGATGCAGTAGTGTTGTTTTGAAAAGATGATGCAAAACTCAAAAGTTTAGAAGGAGTCAAATCCACTGACTTTGTATAGCATTGCTGCTAACCTCCTTCAGTCATGGCATTATGTCATTCAAGTTGTATAATTCCATATCTTTTGCATTGCAAATGAGATTCAGCTTTAGGAAAGTCTTACCTTAGTACCAATGTAAATGTGTGAAATTATCCTATGGTGATTTGGGATAGGCCTTGCTATGTTTGTGTGGGTGGAATACCTGGTTTGGAAAATACACCAGCCTTGCTTTGCAAGTATCCAACTATAATGATTTCGTTCTCAAGTCACAATATTGTCTAACAGTTGAAACTCCTTTTAAATTCTGATTATGTACAGCTGTTTGGCATTTGCAATTGGAATTTCCCAATGATGGAAAATTCTATTTTACGCCTTTTTACAGAAATAAAGCATTTTCATGATTCAAACTAAACTGCAAAATTTATTACTCATAATCCTTTATTTAATCACACTTTATCTTGAAGCAGACTGGCATATGAAATCACACTTCATACCAAAGCAGATTATCAGTGAAAGCTTTTAAGAGTAGCCTAACAATGGTTGAGATTAATTGAGATTACACAGTAAATGTTTTTGCTTAATGCCTGTAAGAAGCCTATGAGTTGAAAGTCTGAGAGTCTTTCATTATTTTGGTGTTGCTGCTTCAAAGCTCATGACCTTTTTATCCATTAATGAGACGTGGTGGCATGATGCCGCATAGAATTTAGGCAAAAACAATTATGCAAGTAATAAACTCCAAATTTAGAGAAGGCCTTTACTTATATTTGAGCAATATAAAAGTAAAATGTGACAGGTGCTGGAAATCTGAAAATAAAACAGTAAAAGACTGGAACTAATCTCAGCCAACATCTGCAGAATAATAGGAATAATTGAGAATGAGAGTCTGGAGGAAGAGTCTACGAAGTGGGCTAAGACCTTTTAGTTCCTACAGAGAGCTGGCACAGGCAGGATGGGGCAGATGGCCTC
This sequence comes from Chiloscyllium plagiosum, assembly GCF_004010195.1. Lineage (NCBI taxonomy): Eukaryota > Metazoa > Chordata > Chondrichthyes > Orectolobiformes > Hemiscylliidae > Chiloscyllium > Chiloscyllium plagiosum. The sequence continues at coordinate 56,173,773 of NC_057711.1, read as the reverse complement.
CTTCCACGCTGTATTTTCCAATTTATTCTAATTGCACTCAGCTGAAAAACTGTGGTGCAGGAAACGCCAGCCGCCCTGAAAGTTCACTTGAAGTCTCCCTAACTCCTGTTGCAAATGGTTTAGTAGATGAGTGGGGCCATTCCTGGATCAGAAATTTCAAGGTCAATCATTTTAAATAATTGTGGGATTACAAAGGATATATGGTGCACAAACAATATTCAGCCCAACTAGTTGATGTTGGCATTTTGGCTCCATTCAAGCCTCCTTTCTCTTTTCCATCTAAATGGATCATCATGACCTCTGTGAGTCAAAGAGTGCCTGAAGCTTCTCCATGCGCCTTCTGGGAGAACATCACAGTTCAGTGGATGGTCTCTCCATAGGGCGTAGGGACACCTCACAATTGGGAAAACTTTAGCGGTGGCAAGTGGACACTCCTTTGCTGGGTACTTATGTGGTTCAGTTGTCTGCCACCTTCCCTGCCATTGTCAAGATATGTGGGAAAGGGATAAGCATGCAACTTCCTGCCTTCCCTCATCATTTTACAGGTCTCCCAACACATCTCTGAAAGGCTGGTATATTTTGAACCGATGAGTATATTGTTGGTAGGGATCGTTGCCCGTCGAAGCAGATTTATAAAATTAATCTCTTTGTGTACAATTGATAATCTCATTCTTATACTTTAAAATCTAAAGTTTCCCAAAATGTGACGTACTACTCACATTCATCTCCTTGCATTATTTCTCGATAAAAACATGCTGACTTGTAAATATCATATTGAGTTTTCAGGTGTACTGGTAGTTATCAGATTATTTCTGCACACTTTACTTATGTACACAAATGAATTGCGAGCATTAATAAGACGACCTGACTATCCAAATATTTGCCTGAAAAGATTACTATTGCTCAGAGACTATATATTGTACTTGAAATATAAAGTAAACATCTTTCTTAAAAATCACACAATAGCAGGTTATAGTCCAACAGGTTTATTTGTAAGCACTAGCTTTCGGAGCACTGTTTCTTCATCAGGTGGTTGTGGACACAACCGAAAGCTAGTGCTTACAAATAAACCTGTTGGACTATAACCTGCTATTGTGTGATTTTTAACTTTGTATACCACAGTTCAACATGGGCATTTCATAACATCTTTCCTGTGTGTATGAAGAGAACTGGTATTGCATAATTCTTGACTACAATAATTGTCAACTCGAGTATGGAGCAAGGCATCTGAGGTGGAATGGAATCTGCTTTCCTTCAAACCCTATCCACAGATGATGTAGGAGTAAACAAATTTGTTGATCTACAGTGTTTTACTAACTGGATCAAATTATGAAAAATGCTTTAAGTGCTTTGCTTTTGGAGGTTAATTGAAGTTGTCCAGGATTGACCTGGAGTCTGTAGGAATTAAAAATTCATCTCCAAATGCTGCTGTAAGTAACACCAGGTGAAAATTCATGAGGTCACTAAATAAGATGTGTTCTTTCTACATTTTACTTCTTACATAAATAATGATAATCAGGAAAAAAAAGACTGCTTGGCCAATGGCCAAAGTTCATTCAATTGGGTAATAAATAGTCTTTTCACTTTGCAGCTGGCAGGGGATGTGCTGGGAGCATGGACATGTTGTACAACCAGTGGTGGGAGTGTGCAGCCAGAGTAGGAGAAGGTAATGGGACATGCTGAAACCTCCAGGAATATATTCAACTAGAACTGGCAATCTCAAGTTAACTATTTTGTTTGATGTTGTTCACTAAAAATCTAAAACTTGAGGGTTAAATTGAACTGCAACTGTGAATTTGCAGAAAGCCAAAGATAAATCGAGTGCAGCTTTGTGCTGATTCAGAATGTTTCACTGTGTTGCTGTATAGGTACTGGGAGGTTCACAGCCTCTTATCACAAGCTTCATTCTCCCATCCTGGTTGGTAGCTTCTTTTTTTAATTTAATCACAAGCAAATATTTATGAATGTAAATTGAAAAAAAGCTATAGCCCATTACTTTTTTTTGTGCCAGTTTCAGGACACTTTGAAACTGATGAAGGAGCAGTGCTCTGAAAGCTTGTGATTTCAAATAAAACTGTTGGACTATAACCTGGTGTTGTATGATATCTGACTTTGTAATAGTGTAGATTTTGTCTATCCAAGATAAAGTCTGAAAAAAAGAAATCACAGCTTCCTGAATTTATTTGTGCAATTCATGAACAAGCTGGAAAAATTATTTATGCTTCACAACATGTTATTTGTAAATGCAATTTAGACACTTTGAGGAAAGTAGCTTAAAATACCACACATTGCTGCAATCTGTGTTCGATGCTCACTATATCTTGCTTTGGAGATGTGATTTATCAGCCAGACATATCCATGAATGACTGCACTATGTATGACACCAAACTTAATGATTTGTCATCATATTTGTGGCTTCTGAGAAATGTGTATTTAATAGGCACTTTCAGTGTAGGGTCTCATATATAAATGAGTGAGAACTCAGAAAATATTAGTCCAAAAGTACGTTTCCTTTGTCAATAAAATTGTGCATCAGGATGTGGAAGATTAACTTCTTGATGAGCCTAGGTCTACTTTCTCATCAGAAAGGTCTCATCAATTGCTCAAAAGGAGCAATTGACATTCACAGTCTCATACGATGACAGTCAATCACTGTTGGTTAAATGTATATATTAATGATAAACTGATTTCTAAAATGAGCAAACTCCATTTGCTGTAAACTGAAGGATGCAGTCATTACAGCTGCAAAATACAATGGCATATTTTATAGAAGCTATGTTGTGTTGTAGTAAACACAGATTTTGTTTACATTTTTTGTCTTGTACTTAGCATTTATTTTAAATTGTTCTGATAAGTAAAGGGTGAACAACATTTCTATTGTGTGAGAGGAGAGCAATACTCACTTTCTATTCCACCTCCTAGTTTGGGAGGAGGAACAAGAGGAAGAGTATCTTTTAATTTATAAGAGGTAAAAAAGTGTAGATTGTGGGTCTACCTACAGCACATAGACTGCAGTAGTTCAAGAAGGCAACTCACTGTCACTAGCTAAGAGCAACTAGCTATGAGGAGTCCCCAGGTAGCACGCCCCCATCCGAAAGCAGAGCATCCCCAGGAATACTGCTGCAAGCCAAATATGACATGAAGGGAAGGTGCATGATTTATATGGGAAAAAGTATCGCCGTTTTTCGTAAAAGCAAAAATCCTCTTTAGATTTGCGAAAACATGTACTAATGTAGCTCTTTCGTAAAAGTGAAATTGTGTAAAGCAAATGTTCGAAAAGCAGTGGATACCTGTAATTGCTGGCCCAGCCAGTGAATGTGTTATGAGTGAATAAAAATGCCTAAATGGACCTAGGTATCCTATTGATAAGCTGTTGAAGGCTAATGTACATGAGCAGCAAGCTATTAGCAAGGGGATTTGGGTGCAGGAGTAATGATACCTTGCTTTATTTGTATAGGAGCTTGGTCAATCCATATCTGTGGATACAGTCTCCTCATCTCATGAAGGATATTATTGCCAGAAAGCCACAAATTCCAATAGGTGGTAAAGTGGCTCAGTGGTTAGTACTGCTGTCTCAAAATGCCATGGACCTAGGTTTGATTCTACCCTCAAGAGACTGTCTGTGTGACTTGAGCCCAGGCCTCCCAGTCCAGAGATGTAGACACTCTCACTGTGCCAGACTAGTGATAGTGTGGAACTCAAATTGAACACAGCCATTTTGAGATGGAGCTGTGCCCTGTTGCAGACGGTTGATCTGTAGTTTCTGTCCTTCAGTATAAAGTCAATTGTTATAGTCAACACTGACCCAGAAATTATCTGCCTTCTTAATTCGTTAAATGCTCACTTTTGCTTGCATTGTTCAGAGAAAAACAAAACAAGATGGATTTCCATACCTTATATATTGCCCTAGAATTTACAAGGCTTCTCTCAATCTCATTCCAAACTCTTTTCTCTAAAACTGACTCTATCCATCCAGTTGGCATTCTCTGAAATTAAGTCAATACATTTTACCCTAAAGTAAGCTTCTGTCCTCAAATTCATGCTATTGCTGACACTGCCTATTTTCATCTCTGTAATATTGCTCAACTTTGGACTTTTTTTAAGCTCACCTGATGATGAAATCTTCATCCATTCCAGATTTGAAGATTTTAATGCAGTCCTGATTGGTGTCCCATATTATTCATCCAAAACTCTGCTGCCCATGTGTTAACCACAACAAGTCCCATTCCACTATCAATCCTGCTTTCACTGATCTGACTTGACTCTTGGTCAACCAACAGCTTCATTTTAAAATTCTTATCCTTATTTTCAAATCCTTCCATTCCCTTATCATCACTATCACTGAAATCTGCTCCAGCTCGATAACCTCAGAGATATCTGCGCTTCACTAAACTTGACCTCTTGCTCCATTTTTGCTGGTAATGCTTTCAGTTGCCTCAGCACGAAGTCCTGGAATTCCTTCCTTGTAACCACCGTCTCTCTATCTTTATTTCCTTCTTAAATTCTCTTCTTAAAACCTAACTCTCTGATCATGCTGAACTAACATCATCTTATGTGGCTTGATGATAATGCTTTGTTTAATTGTGATCCTGTTTCTCTCACACCTTGTGACATTTCATGATATATAAATATGTGTTACTGCTGCCCGATGGAAAGTATAGAGCTATGTCTGTATGTGCACCACATAGGCCTATCACATGACACCAATCAGGTGAGATGAGGCTTTCTGATTTCTTCTGCATTATTTCATTGGATTCAGGGAAAGAAAACAGTCATTGGGTCTAGCTCTGAAACTGCATTGTTGGGGCAGCCTGAGGGGAAAAAAACAAAATTCAGATGGTAGCACCTCTTTGTGTGCAACACAGTTAACCTATGTATTCCAAACTGATGTCTGACAGATTCATGTGATGAGGGCATTATCATGTATGCAGTGCATGTCTGTCAGATATGTTGCAAATTGGGCAGTTTCTAACATCAATCAGTAGGTAACACTAATTTGATTCCATTTGTACAATGACTGTTGGCATTTGCTGCAATCAGTGTATTTTTCTTCTAACTGATGCATATGGCTTTTTGTTGCGCATGTTCTTTAGTTGGTTTTGGTCTCTCCAAATGTTCAACTCCCTGCGATGGTGTGCAGTCATTGAATAGTGACTGGTGATAGGCTGCAATTATGTTAACTAACAGGTAGTCTGAAGCTGGTGTGTTAATTATATCAGGTACAACACACGACACCAGGTTATAGTCCAACAGGTTTGTTTGAAAGCACAAATGTTCAGAGCCTCACTCCTTCTTCAGGTGCCAGTGAGAAAGTATAGATATCTGAAAAAGGGATGAGGCTCTGAAGGCTTGTGTTTTCAAATAAATGTATTGGACTAAAACCTGGTGTCATGTTATTTTTGACCTTGTCCACCCAGTCCAACACCGGCACCTCCACATCTCAGATAAATTGGCATGGTTTGATCACACATTTTCAGGGCTATTGAATTTAGGCGAAAGTGAGGTCTGCAGATGCTGGAGAGAGTGTGTTGCTGGAAAAGCACAGCAGGTCAGGGAACATCTGAGGAGCAGGAAAATCAACATTTCAGGCTGGAGCCCTTCATCAGAAATAAGGCCTAATCAACGTTTTGGGCCTCATTCCTGATGAAGGGCTCTGGCCTGAAACATCAATTCTCCTGCTTCTCAAATGCTGCCTGACCTGCTGTGCTTTTCCAGCACCACTCTCTCGACTATTGAATTTAGGCCCTAAGCAGTGGCACAATAATATGACAATGACTAAGTGGACAGTGTTCCCACATTTGAGTTACAAAGTTGTGGGTTTAAATCCCATTTCTGAAAAAATGTAAGGTAAAATTGTGGGCTAATAAGAACAAAATCACTGCCCCATCAGCCCTCTCAGGAGGTTGTAAAAGATGCTATTATGTTAGAACATTTATTATGCTCCATGTTCATTTCTTGACGATCATTTCCAAGCAAAGTATTGATTATTATCACATGCTTTAGCTGTCTGCAAATTGATTTCTGCAATTATGTTCAAAGGCAGCATCAACAGGGAGAAGGAGGCCACTGTCAGTAGGGCCATCACCCAAAGGTTACGATTGTCTCTCGATCCCAGCTCAGAGATGAGCAATGGCAAGTGAGAATTTTGGGGATGGAAATCATGGAGATGAGAGAGTGTGTGTGTGTGCGCAGGAGAGTTGGCAGTAAAAGCAAGGTGGGGTAGCTGTAAGTAGACTCCCTCTTTCCCAATGCCAGTTCCCAAATCAGACACTGAGTGACCCCCCCACCCACCCCCAGGAGCACAAAAACAACTGTGCTTCTGTTTGATTGTTGAACTCCTTGCATAATGCCTTCTGACCATTTGTGGATTAATACCAGTAGTGGTGGATGAAGTCTCTTAAGTGTAAATGAATTATGGGGAAGCATGGTCTTATTATAATAGATTAGATTGGATTAATAATGAGAATATGGCTGGGTCCTTCCCACCTGATCCAATGCCCTTGCCCTCTCCCTCTACCTTCCCCCACACAATAACATTTTGTTTTAGGAGAATAAACAAGTTGGTAGATTAGTTGGAAAATGTCTTTTTGCCATTTGTTACTAGTTTGACACTTTTAAAAGAAACTATGTTTGAAACCCAGGACTATGAATTAGTTTTCCAATTCAGTTTAAGTTTGTTTCAGAAGTATTTCTTTGACATTTACTTTCTAGCATTCCTGCAGAAAATTTAACTCATCTTGATCTGAATTTGAAGTGCAGTGAAATGACTGCTGTTGAGTTTCAACATTCCCATATCTCACATCTTTTAGTTAACCTATACAGTTCAGTTTTAATTTCACTTCCTCTATCGACCTTCTTAATCCAATTAGAGTTGAAACATTGACTGTCAAGTTTCAGTCTGCGTTATCATATAATTAAAACTTGAGTCATGCTAAAAAAGACAAAATTTGACTACATTTTTGTCTTGCACAAGCAATTTTTCAGCAATATTTAACTTCCGCACAACTAAAATTATAATTATAAATAAAAATGAATTGAAAGTATGCTTGTGTTCGCCGGATGTTGGATTAGTGTTCAAAGCCTGGCCGTTAGAGGTGTTCACCAGACCTGAGTCATTTCTGCCCAGAAGAAGAGGCAAGATTAGAGAAGTAGTAATTCTGCAACTGATCTGCTTTATTTTGTTCCATACTTTTTAGCAGCTGGTTCAAGCACAATGCAACAATAAGTAAAGATGTGGTTAGCTAACTGTTCTCTCAATGTGAGTTTTGAGAAGATTTGTAGCTCGGGTTGACGTTTTAGATATAGGTTTGCTCATTGAGCTGAAAGGTTCATTTTCAGACGTTTCGTTACCTTACTAGGTAACATCTTCAGTGGACCTCATGCGAAGCAATGCTGAAAATTCCTGCTTTCTATTTATATATTTGGGTTTCTTTGGGTTGGTGATGTCATTTCCTGTGGTGGAAATGGCATCATGGTAGCCCATAAACCCACCAACACACTAAAACAGCAGCTAATGAATTTGAAAGACCCTATACAGATAATGAGCAAAACTAACGTCATTTACAAAATACCGTGCAAGGACTTTAACAAACACTACATTGGACAAACAGGCAGAAAACTAGTCACCAGAATACATGAACACCAACTAGCCACAAAATGACATTACCCTCTCTCACTAGTATCTTCACATATGCATGAGGAAGGATACCATTTTGCCTGGGGCAATACATCCATCCTTTGACAAGCCAAACAAAGACATACATGAGAATTCCTAGAAGCATGGCATTGCAACCGGAACTCTATCAAAAATACAATCGAGTTAGACCCCATCTACCACCCCCTGAGAAAAGGAACAGGAAGTTACTTCACCACAGGAAATGACATCACCAACCCAAAGGAATCCAAACATATAAATAGAAAGCAGGAATTTTCAGCATTGCTTCACATGAGGTCCACTGAAGATGTTACCTAGTAAGGTAACGAAACGTCGAGAAATTAACCTTTCAGCTCAGCGAGCAATCTTACATCCATGATCGCTCAATCCTGGGGTAAGGTGTGATGCAAACAGACTTTAATTTTAATAGAGTTTAATAAACCTATCGAGATGTAAACCTACAGGAACCATATATTTATTCAATATTTTATTTATTAATATGTAATAAATATTTTTAAATTACATTCATGAAATATGGGCTTTGCTGGCTGGAATAGCATTTTCTGCCCATCTCCAGTTATCCTTGAGGAATGGATTGAAGCATTCAAGAAGCATGTGCCCCCTCCACCTTGTGCCTTTCATCAAAGTTGTTTTAGAAAGAAGGCTTTCTCCCTCTTTCATACCTTCCACTGCACATCTTAAAGTGACAATGAAGTTGGTTTGAGACCCTTAAATGGGTATTAATTTGGACTTCAATTGGCCTGCATGTGGGCAGGTTACTGGATGCCTCACCCAACTCCCAAATTATGGGTGTAGTTAGGGGTAGATGGGAAGGAAATAGGCTAGCTTTCAACATATGTTGTGTGCCCCTGATCAAAATCATGTTCACTTGGGAGACACTAAAATCCAACCCTTTATCTATTACTGCAGCAAGACTATGGGTTTCAAAGCACTTCAGGATAAGATCCAGAATAGCACATATGGTTTCTCAGCGCTGTCACTCTGTCTTAGAACTTTTACAGCTGAAGTTAAGGCGGTTCAGTTTTATTCCCATTTCAGAACAATCAGCAAGGGAGAAACTTAGTTCACTTGAGAACTTACAAAAGGAAGAATCTGTAGTGGATGTTCACAGGCAAATACTGAAAGCACTTGTGTTACATTGCTTTGTACGTTATTTTTATATAAGTATTAAAAGAATTGGAAAAACCAGTCCACGACTGTAAAAATAGCACCGATAGGAATACAGTGGGAGTCTGTTCCGTAGTGGCATGGGAATCCCACCAAATGCAATTCTTATGCTTGTGCACTAGAGAAAAATGGGGTTTGGGCCTTTTTTGTGGGATTGAAGGACACAGAAGATCTAGTGAGGATACATTTCAACACATCTCTGCCTTCTTCTAATTTTTCAGTGGCCAATGTCAGTTGTGCAGGCTGTCAGTGGTGAATAGGCAGATAAGGTAAAAAGTTAAATACTGGATACAAAAGGGAACCTTACAGAGCAAAGCCTTCTGAAAAGTTGATGACATTGCTGCACAGAGCAATGTCACTTTTGCAGAGTTTGACTAAACCGCTCTAATGTGGCAAGCTTTCCTGCGATACCATTTCACCCCAATTTCACCAATTTCTTCCTGGGAATCCTATCTTCAGTGTTTACATTAAATCAAAAATTAAATTAAACAAATTACAGACCAATGGTTATCTCAAGAGTAGGGTGGATCTTCTGTGGTAGGTAGAAGTCTTGTTCTCCCAGATATATGTCCTAAAATATAGTGACTATAAATTCCAAACCTGAAAACAGAGACTTCCCAAGCTATTACCAGCTCCACAACACTTCCAAAGGGCACACAGTTGGTGCTGGAGGTTTCCCACTTCTGGTTAATGAAACAACAGATGTAGGTGGAAGTGAATGACTGAAATGGCTTAAGTATTTTACAGTAATGACTAACAGCAGCAATAGTGTTTTGTTCAGGCAGAATGTTGGGCAACAGTTAAAATGTTGTAAATAATTACTCTGTTAGGTTTAGTGGGTTCAGAAAGAAAATCTATCGAGTCAAAACTGTGTTTATGGGCATTCAAGGAAACTGGGAGTCTGTTGGGAGAGGGAGAAAAAGAGGCAGCATGTTAAAGGGGGATGGAGAAATATTTAATTGTTGAACTTGGCATCTTTAGCTCTTGAGTAAATAGATGGGACCCTTTCTGTCAGAGTTTACTGGGTACATGTTATAACATGGTTTGTTTTCAATTCATTTGAGTAATGCCTTGAAGACTAGTAAATTTATAATCTTGAAGTTTACTTCCATTGTGCAGATGAACTCTGGCTTTTGCAGTCAAATGTTATCTTTTAACACTGACTTAATTCTCTGTGCTCATTCCTGGGGGGTGTTCAGTGATATCAAGCCTTGTCTGCCACATGTCGTCCTGGTAAACTGAGATTTTAAATGTATAATTTTGGTCAATGAATTAATGTGGCAAGTTAAAAATGATATGTTCAGGATATGAATGCCATTATGAAAACCATGACCCTTGTACTTTGCCATAAAATAACTTGTTTAAACAGAACAGTAAGAATTACAATATGCACATATAACTGGTTAGAGTGTTGGAAATGCTGCCAGGATTGAAGAGTTGATCAACATGGCTGGGACTTCAATTGATTTTCCTCTCGAATGCATCATTGGGTAACGTAGCAGACTAAAGCACAGCACCTGCTGATTAATATCCCTGCATGATTTGGTTTCAAAAATACTTAGTCTAAAAGCTAAAATGGGAATCTACATTTAGCTGTAACTTGAATATCGGAATGAATTACTATCTAGCACATTCTTTCATATACTCATCAATAATTTCACACCAAACTTGTAGCTGTAACAAGGTTATAAAAACAATATTAGTCAAATGATTCATGTAAAATATTGGCTTTGAAGTGACCAGTACAACTGTCAAACTGATATGTGAATAATGTACAATGTATGGATCTTGAATGCAATGGCCATCATAATGGGCACCGACTAAGTAAGTCATTTTTTGCATTGCTGAAAATGCAGGTTCATGTTAAGTATTCTTCCAACAATGATAATAACATTTCAATCTCTCACCAAAGTGGGTATTCTTGTGTGATTCTTAACAAATGATATTGGCAGGCCAGCTGAGGAAAATATGGCTTGATCACATTCTTCTTGATCAGTCACCAAAAGTTTACATTTCTAAAGTAGTCTCCATATACAATGGCATGCATTCTGCCTCCTGTAGTACACCTTTATTTGATGCAGCAATGTTCCCTTCTAAAATAAGAAGCTGAGAGGTGGTTAACATGGTATTTAAACATCAGCAGGTGTTAGTTACAGCTCACTAATATACAATATATTTACAGGCATTTCAGTTTCTGGGCTAACATTAAGCTATTTGGTTACAAGAGTAGTGTGTTTCTGTCAGTATGTCATGTTTCAAGTTCCCAAGTTAAGATAGAATCTGAGACCTTTAACATTTCACATCATAGAGTCATAGAGATGTACAGCATGGAAACAGACCCTTCGGTCCAACCTGTCCATGCCGACTAGATATCCCAACCCAATCGAGTCCCACCTGCCAGCCCATATCCCTCCAAACCCTTTCTATTCATATAACCATCCAAATGCCTCTTAAATGTTGCAATCATACCAGCGTCCACCACTTCCTCTGGCAGCTCATTCCATACACCTACCACCCTGTGTAAAAAAGTTGCCCCATAGGTCTCTTTTATACCTTTCTCCTCTCACCCTAAACCTCTGCCCTCTAGTTCTGGACTCCCCGACCCCCCGGAAAAGACTTTGCCTATTTACCCTATCCAAGCCCCTCAAAATTTTGTAAACCTCTATAAGGTCACCCCTCAGCCTCCGACGCGCCAGGGAAAACAGCCCTAGCTCTCCCTGTAGCTCAAATCCTCCAACCCTGGCAACATCCTTGGAAATCTTTTCTGAACCCTTTCAAGTTTCACAACATCTTTCCGATAGGAAGGAGAACAGAATTGCATGCAATATTCCAACAGTGGCCTAACATGTTAGGGATATAATATCATGAGCATGTCTCAAAGTTATACTAGCATATTAAAGATGTAATATATCATGCAAAATTTCCAATGTGGATTTTAAAAAGTTGGTGTTAAGCAGAAAAGAAAGACTAACAAGAAAAGGAGCTGAAAAATTTCACCAAATGCATTCTGGATGTGGAGAATCCTCCAGTGTCTTCTGAATGTAAACATCCCCATAATTTCTGATGTAATATGCATCATTGTTCTATAATAGAGAATTGAGATAAGTATCCATGTTATAAAAAAAACCCTTCAAACTACATGCATTCTTTTTAGGGGTCACAAGGAAAGAATAGAGAGCAATCTATTATTGTAACAATTTAAGGAAATGTATTTACAGGTATATGGCACCTTTAATAGATAGATAAAGCTACAGCAGGATTTATATGCAATGAGTACAGTAAATAAATTGTGGATTAATGCATTTAGAAATGATGCACAATCAGAATATTTTCAGGTAGAATATAAGAAGGACTTTTGGATGATTTAATTTCTGAGCAGTGGCAGGTGACAAACAGTGCATTGAAAAGTTCAAATAGGAGATAGCCAAGACATGGAGACAAATTCACTGTCTCCATACTACTGTAGTGACCGAGATGAGAAATGTTGTCAAAGTAAGAAGTGGTAATGATGACAATTATGTACAGCCAAAAACTTGGTTTATAGTTGAATGAGAACAAGATTGAAAGTAGGCTCACTTAGTCCAATACAATTGTTATGTCAGGGATGGAGTCAGTGGTAAGGGTATGGAGTTTGCAGACGGGGCCAAAAATAACGCACCTGATCATTAGTTGTAGAATAGTGTTTTGCCCAAGTTGGGATGCTGATTTGGATTGAGAAAGGTGATGGAGTGCTAGATCTAGGACTCATCAAATCATCAATTGAAGCTGGCCGCATGTTGGTGAAATGTTTCGACAAAATGGAGGAAGAGAAGGGGCTAATGCTTGATTGTAGGGAAGATCTGAGGTGAGAACAGGAGGGTAAGAAGGAAAGTCATAACTAGCATTAATGAGTTGATAAATGAGAGTGTAACAGTCCCTATTAAATGGACAATGGAGGGAAAGGTTTGGAGGAGGATAGTGTAATAGATTCTACCAAAGGATGCAGTGAGGTCAAATAGGATAAAAGATAATGTGCTATAATTATAGTATCTCAGTCACCATTGTCACACAGAGACAGACTTGACTTTATTTAGAGCTGATTCAGTTCTGTAGGAGAAGCAAAGCCTGACTTGTGGAATTCAAAGGATTTTCAATGCAAAATTTGATAAGGAACTGGGAAATGACATCATATTCAAGAACTTTGCAAATAAAGGGGAAGTTAAAGATGGAAGTAGTGGTTTGAAAAGATGGAGGAGTAGGAAAGAAGAAGAAATAATTTTACAGAGAAGGATGTTGGAATTAGAAGAAATATTTTTTGCCATTTCACCTTGAAAGGTCAGAATTAATAGTCTAAAATAACTGCACAAAGCCCAGTATGTCATCACCAGGTCACCCTTTACTTGTGGAGAAAGTGAGGTCTGCAGATGCTGGAGATCAAAGTTGAAACTTTATTGCTGGAACAGCACAGCAGGTCAGGCAGCATCATCAAGCAGTAATGCTCATATTTGTCAGTTTTTTTTCCTTTTTTCTAAGTCTCCTGCTTATATTTATTTCCCCCCCCCCCCCCCCACATAGTGCTCTTATTTCTCCTGGTTATTTTTTGTTTGGTTTGTTTTTTCTGGCTGTGGCCAGCCAGCTCAGAGTCAGTCCTCAGATGAGGAGATTCTAATCTCCTAGTTATATATTTTTTCCTTTTCCCACACTACTGCCAAACAGTAATGTTTTTTCTCCGGGTTATATATTTTATTAAACAATATACAGTTTACAAAACAATTAACACCCTCAGCTGTATACAAAAACAGCAATTTTACAAGGGAGAGGAACAACAAACCAGGCCCAAACCTTACCGTTCAATCAGTTTTCAGGGAAATGAGGACAAACCTCAAATCCCATGTTCAATCATTGCAAAACAGTAACAATGACATTTGTACATAATAATCTAATTACATAAAAAAAACAGCGCATACAATACAATACCCATCCCTCCCACCTTCTGGCCACTCTAAGGCAGCCCGCCCCACACCCGTATCAACTCTCGGTCAGCCCCATGCCCCTTCTAGTTCTTGGTACAGCCTGACACACCTTCCGGCCACCTCTAGGACTGCCTGTCCTGCTTCCCCCCCTCTCTCCGCCCCCCCCCCACCCCCGGGGTCGGGGGTGGCGGGGGGGGCGGGGGAGGGGTCCCCTGCTTCCCCCCCTCTCCCCGCCCCCCCCCCCCCCCAGGATGGCAGCAGTCAGAACAACCTACTCACCTTTTGACTTCCCTGACCACCCTTCGCACCTTCCAGCTATCTCCAGGACATCCAGCCCCGGTACCTACCTGGCGTGACAGCGCTGAGGATAGCCTACCCACCTTCTGGCTCTCAGTCTGCCCCAACGTACCATTGGGCTCTCACTCACCCAGACGCATCATCTGGCCTGTAGACTGCCCTGACACCTTCCAGCCTCCTCTAGCACAGCCCGTCCCCTTCGCTGGGCCAACAGCACATACGGCAGCCCACAAGCCTTCCGGATATTGGCCTGCCCCTACTCACCTTCTGGCTTTTGGCCGCTCTGACACACCTGCCAACCACCCCTCTTCAGGACAACAGCGCTCAGAACAGTCTACCCACCTTCCAGCTCTCGGGGCAACCGGCATTGGGGTGGCCTACCCAATCTCCAGCTTTTGAGACAGTCTACCAACCTTCAGGTTGACAGGATGGCCTTCCCACCCTCCAGCTCTCAGGGTGACAGCTTTCAGTACAATCTATGAACCTCCCAGCTCACAGTAAGGCCTGCCAGACCCAGGGACACTAAACAGTGCAGGTGATAAACCCAACAAGCAACAAGACAAAATTACCAACAAACCGATTCCTTTCTGGTACAGAGTCCATTACCATAAACAGTTCTCTTCAAAATGTAGAGTCCATTCCCAGAATCAGAGTCCACTCCAGTATACAAAGTGCATTGTCAGAAATGGAGTCCACTCCAAACTGCAGAGTCCACAACTGAGGGCAGAGTCCACTCCTGAACACAGCAAATGCACACCCCACAGCACACAGATCTTCCATTTCCATAGATTCCTGGCCCATCCACAGAGAACTAGACCCACTCACAGGAACACACTACATTGTGAAGGTGCAGTTAACTCACAGGGGTTTGGTCTACTCCCAAAGGCAAGGTCTACTCCCAAACTCCAAGATGCAGCAAGTGCTCACCTCCCAGCATGCACACAGGTGATCAGTCTTTACAGAGGCCTAGTCCAAGGATCAGGTCTACACACAGGAACAGCTCACCTGGAAAGATGTATTTTCTCACAAGGCCTCAGTTCAAACAACACCAAAAAAGTGAAGACACATACAAAAAAAAACGAAGAAAACTAGAGTCCAAAGGCTAAGTGCTGCCACAAAATCAGCATAGTCCCTTTCGCAAAAGTAGTGGAGAGAAAGATTAACACAGAGGCTGCAACTAGCCAGTGAAACAACAATACCCTAATGAGAACTGAATTACACCTAAAACACATTGACTGTGTGGATCAGGCAATTTAGAAATCATTTCTCAATAAAAAAAAAGGAATACCAGTTAAAACTTGGCTGAATAGTTCAGGAATCAGGTTTTTCCCCAAAAAAACACTAGAAACCAACAGCTACAGTAACACACTGGATATGAGCAGCCAGCTTGGAGTCAGTCCTCAACTGAGGAAGATTATAATCTCCTGGTTATATATTTTTTCCTTTTCCCACACTACTGCCTAATAGTAGTGCTTTTCTCCTGGTTATATATATTTTTTCTTTTCTTTTTTTTAAACCCCCACACTACCGCCTAACTGCGGTAGTGCTTATTTTTTTCCCGAGCACCCATGTTGTGTGAGTGAAGTGTGTTCTCCTGGTTATATTGGTCAGCGAGGGCTTTTCTGATTGGCTCAGTTTAACACCCCCAATGAATTACCTTGTAGTCAATGAGGACAACCAAGTCCTAAACAATATAAAGCCATAAAACTGAAGCTGGGGAATCCCTGGACTCAATGGGATAAAACATTCCTGCACACCGCCAAGACCAATGTGAAACAAAGACTTAATAGATATATATGCTTACAACTGAGAACTTGGATAGATACTAATGGGCTACTGGTTACAATGAACTATTATTTTGGTCACCAATGACCAGAGGAACAGCAGAGAACACGAACTGCTTTATAATGGAACACAGTTTTCTAACCTGGAGCTATGTACCCTATAGCATAATGAAATATTGTAATTGTGAGGTTTACTTTAATGTCATATAGCAGATATTTTAATTTTATTTTCAGAAATTAACTGTATTGATAAACTTTATATCTTTGGTGTTTGTTTAAGTAACAGCTAATACACAATTTGATTATTGTTCTTGGTAAACATTAACTAGCACAATCGTGTAACAGGAGAACATTGTTTCTACAGTGCAAATCCTTATGTAGTGACATATTAGCTAGAATCCCCACTTCTGATGAATAAGCAGTTTATAACCTTTAATATAAAACATACGGTGTATAGGTGTCACCTAAAGGAAAGCACTGTATACAGCGTTGTTGATAAAATTACAGTTTATGTTGTTTTATCCTCTTTATAGAACTCCAAAAGGCTATTAATGAAATTGATTCTATTGTAACCGTAAAGCCATTTTCTTGAAATAAAGCACAAAGACAACAAAAGTTACTTAAAACCCAAGACATCATATTAGCCTTTCGCAACCATCAGCGCACCATGACATATCAAGTCACACTAAAATAGCAGGAACCAGGTGCACACCCCCGTATTGAACTTTAAGTGATTTAGCACCCATCAATAATCTTTCTAGGATGGCCAGTTCTTCAAATGCAGCTTAATGTAACTTCAACTGTTAATTTTCCATTCTGGTTGTGTAGATTCAAACTGTACTTCAATAATTGGCATATTTGTATCACATATATATTCTCCATGTGACACATATGCCACATAATATGATTTACATTATTAATGCCTTTATTTAAGTTAATTTCCATTTGGGCATCATTGTACTGCAGGCAACTTTTTGTTAGACCTTCAGGACATCCTGGAGTCACAAATGAGATCAGTATCAATTAGGACAAGTTGTTTGCACATGTGTATCCTGTTTCAACCCCTAATCCATCATCTCCAACAGGTTAAAACTTTTAACTGCCTGTTTTTATTTAATCACCCTGCTCCCATTTTTATCAATTGTGTCTGAAATCACAAGCATAAGCATTCTTCCTTTTGATTGTTCACTTTATGCTGATAAATGTAATGTGTAAATTATTACAGAATTCACATTTGTAATTTATGTGCAGGCTGCTGAAAGGATGATTTACATTGTTAGTTTAATTTCTTATAATGTAACTGTGATGGAGTGTGTTATCTATATTACAGACTTTTGTTTAAAACTTGATTTTCAAGTAATTAATTTGGACGTCTGGTGTGTCCCACCACATGTTGAAAAGCAACAGTGCTCACTAATGACATGTTACGCATACATGGCTCAGTTTCAGTGGAATAAATATATTTTATATGTTCCCGGAGGCAAGTTTTTCAATTCTTAGTTTAAGTATGAAAGAAAAAAGATGTAATTCAGAGTTCAATAAACATCAGATGCTTTCCAAGAAAAAAATTCACACAAAAGTTGTTGTTCGGGCTAACAAACTTTTAGAGTACTGACGTGCAACCAAATCAGCATTTGACAGACAATGAAGGGTTGGGTGCAGCTTGAAGCAGTGTGGCTGGCAGGGGCTTTGACTATAATTCATCGTGTGAAGTTTTCAGCTCAAAACATTAAACCAAAAATTCATTGCATCTTTTTTGATATTTATAAACTTAATTGCTGCAATTGCTCACTGTAACTCATAAAAGGTAAAATGGCACACTTATAAAAAGTGCAGGAAGAAAGGGGGTATTTGTCACAGTGATCTGGCCAATTCTTATCTCTCAGCCCACATTGCTAAAGACATATTATCTTATGTTTTGTTGCCATTTGTGATACCGCCCTGTGTGGAACTTGACTGCTGTGTTTCCTAATCTCAAATCAATGGCTACACTTCAAAGGTACTTCATGGACTGTGAAGAACTTTGGAAAGCACTGTGGTCATGAAAAGTGCTTGTTACGTACAAATGTCTTCTTTCTTTCTGCTATGGTTTGGTGAAGAAATAGCAGAATAGTGGGAACACCTCTGGGGAAATTCTACACCATGGGGACAGCCTCAATGGCTACTCATAGTAAAAGAGAAGATTTATTGAAATTTTGAGAAGATATTGCAACACTATCAGTTTTTCCTTTGGATTTTCAGCATCTACAATGTACTGCTTTCGCTACCTTGATACTCTTCTGGTTAAAAATATTTTTTCTCTAATGCCCAGTCTGTATCCATTATGAACAAGCAGAAAATATATTTAATTCCTTAACCACTCAAAATCTTCCACAATCTTAAACAATTCAACTAGCTTTTCTTCACAATAAGTATTGTATTGATTAAAAGATCTGTAAGTTGACATACTAATACAACATCAGATTTTCAATAGTATAAACTTGTCTTAATTTGTTTCATGGAAAGTGAAGAAAGAAAAGCAAGTGGTAGAAATCTGAGATAAAAGCTGGAAATTCACATTAGGATAATCAGCATTAAGAGACAATATGGAGATGTGAAAATGTCATTTGATGCAATTTGAGAGAAGGCCACTTTTGGAAAGCTATATTTGATGCTGTTTCATGCACAATGCTGGATAACAGAGAACTGGTTCAGCTCTATGCTCTATCAAATGTAGGTGACATTGATGTTCTGACTGAGCTGTAAGTTAGGAATGTCAGTTTGATATTCACCTGACCTTGGCTAAGAATCCAGGAAGCAACATCGCACAGCAATACGACATATATATTACGACCAATCGGAATGGATTAGTACCTGATTACTTTGCTAATAATAACATTTCCAGCAAACATCTTTCCTGAAGTGATACATGGTAAAATCTTGATTTTGACAAAAATAGTAAACATTTGTAATGAGTGTTGTCATGTTCTGATAATTTTCTGTTAACCACTTTGCCACATGAATTTTCTGATTGTGTTAGAAAACATCCTGACTTTAAGTAATGAAAACCAATTGAAAATAAGGAACAGCTCAGGCAACAACAATAACTAGGAAAAATAATTAAGTTTCTGTACTGCAGCTATTCATAGAAATGGTAACAGATGTCTTTTGAGACTTCAAGTGGTGTTAACATCTCAACTTGTTTTTCACAGATTGGTTTCAACTAGACCCATGCTTCACACATATAGCTTATATTATACAATGAATAAATTATATACCAACCCGCCTAACTGACATATGCCAAAAAATGAATTGATATCTACGAAGGGTGATTCAACTTTAGTTCAGTAAAACAAATCTGATAGACAAATTAGATGCTTCAAGTTAAACTTAGGAATGTACAAGTTAGAAACAAATGTAAGCCTCCATTCAATAAGATCACAGCTGATTTAATTGTGCCCTTAACCCACCTACCTATCACCTATATGCTTATTAGTCAAGAAAGAACTATTCTTACTAATTTTAGTAAAGAAGTAGCCGGCATGAGTAAGATGTATTACTAAGTTTACAGATAGCACTAAAAATTGGAATAACTATAGGATGTGATAGGATGGGCAGAGGGAAACAGTTTCCTCTGGTAGGAGAGCATAGAATATAGAAAAAATGACCTTGAAATTAGAGTGGGTCAATACAGTGATGATGCTTCACACAAAGGAGAGTGGAAATCTGGAACTGTCTCTGAAAACAAAGTAGTTGATGCTCGGCCTTTGAAAACATAACTGACTTTGAACGATTTTTGTTAGCTAAAGGGTGCCAAAGGATGTTGGAGCAAGGAGAGTAAATGAAGTTTATGCAGATTCACCACGATGTAGTTAAATGCCGAACTGGGTCAAGTGGCTGAAAGGCCTATAATTGATCCTATATTTCTTCCTATCCCCTTTTCATCTCTGTTTGCTGCTTTTCAAAAAATGTCACTTTTTGTAAAACATCATGAACATTTAGTGAAAGTTGATTTTGTCAAAGCAATGCTAATTTTATTAACAATTAATTTATGCAACGTTTTGCAACCGCCACAGTGCAATCAGCAAATTTTTCACGCCAAGTCAAACATCGAGTTAATGAGCTTAATAAAATGGATTGCTATTGCAGGCTCACTCGCCCATCTGTGTCATTGTTGTTTCTTGCAGTAAACCAGGCTTGGGTATTGGGGGTGGTCTTAAATTGGAAATGATTTTGCAAAGTGGCTTCTGACAATCTATCTATGGGCCAAAGACTGAGTGATATCCATTCTGACTGCAAATAATCGCACGGGTAATTTTGTCATCTGCAAATGTTTTATGACATTCTAAAGAGCACAAACAGAAAGACTACTGGAAGTAGTTGTCTCAGGATTTTGTCCTAAATATCTTTAGGCCATACTCTAACAAGTATCAATTCTGGCCTGTTGCCCTAGAGGGTACAAGAGTCATATCTGGCTTCACCACACAAGTTGTCAAGGGGCACTTGTTTCATACTCTTCAGAGATTTGCATTTATATCGTGCCTTTCACCACAGTGCATCCTAAAGCCAATTAATATGTTTTAAAATGTAAGACACAAGATTTAAAGGGGGACTTCCCCTCTATTTGTTGAATCCCGCCCTGCTCTCGTAACACACTGCAGGAAGCTACATTGCCCTTGGAGCTGTTGGCCAATCTGATTTGTCAGCAGCTTCAACAGTCCAGACAATGCCCAAGCTCCACAGTGGACACTGCCCTGACTAAAGAAAAAAGCTAGAAGAGGAGAATGGTTCCCCAAGATGGTAGCTCTCAGGGTTTTTAAGAGTCAGTAAGATTTCCAGAACTCATTGGAGTGTGGGCAGATTCTGTTGGACAGATAGCATGGAAGGATTGGGGTGGCATCTTGGAAAGGGTCGCCCTTGATGAATACAAAGCATTCTCTGAATGAAATGTGTCCCCTCAATCCCACCTCAGTTCATATAGACCTTTAAATATTGCCTGCCCACTTCTGCTGACTGACTTTGTTGATCTTGAATTATCTACTTTACAAATGATGGGCTGGTTGTGGGTTCTGTATCTGCCCACAGATTGGGGGTGATTGCAGGTTAAGAGGAACCCTCCAACCACACGGGATGAATGTAGATTTCCCAGTTTCCTCATTTCCCTTCCCCTCACCTTGTCTCAGTCTCAACCCCTGGATTCAGCACCGCCCTCTTAACCTGCAATCTTCTTCCCGACCTTTTTATCTCAGCCCGCTTGGCACACCAGCCTCATTCCTGAAGAAGGGCTTATACCCGAAATGTCGATTCTCCTGCTCCTCGGATGCTACATGGCCTGCTGCGCTTTTCCAGCACCACACTTTTCAACTCTGGTCTCCAGCATCTGCAGTCCTCACTTTCTCCTATGGAATTGGAAGAGTTGTTTTTGAAAATGTGTTGTAATATCATACTGAGAACTCTCTCTAAAACTGTACTGGCTCTAAAAGTAATTGTTGTTTTGATCAGTAATAACTTCTATTTTCTTTTACCCTTGAACAGGTGTCTTGTTCACTACCATGTTGTTTGGCCCTGCGTTTGGTTTTATGTTGGGTTCCTTGTTTACAACAATTTATGTGGATGCCATCTTCATTGACACAGGTTAGTCTTAAACATTGTGATGCGAAATAATGCATTATGCACTGTGATGTAAAGAATGAATCGTTTGTCGAGTTTTGCTGCTATTTGAATTCATCAAAAAGTAAACATGCATTGGTTAACTGTCAGGACGCATCTCCCATTGGTAAAATCAAACACAGGTTACATGTCAGAGAGAGAGGATCAGCACTCTGAACAGCCAGAATGCTAAAACCAAAACAGACCAGAGAAAAGCTGAGCTGGGAGAACTGGCCACTCGCCTTTCAATGTACAAATGCTGTTAGCTATAATCAAATTGGCCCTGATACCCATACAAACCAGACACCCCAGAACCTCTGCATTTATGACCACTCTCAAGAAAAAAAACCAAAGACAGAATCACTTCATGAAAGGAGCAGCATCGTAACACCTACCCCCTTAAAACAAGTCACCAAAGATGGCTTCATTGGAAACCCCCTAATCTTACACTGTTAGTGCACTACAACACATATAATTACATTGACTATAAACATGCAAACTAAATTCTATTAAAGTCTATCTTACTCCTGCCACCAAAGCCTCTGTTTCTTATCCAAGTCTCGACAATGCGTCGGCAGTCACGTTTTCTCGACCTGCCAATTTTCAAATTGAATGGCTGCAGCAACAAGCTCCACCAAAACAGTCTGGAACTTTGTCCTTAAATTTCTCCTCAAATTTCAATGGGTTATGATCAATGTATATAATTGTCTCAGATACATTACTGGACATAAACATTGAAATGCTGTAATACAAACATCAAGCTCAAAGTCCCCTTCTCAACTGTCAAATATTTCTGCTGATGAATGTTCAATTTTCTGGAGAAATACATGATAGCTCTTTCTGTTTTCTCATCCTCCCGTAAGAGCACAGCATCAACACCCACATCACTCGAATTGATAACCACCTTGAATCAAAGCAACAGTCTTTGTAACTGCACTGACTTTGAGATAGTCCACACACAACCATTGGCTACCATCTGGTTTTAGCAGCATTACCATGGGTGAGTTCCAGTCACTGTAACTCACTTTGATTATGTCACCTTAGAGCATGCATTTAATCTCCTTTTGAACCTGTTCCAACTTTAGAGGGTTATGTCTACAAGGATGTTGCTTAATTGGAACAGTATTTCCTATATCTACATAATGCATAATTAAGTAAGTACTTTCCAGCTTATATCCACATCTCTTCCCATGTGATTGCAATAATTCTTTTAGGTCATTTTGATTTTCCTCTGGAAGATCATAGAGTCGTAGAGATGTACAGTATGGAAACAGACCCTTCGGTCCAACCCGCCCATGCTGACCAGATATCCCAACTCAATCTAGTCCCACCTGCCAGCACCTGGCCCATATCCCTCCAAACCCTTCCTGTTCATATACCCATCCAAATGCTTCTTATCCCAATTTTTGACAACTTCCTCATTGTCCAATTTAATCCCTCCCCCCCCTTAATTTGAGACATGTCCAATTTAGAATCCTCTGCACTTGGCTCTTCACTCTGTGTTGTAACCAATAACACAGTCTCCTTTTACTTTCCTTTCCTGTCAAAATACCTTTTGAACATATTCACATGACACACTTTATGAGATTTAGATTAGATTAGATTACTTGCAGTATGGAAACAGGCCCTTCGGCCCAACAAGTCCACACTGACCCGCCGAAGCGCAACCCACCCATACCCCTACATTTACCCCTTCTTACTTAACACTACGGGCAATTTAGCATGGCCAATTCACCTGACCTGCACATCTTTTGTGACTGTAGGAGGAAACCGGAGCACCCGGAGGAAACCCACGCAGACACAGGGAGAATGTGCAAACTCCACACAGTCAGTCGCCTGAGTCGGGAATTGAACCCGGGTCTCTGGCGCTGTGAGGCAGCAGTGCTAACCACTGTGCCACCGTGCCCCCCACGGTGTCTGGAGTCCTTATCAAACAGTTCACCTCTCTCAATCTCCTTTTGACTTGATAAAGTCCACTAAACCTTACTTTTAAAGGTTCACCTATTAGTGGAAGTAATACTAACACTTTATCTCCAAAACCAAAATTGCAAGTTTTTGATTTCTTGTCTGCTTCCTGTTTCAGTGTTTGCTGTGATACTTCTAAATGCTGTCTAGCTCTATGTAATAATTCCTGAAAATTTGACACATAGCCCAAATACGTGGTCTCTGAATTCTGACTAACCAAATTCTCCTTAATCAATTTTAGTGGTCCTCTCACTTCATGCCCAAAAAGCTAATTCAAACAGACTGAATTTGGTTGATTCCTTTGGTGCATTTCTGTTGACAAAAAGTACAAATGGAATTTCGTTATCCCAATCACTGGATAGTCTTGTCGATAGGCCCTCAACATTGTCTTTAATGTCTGATGCCACGTTTCTAGTGCTCCCTGCAATTCTAGATGGTGTGCAATAGATTTGAATTGTTTTATTCCTAAGCTGTCCATAATTTCCTTGAATAACTTTGATGTAGAGTTTGACTCTTGATCTGATTGTATCTCTGTGGGTGGTCCATATCTCGTGAAAAATTTGAGTTACTCCTCTACAACCCTTTTAGCTGTGACACTGTGTAATGGAATGGCCTCTGGAAACCTAGTGGACACATCCATTATTGTTAACAAATACTGATTCCCACTTTTTGTTGTAGGTAGGGGTCCTATGCAATCAATTAAGACTCTTGAAAAAGGCTCCTCAAATGCAGGAATAAGTATTAAAGGTGTGGGTTTTATTACTGCCTGTGGTTTTCCAATTGCCTGAAATGAATGACATATCTGGCAAAGTTCAACTCCATCCTTGTGAAATCCAGGCCAGTAAAACATTTTTTGTATTTTAGCTTGAGTTTTTCTTACCCCTAAATGACCTTCTACTGGTAGTTCATGTGCTACCCACAACACCTCCTTTCTATAACTCACTGGCAATATGACTTGATGAACTTTTGCCCATTTCTCATCTGGCTGAACATATGATGGTCTCCATTTTCTCATTAAGACGTAATTTTTAAAATCGTAGCATTCAGGGATACATTCGGATTCTACCTCTGTGTATGTTTTTTGATACAATTGGTTTAGTTTCTCATCTTTCTGCTGTAACTCAGTTAATCTCTCTGAACTCTGCTTTGTCATCTGTTTGCTCCTGGTTTGTCTCCACGATTTGATCAAACAGGGTTTCTGATAATTCCACTTCAACTTTCTTATCTGTACTCTTTGATCTCTCCTGTTTCGGCTGGTGACTTTGGGACCTCATTACCACACAGCCTGGACAAACCTTAGGGTATGTGTTCTCCAATACCTCAAGTTGCCTGAGATTCCACTGGCTTTTCAATTGAAGTAGACAGCTCTCCTACCTGTGAACCAGCTATATCATTAGCAAGCACAAATTGTATTCCTGGAGTTGAGACTGTCCAGTACTCCTAGCATGACTTCTCCACTCTTCACTGAACACCCTAACCTCACTCTACATAGAGTCATAGAGACGTACAGCATGGAAACAGACCCTTCGGTCCAACCCGTCCATGCCGACCAGATATCCCAACCCAATCTAGTCCCACCTGCCAGCCCATATCCCTCCATACCATTCCTATTCATATACCCATCCAAATGCCTCTTAAATGTTGCAATCGTACCAGTGTCCACCACTTCCTCTGGCAGCTCATTCCATACCCGTACCACCCTCTATGTGAAAAAGTTGCCCCTTAGGTCTCCTTTATATCTTTCCCCTCTCACTCTAAACCTATGCCCTCTAGTTCTGTACCATCGTCTGTGTGAAAAAGTTACCCCTTAGGTCTCTTTTATATCTTTTCCCTCTCACCCTAAACCTATGCTCTCTAGTTCTGGACTCACCCACCCCAGGGAAAAGACTTTGCCTATTTACCCTATCCATGCCCTTAAAATTTTGTAAACCTCTATAAGGCCACCCCTCAGCCTCCGACGCTTCAGGGAAAACAGCCCCAGCCTGTTCAGCCTCTCCCTATAGCTCAAATCCTCCAACCCTGGCAACATCCTTGTAAATCTTTTCTGAACCCTTTCAAGTTTCACAACATCTTTCCGATAGGAAGGAGACCAGAATTGCATGCAATATTCCAACAGTGGCCTAACCAATGTCCTGTACAGCCGCAACATGACCTCCCTATTCCTGTACTCAATACTCTGACCAATAAAGGAAAGCATATCAAATGCCTTCTTCACTTTCCTATCTACCTGCGACTCCACTTTCAAGGAGCTATGAACCTGCACTCCAAGGTCTCTTTGTTCAGCAACACTCCCTAAGACCTTACCATTAAGTGTATAAGTCGTACTAAGATTTGCTTTCCCAAAATGCAACACCTCGCATTTATCTGAATTAAACTGCATCTGCCACTTCTCAGCCCACTGGCTCATCTGGTCCAAATCCTGTTGTAATCTGAGGTAACCCTCTTCACTGTCATAATTGAGCACTTCTTGTCTCACTATGAATTCCCATTATCAGCACTTTTTCTGGCAAAAGTCCCTTAGCGGTACATATCTCCTCATCTTTCAACATTAAAGATTGAGAGGATCCTGTATCTTTTAACATTGTAACCTCTTACCTGTTCCACCTGGCCTATGAGAGTAAACTTTACCTTTGCAGGTATATGGTTTAAGAAGATCTGGCACTTCCTCCGTAACCAACCTCTGACCAGGTTGTACATTCTGGTGCAGCTTCCTAGCCTCCACTGTGTTTATAATTACCACTCCTACAAAATTCACTGGCTTATCCTGTTTTCCTGCACCTGACTTCCCAGTGTTTCTTCTAACCCGCCAACACTGTGATTTCATGTGACCTACTTTATTGCAGTAAAAAAAAACCACCGGAGCTTTTTAACTTCTCTTTCCCTTACAAGGGTTTCCTTTTTACCCTGTGGTAAGTTATCCTTATGATCTTCACCAAGATCTACCTTTCCCTTCCACATGAGGATTTCTTTTTTCCCCAATTTCTATCCCTCACGGATTTAAACTGATGTTGAAAGCCAAACTTTGATTTATGAACCAATTCATAATCATCAGCCATTTCAGCTGCTAATTGTGTCATTTTAACTCTCTGCTCTTCTACACGAGGTCTCACTACCTCAGGAAGTGAAGTTTCAACTACTTCAAAATAATTGTCTCCGTCAGAGCGTTTGCTCTATTTTTAATGCCCTTTCCACTAATCAAAATTATTTTGCTTGATCCTTTCAAACTCAAAGTAGGTTTGACCAGGGTTCCTCCTTAGATTCCTCAAAAGTTGTCTGTAGGATTCTGGCACAGGCTCACATGCACTTAAGATGGCTTTCTTCACCTGTCCATATTTCCCAGATACCCCCTCTGAGTGTGATGCAAATCCCTCACTAGCTGTACCTACAAGTTTTGTTTGGATCAACAAAACCCACTTGGTTATTGGCCACTTCATTTGTTTAGCCAAGTTCTCAAATGAGGTGAAAAAGGCTTCTCCATGCATCTCATCAAGTTTAAGTAATGCTTGAATATATTAAACAGATCCTCACTAGGCCTTTAGCTACCATAGGTTTGCTCATCATCACTTTCTTCCTGACTAAGCTTATCTTCAGTCTTCATCTCCATCCTTTTAAGCTGACTTTTCTGTCTAAGTGCCAATTGCTGAAATTCCAGCTCTCTCTCTTTCCTCTCTCTCCTTTTCTCCCTCTTCTCTCTTTCTCTCTTTCTGTTTTTCTCTGCTAAAGCAATTTGTTCTCTTTCCCTTTCCTCTGTTTTTAATCAAATGTCAAACAACGTAATTCCTTCTTTTTTTTTTAACTCAAGCAGCTTCATTTTCAATCGAATTTTAGACATCTCCAAAGATTCTGATGTTGTTTCCAGCAGGTTTAAATGCTGAGCTATCACTCTAATTATTTCTCTTTTTCTTATGGATGAAGGTAGCTCCAACTCCAGCTTGACTGCCAATTCCAACCTTATTCACCTTTTGTAAAGTCCCCAGAGTCACTTCTTCCACTCCCAGAAAACTCTTAGTGATTGAAAGACCCAAGCATTGTTTGAACTAACTGAATCCAAAACCTGGAACAAACGTCACTAACATCTACCACTCGCTGCCTTTGAGTCCAGCAACCCTAATCCCAAATTGGAACTATTGAATAAATCCTGCAAAGAGCCCTCAAACTGTTATGGCCAAACCCCCTCAAAACATTTCTAGAAGGTAGCCCAGACCCTAAATTTTCTAGGTGTTTTAAGCAGGTGTAAAGTATATATACCAGCAGTGATGCAGCAGAATATTTATACATGAACAACAGAATATAGAATAGCATAACTTAACTGAAAACCTAATCGACTCTATTGCAGCGTAATGATGCTGTTCCAAATACTTGCAACATCTCCATTAACACACCCTTAGCAAAAAAGGTTAAATCAAACACAGGTTCTTACAAGAGAGATGTCAGACAGAGAGAGAGAGAGAGAGGATTCAGCATAGAATGGTTTCTTTGACCAGTACTCTAAACAGCCAGACTGCTAAAACCAAAACAAACCAGAGAAAAGCTGAGCTGGGAGAACTGACCACTCCCCTTTCATTGCACAAGTTTTTTTTTAAAGAACTTGAAAGCCTTTTGCCTGAAGCAGTATTGACCCTGAAACACATACAAACCAGATACCCTGGAACCTCTGCATTTATGATCCCTCTCGAAAGAAAAATCAAGGACAGAATAACCTTGCCAAAGGAGCAGTATCATCACACAATATTGCACTCACTGAAGTATGAGTCTGAATTATGGCCTCATGACTCTCGAGTGACGCTTGACTTTTGACAGACCCAACTTAGGGGTGAAAGGGTTTCTATTAAGCCAAGGCAGAACAGAAAATATATCAAGAAAAAAAAAGATAAATAAAAAAAAATATCATTGGACCATACAGAACTTGAATCATGCTGAAAAAACACACTTAATCAAAGTTTATAATTTTTCAGTCAGACATTCGCAAATATACCAGTGGAAAGAGGAGTAACGTATTTGGATTATATGAGAAGAGTATGTTTATTAATTGGCAGGTGAATTTTGATTAGCAACGATATTGATATGGAGAATACACCAGTTTGATGATGACTGACAGTTAACTGTTAGGCTTTGGTTACATTTAAACCAGGCAAGTTGACTCAGATTGGTTATGTCATAGCCCTTAGAAACAATAGCTATCTATATTTTGTGACCCTAAGAAGTGAGGAAGAGAAGGGCTCAAAATATTCACTTGTGGATGTAGGAAGTTACATATACTAAAACATAGGAACCTATTCCTTGCAGGCAGAAAGAACATGTACACACATTACAGCTTTTTCAAACATAATAGCTGAGAGCCTGTATATTCCTCAAGGTAATGCCTTGACAAATCAGTGTCAACCTGCCTGGTTTACATTTAAGTAGAACTTGTGAGTTAATTGTCTAATGGGTGCATTCTCTATTATGATGTCGAAACCAGTCAAAGTCCACTTGCCAACTAACAAGCACTTTCTTCTCATAAAGTATAAAAATGTTGTTCCCCTTTTCACTGGTACTCTTGTCAATCATCTGATGAATGCAAATGCAAAACTTTGGAAAATGTATCTGGTTCCAGCAATACTCAAATAAGAAGTAAATGGTGGCTAGATATCATTACATTTCTGTCAACTTGTTAGTGCATTAAATAATTTTTTGATTGCTTATTTAAATTTCAAAGGATTACTGAACCTTAGTGAACTTTCCACACCAACTTATAATTATATTATGTTAAATCATGTGAAAAATTTCTTTTGTGCCTTTTTAGCTCTAAAATGGCGAGGTGATATTTACATGAATCACATTTACACCAGAGTGATTTATAACAGAATAACTGGAAGTTTGTTCTGGCAGGGCCAACATAAATTTCCAAAACAATCCCTTTTATGTCTGCCAAGGATCTAAATGATTCTCCATGCTTTAGCAAAATAACAACCTGTAAAGTACATTGGCAAGTAATTGTAGTGACCCTGGAGGAGTTCTGTGCTTTCACGTACTTGAATCTGGGACTTGGTAATTATCGTATATTAAGGCTGATTAATACAATAGTTCTAACATAATTGGAACAGCTGGAGAAATGTTTGGTTTCCATCCATTCACATTACATTCTTTAAAGGAGCCGCCTATTTCACTAGTAATACCTACTGCTTGCTAATGTGCTGGCCTAAGCATTCGTACTAAATATTATTCTTCTTTCGTCTTACAGCAAAATTGGACATTACGCCAGATGATCCTCGGTGGATTGGCGCTTGGTGGGCTGGCTTCCTCCTTTGTGCTGGACTGCTGTTCTTCTCATCTTTGTTTATGTTTGGCTTTCCTCAAGCCATGCCAAAGAAACATCACACATTGAGCAAGAGCTCCCAGCAGCCTATGCTCCCTGGTAAAGTGCACAAAGACCAGTCAAAGCTAACTACGGAGGAAAATAAGAAAGAATGTAAACCAACCAGTGAAGCCACATGCACAGCATATCTGAGAGGTGAACACCTTATAAATGCATTTTTCTTTCTGATGAAGGAGTTGTGTTTTGTAGAAGCGTGGGCTAAACAATTGTGGTAACAGGTTTCAGTTTTTAAATATTTTACATAATATTAGTAGGTGTTCTGTTCGCTGAGCTGGGAATTTGTGTTGCAGACGTTTCGTACCCTGTCTAGGTGACATCCTCAGTGCTTGGAAGCCTCCTGTGAAGCACTTCTGTGATGTTTCCTCCGGCATTTATAGTGGTTTGTCTCTGCCGCTTCCGGTTGTCAGTTCCAGCTGTCCGCTGCAGTGGTCAGTATATTGGGTCCAGGTCGATGTGTTTGTTGATCGAATCTGTGGATGAGTGCCATGCCTCTAGGAATGTCCTGGCTGATCTCTGTTTGGCTTGTCCTATAATAGTAGTGTTGTCCCAGTTGAATTCATGTTGCTTGTCATCTGCGTGTGTGGCTACTCAGGATAGCTGGTCGTGTCATTTCGTGGCTAGTTGGTGTTCATGGATACGGATCGTTAGCTGTCTTCCTGTTTGTCCTATGTAGTGTTTTCTGCAGTCCTTGCATGGACACAGAAGCGCTTCACAGGAGGCTCCCAAGCACTGAGGATGTCACCTAGACAGGGGACGAAACGTCTGCAACACAAATTCCCAGCTCGGCGAACAGAACCACAACAACGAGCACCTGAGCTACAAATCTTCTCACAAACTTTGAAAATAATATTATTAGGTCCGTCAATTCATCACAGTTATTTTCCAAATAATATGTTTGGAGATATTTTGTTTTTACTTTAATTCATTTTAATTGCAGTAGCTGCTCTGAAGGAAACCTGATAATTAGAGAACTCAGCATGAAAGAAAGCCCATGAGGAATGCCTCAGTTCTTCTTTGCCTTGGTGAAGTGTGATTTCTTGGTTTTCCATTTCTAGTTCTGGGAGAACTTTTGTGGTGAGAACAGGTGAAGCTCCTCGAATTGATATCAGTCTCATTGACAGTTGTCATGAGTGTTAAGGGGTTGGTGGAATAGGTAGGGCAAGGTAGACTCATGAGGAGAGGGAATTGGGATACTTCAGTCTGTCCATTACAGGGAGTGAGCAGTGGTCGCACCTGGAAATGGGAGCAGGTAGAGGGGCCTTTCTGGAACTATTGATGTCCATGTGAATGACATAGGTGCAGCAGCCCTCCAGCAGGAATGCCTGTAGTACAATAGGAGGGGAGAGAAGGGCAGCTTTGCAGAACAGCAAAGCAGTGGAAGAAACCAAGGAGGCAAGTCATGCTGCCTGAGCACTGAAGATTGAAAATCCATCCTGTCAGAGCTGCTCTGTAGTTGATTAGCAATTATGGCCCTGATGACTTCTCAATGTCGTGTCACAGCTTGTAAAGGGTGGAAAATGCAGTGAGACATTGTACTGCTGTGCTAAAACTCTGGAATGCTGTCCTTTTATGGGCTGTCAGATAGGAAGCTTTCCTTTCATCTACAGTTGCATCATCTCTTCACTGCAGCAGGAAATTGGGTGTTTTGGTTTTGTACTTCCCAATTGACAAAATAGAGAACTATTCTGAATCTTTAGGTTCCAAAAGGTTCCTTTTTAGTAACAATTAGCAGTCCAACAAATAGCTGTGTTTTTATGAGATGCTCTGCCCCGATTCTGCACCCAGATTGGACACTGAGACCTTTCCCTCATGTCAATTTAGAAACCATCTCTCAAGATTTACTTGTGGATACATGACAATAAAAACAATGAGCAAGTGGCAGACATGCAGCCAAAGTTCTTTTGGTAGTGCTGCTGAAGTCATGCAGAAGTTCTGCACTGACCGACATGCAAATGCATTGACTTCTGATTGTGGAACTGACTGCAATATATGGATCTCGAAGGTCTGTGTGACTCCAGGATTATTTACAGGGAACATAGTATACGGCCCCTCGATTCAATAAGATTATGATTGATATGATTGTATTCTCATATCCATGTTCTCACTTACCCCCAATGATGTTTTGTCCCCTTGCTTAGTAAGAATCTCTCCATTTCTGGCTTTAAAAATATTCAAAGTCTTGCTTCCACTGTCTTTTCAGAAAGAGAGTTCACTGACCTCTGAGAAATTGTTTTGCCACCTTTCTGTTTTAAATGTTCAACTATTTATTTCTAACTATTGGCTTCTAATTTCCTTATAAAAGGAAGCATATTTCCACAAGTACACTGCTGAGACACACACAGAATCTTTTATGTTTCAATCAAGTCACCTCTTTCTTTTCTAAACTCCAATGGACACAGGCTTGGTTTGCTCAGCCTAGCCTCAAAAGACAACCTGACCATTCCAAGTATTAGGCTAGTAAACCTTCCCTGGACTGCTTCCAACACATTTGCATCCTTCCTTAAATAATGTGATGGATATTGTACCACATGTGGTCTCACTAGTGCTCTGTAAAAGTGAAGAATAACTCCCTATTTTTGTAATCAATACCCTCATAATAAATTATAACGTTCAATTAGCTTTCCTTATACTTGCTGAACCTGTATACTAGTCTTTTGAAATTCATACACTAGGACATCTAGATCTCTCGGCATTTCAGAGGGCTGCAATTGCTCACCATTTTTATAATATACATTTTGTTCTTCCTCCCAAATGGGGAATCTTACATTTTCCCATTTGCCTACTCATTTGTCATATCTATATTCCTTTGTAATCTCATCTCCTCTTCACAACTTACTTTCCTACATATGTTTGGTTAATCAACACATTTGGTGACCATCCTCTCTGTTCCTTCACATCTTTGATATAAATTGTAAATAGTTGAGGTCCTGGCACTGAGCACTGCGGCACACCTCCCGTTACATCTCACTAACCTGAAAAAGACGCATTTATGCGTCTCTCTACTTCTGTTAATCAGCCAAGCCTCTATTCCTGCCAATTTGTTGTCCCTTACTCCATGAGCTTTTATTTTCTCAATAGCCTCTGATGATGCATCTTATAAAATGCCTTTTGGAAAGTATTTGTTGAATTTGGTAAGTGTCTGAAGCACAGCCTT
Organism: Chiloscyllium plagiosum; assembly: GCF_004010195.1. Lineage (NCBI taxonomy): Eukaryota > Metazoa > Chordata > Chondrichthyes > Orectolobiformes > Hemiscylliidae > Chiloscyllium > Chiloscyllium plagiosum. Next base: position 56,140,793 of record NC_057711.1, on the reverse strand, counting down.
CTATCCACATTGCAGTCAAAGAGAATAATTGCTCTATGTTGATTTTATCAGCTCAGTACTGCTTGGTGCGGAATTTTGTTAGTATTTGTTTATTAAGTTGTATGACAAATGATAAGATGCTGCTAGGAATTACTGTTTCATGAAAATAACCCTGGCTGGGGGTTAGCAAGGGGACTGGGCGTTGGGGCTTGCAGGGATCTGAAGTTGTGCCTAAGAACATCACAGCTAGCATAAGCAGCCTGGCTAAAAGAATATTCAGAAGAAAAGTCATAAGTTGAAATTACTGTGAAAAGCAGTTCTATATCAATGTGGAACTAACTTTTTGGAGTTCTTGTTACTGTTGACAAAGAAGAGCAGTGTTATTTACTCCATTTTAGACTTACAGAGCTACCTTGAATGTATTGACATGAGTGCACATCAAATCACTTGGGTGATATATAGTCAGTGGTTTATCCTTGCTCTGAGATGATTTTCTGGTTAGCAATTTAGCCAACAGAATTGACCCCTTTAAGAAATTGCCGTTCATAGGAAACCGATACAGGAAAAATATCACCGTTTGAAAATATTCTTTCAGATCTCTGCTACAGAGTTTTAAAGACATCTTTTTCCAGTTACTCAGAAAATCTTACAATAAACTGCTTTGTTGATTTTACATGTTCTAAAAACTTAGTGTGTGTCATGCACCAATCTTTAAGTTGAGGTTTCATGTGAAGATCAGTTTTATAAATACTGTGTGGTACGACCAGGCCATTTTTGGAAGTATTCCAAGCGTACACCCAAAGTGTAAACAATACCATACCTGTTTGCAGACATAAAGGGTGTGATCCTCACCAGGATGGGGTGGATAACTGGAACTTTATTACCATTGGCTGGAAGCTATCTGATGTCTGACAGCTATTAAAGAGTGAAACCAGGAAGCATCTTTGCACAAAAAGGTCATGAACTCCTTTACTCTCTGCCCCCAAAGGTTGGTGGCTCAATTGCAATGTTCAAATCTGAGAATTTTGTTAGAGTATGAAGGTATTCTAAAGTAATAACAACTTCTTGAAAATGAGGTACCGATACTACCATGATTGGTGCTTGACCTAGTGAGCTTTCTCACCAGTGGTGCAACAAACTCAAGGGGTTTCGTGGCCCACTCTTATTCCTGTGAGGCAAGCAACTAATTCAGCAAGTCTGAGAACCTCAGTTCTGAAGAAGGAGGTTCATTTCCAGAGTTAACATTTCACTGGACTGAAATGTTAACTCTGCTATAGATGCTACCAGACTAGCTAAGTTTTTCCATCAATTTCTGCTTTGTTTTTGATTTCCAGCATTCATAGTTATTTGTTTATTTTGGTTAGGCAAGAGACTAAACAGAACTAATAAAGATTTTTTTTTAAGTCTTCTCCTTTATTTCCCTCCTTGTGAATGCAGTGACTCCTAGTCAACCATTTCCAGAAGGATTGTTAGTCTTCTGTATGACTCCTATTCGGCCATTCACAAAATGTAAACCTGGAGACAGTAAATATTAACAGCCTCTTTGTCAGTTACAGGGGCCAAAAATATTCAAAATACACAAAAATAGCCAAATCTTTTCCTGTTCTAATTTGAGAAAGAAATGTGAAGAACTAAATGCATCATTAACATAGATCTAACGTTACTGTCAATGCCAAATTTACATATTGAAAGTGCAGTACAAAATCAACACAATGTGCAGTACAAATGTCCCCAGCAAGGAATCTTGTTTTCTTTTTAGCCTTTTTTTACTCTACACAAGGTTTAGCTCAATGTTATAAGATCTTTATTTCCAAATTTCCCACTACCAGATTTCCCAAAAGTGCTCAGTGGAGGAATATTTGCATAAACAGTGTTTTGTTGTCTAACTAAATGATGCATGCCTTTTGGCATCATCAACTGACCTTGCTACTTTTTAATCCATCTTTCTCACCAGTGGTGCAACAAACTGGTTGCACTACTGCATAGCATTTTGGATCACCTTCCTTTAGGAAGTATAGGACAGGATTTAGAGCTCCATGCAGCTTATTTTGGGGGGGCAGGTGACATCAGGGTGATTAAATCCCTTCCTTCAGTGGGGAATGCTCAATGGGGCCAGCACCAATTTGATGCCTTACTGCTGCCCAGCGAGCTTCTTGTCCAAGCAGGAACCTCACCACCCTCAAGTCCCATCCCAATAGAAGCTGCCGGCCAGTCAGATTGGCAATGTTGGGGAGCTGCAGCACTTAACTGGAAGCCTTGGCTGTGCAGCCTTGAAAAGCTGCACCAGAATGCAGGAAGTGTGGAGAGAGCAGTTAGGGGGTGCATGTTGGACTGGGAAGGGGCGGTCAGATGCAAAGTCAGGGCTGTGATTTTCAGCGGCCAGCACCTTTCCCGCATCCATGCTTCCAATTCTTCCCAGGTAACCCCCCCAACAATAAAAAAGTAAGCTTTCCGGTTTTCCTCATGGGAAAGGTAAGGAATTAGATGGTGGTAGGTTGAAGCCCTTAAGTGGCCATTTATTGACCACTTAAAGGTCATTGTTAGCAGTGAGTCATGAAGGTTGCCTATGGACCTTCTTACCCAATACTGAATTGCTGAGATGGTGAGAAATGAGTGAGTACCTCCCTCGGTCTGACCCTCCCAATTATTTGCCACTTTCCTCCCAGCTCAACGGAGAGGAAAATTGTGCCCAAAATATTCTGCGCTTTGGCCATTTTCAATATCCTCTCAATCAAGTCTTTAAGTGGCCTACTGAAGTTACACTTGCATTAGAAGTCAATAATAGTTTGGTTAACCTCCAGTCCCTTAGAAATGAACCATGTCTTGCTTCTATGTGTCAAACAAACTAACCAGAAACTAAAACAAAATCTCCATTTAGGTTTGGTGGTGAGCAGGCCTTGAACTCTTAACCTTTTAAGTGCATATTGCTTCTGCTTTCAAACCACTTTAGAAAAATTGTTCAGTACAAAAAAAGTTGTTTTTCTAGAATTAGGTCAGTGCAGAAACATTCCTTTTACAAATCTGATCCAACCACTAAACACTTACTTAGACTTTTCATTTTCTAACAACAACATTGATAGTCAAGTGTTAAAAAAAAACCCTTTTCTGTTCCCTGTCAAACTCTTGCACTGGCATTTTTTTGATATGGGCCAGACACCATAATGCAGGGTGTGCATCTACTATCGGTGTAAATGTATTTGTTTAAACATAAAGTGCACTTGCTTTGCTTTTTGTTTAAATATAGAGAGATCTGATAACATTAAGCTGCTTGTTGCATAAAAATATAGGCAAATATGTATTCAAGAAATGGAGGATTGGTACAAACCTGATTGAATTGTTTGGATTTCCCTAAAAGGAATGTTGTTGATGGAGTGTTGAGTGGCAAGATGTCTTGTGAGGTTTCTCTTGTAGGCGGATAAGTCCTCAACATTCAGAGTGCATGCCTGATTGCCATAAAGTCAGAAAATTGCTCAATGTTGAGACGGGTGGTTCAAGGGACACTTGGACTTTGCAAGCAAGCTCTTTCAGAGTCCAACATTTTCTAGTGAAATTATTCTGCTGTCAGGATCATTTGCTTGACCAGGAACACATTGGTACTAATGGGTGAGAACTGGGGGGGTTTGGCTTGGATGCTGATCCATTGTTTGTCCTTTGTCATTCTGGGAACATCAGAAGAAAACAGCAGCTCCAGTCAAACCAGAAACAACCTGTTAACCAATTCTGTTGGATCTTCATGCGACACTCCTACCATAATGCTGGAGTCATCACTATTTCTCCTCCCATACTCTGTAACAGAGAACTGTACATCTAAGTGACATAGGTCATCACAAACACAGTTCATTGACATTCAATTTAATACAATGATGTCCATCATAAATCAAACCCTCTGCTCAACATTTCTATCTTGGCTTCCTGTCCACACAATCATCACTCTACCACACATTGCCAACTGACAAAAAAAAAACACATGTTAAATAATGGCAACTAAAAGGAAAGCAACTCTAGGTTTATTCTGAAATGGAAGGAAAATACCGTGGATGATGTAAATCTTACGTAAAAATAAAATGCTACAAGAGGTTAGAAAGTTTGGCAGCATCAGTAGAAGTAAAAAGAGAGTTAATGTTTCAAATCCAAATGACTTCTTTGGATTGTCCTTCTGCAGAAGAGTCATATTGGACTCAGAATGTTAACTACCTTTTTCTCATTTCATGCATACTGTTGAAACTGCTGAGTTTATCCTGCACTTCCCAGTTTTGTTTTGAGGCTTATTGTACCTTTATTAATTATTGTAATTAGATGTAATATTTTTCATAAGAGCATTAAATAGAACGGCCTGCACTGTCATCAGTAAACTGACTATCTTAACCCCTGTAAGTGACATATTTGGTATTTTACTCACTTCAGCTGCTAGTGTTCCTCAGACAGTGGTGAAAATATGATCAGAAGTAAAGTAAAAACTGCAATTTTAAGAAAAGCAACAACCACTTTAATTTATATTCTTGCTTTCACATGGTGGATTATCCAATAATACAAAGGGGCATTATCAATCCAAAATTATCTTGAGCTAACAAGAAAAAGGATTCATATTTTTATTGTGGCTTTAACATAAAGCAACGTCCCAAAGTGTCACATGGAACATACAAAAACCATAAATGACACTAGGCAACTATGGAGATGCTAGGTCTAATGACTAAAAACTTAGTCACATAGTGAGGTTTTAAGAAGGATTCTAAAGGAAGGAAGTGAGGTAGACTGGTCTAGGAAGATCTAGGAAGTCTAGAATTTTGGGCCAGGAAACTGATCACCAATGGGAATGTTGTTAGGAATGCACAGGAAGCCAGAGTTAGAGGAAGACGGATCACTTGAATGGTTCTGAGGTTGGAGGAGATTACAGGGATAGAGATGATCGAGGCCACGGTGGAATTTGAAAACAAGGATGGGACTTTTTAAATCAAGCCACTGGTCAACAAGCACTGTGGTAATGACACTCCTACCATAATGCTGGAGTCATCACTATTTCTCCTCCCATACTCTGTAACAGAGAACTGTTCATCTAAGTGACACCAGTAAAACACCAGTAAGGTAAAACACCAGTAACAGAGTTTTGGATGACCCCAAGAGTTAGAGGGTAGAATGTGGGAGGCCAACCAGGATTGCCTTGAATTAGCCAAGTCTAAAATTAGCAAAGGCATGGATGGGAGTTGCAGCAGCTGATGTGCAGAGATGGGCTGACATTCATCAATGTCAGACAGGTGGGAAAACACAGACATAGAGATGGTATGGGTATGAGACTGAAACCTCAGCTCAGGACAAGATGTAACAACAACATTGCAATTAAACTGGCTTAATCTCTGACTATTGTTAGAAACCAGCATATGGTCTAGCAACCAGAACAATGGCTTCAATCTTCCTAATGTTTAATTGGAAAAAAATGCTCCTTATCCAGTCTGGAATGTCAGATAAGCTAACTGATACTTCAGCAAAAGTGGAGGAGTCAAGAGAAGTGGTGGTGAGGTAGAGCTGGATGTCATCAGTGTATATGTGCCTTCGATATGTAATCAGATATAGATGAAAAATAGAAGTGAGCCAAGGTTGCTCAAATTGGGAATACAAAGGTGAATTCAACCTTGGCCAGTGAAGGAGGTTTCAAAGAACATTTGAAAGGGAGAAGAGCAAGTTAGAGGCAGAACAGTTTTGGAAGGCAGACCAAGAGTTTTGAAGCTCATTGGCAGAAAGTATAGTTTCCAAGAGTGAGACAAAGGAAGTGAAGTTGGACAAGAGGGCAGCACTGTGGCTCAGTGGTTAGCACTACTGCTTCACAGCACTAGGGAACTGGGTTTGATTCCACCCTTGGGCAATTGTCTTATTGGAGATTGCATGTTTTTCCTGTGTCAGTGTGAGTTTCCACTGGGTGCTCTAGTTTCCTCCCGTAGTCCAAAGGTATGCAGCTTAGGTGGATTGACTATGCTAAATTGCCCATAGTGTTCAAAGATATGTAGGTTAGATGCATCAGCAATGGGAAAGGCTGGGTTACAGGGATGGGTGGGTCTGGATGGGATGATCTTCGGAGGTACGGTGTGGACTCATTGGGCCAAATAGCCTGTTTCCTCACTTTGTGGATTCTTTTAAAAAAAAGATCAGTGCCTGAGAAAGGCTGTGGGACCTTGGGAGGTTACAGCACTACAAAGTGTGGGACCATGAGGATGAGAACTTTAAAATGGAGCTTGGAGCATTGGTGGTCAAGTGTCAGTCACCAAACATGGTGCGAGTTTGGAACTGGAGAGCAGATCTTTGGAAGAGCAGAATTTTAGTGAAATATGTTCATAATATCAAGCCATTCAGATGTTAGAGAATACAAAATTGAATGAAAATTAGGAAGTCTTCCAAGTAGCCAGACTTGTGCTATCAGAAGTCTGGTTTATAATTATAATTGGCTGGTGGTAAAATTAAATATTTTTCATGCTGTGACATAACTCACATGTTTGAGAATTATGAATAAAAAGAGAGCCAAGGAGGAGAACAGAAAATGACTAATATCACTCAGCATTTCTCTTGTATACCTTAAGGGGAAGTATTTTCTACGAATATAATTAGCCCTGTTTGCATCTTAACAATTTCACTTTGAGGTCTGCTATTTGTAAAAGAGAATGGATCCAAAGCAGGAAATGCTCCCAGGGTATTATTACTGGAATGGTGGACTTTGGTCAGGGTCATCTCCGGGGTCTACCTGAACTCCTTGAACAAGGCACCAGCTCTGCTACCATGTCAGTCACGCTGGAATATTAACATGGCAGCTGGTGCTCTGTCTGCTTAATTTAATCTTAGGTTAGATTCCCTAAGAAACAGGCCCTTCAGCCAAACAAATCTACGCCAACCCTCCGACGAGTAACCTACTACCCAGATTCATTTCCCTGCATTTTATCCCTGACTAATGCATCTAACACTATTGGCAATTTAACATGGCCAATTCACCTAACCTGCACATCTTTTGGATGTGCGAGGAAACCAGAGCACCTGGAGGAAACCCACGGACACAGGGAAAATATGCAAACTCCACATGGACAGTTCCCCAAGGGAGGAATCAAACCCAGGTCCCTGGTGCCCTGAGGCTGCAATGCTAACCACTGTGTCACTGTGCCACCTTTATTGCTTAAAAAATAAGCACCAGTCACAATGAAATACAATGTAATGAAAGCATCTCAGTTTGTGAATGAGATGAATTTTCTTGCCACTGTGACTTTACTATTCTAAATTTGTTACCTGTGTTAGCCAGGAGGTGAGGCTGACTTTCTTTTGTTGTAAATGAAAGTTGACCTGTGAACAAACTAAGCAGCAGGTACCACCTAATATAAAAAGCAAGAAAACATAGAAAATGAAGGGCCACGATAAACATCAATGATGCCTGAATACTGGTGGTTGTTGTTTATTCTAGATTTGATGGCATGGTTATATTACAGCAGTGATTCTTTTGTAATCTTTACTGCAATATCCATGGCAGCACTATAAAGTGAATGGGATTTCACTATTTTCCAAAGGTACCTAGTATGCACAAGAATAGACTAATTTTTCTAGGCCTCACTGGCAGTTTGTCATGCAGGAGATTTGACACATAATACATTTAAATAACTGGTGCTGACAATGTTGGCTCAAGGTGTTTTCAGCCCATGGAGGATCAACAATAGTTTTATCCAAAACTAATCAATATAGTTCTTTGAAACTATAATTGCACCATTTTCAACATTATTGCAATTGAAGCAGTTCATGTTCAAATCCAGCAAGACCTGGATAATTTGCAGGTTTTGGCAAATAGCTGGCAAATAACATTCATGCTACATGAGTGCCTTACAATGGCCATTTTAAAAAAAAGAGAATCTGACCCTTGTCCTTTATACTCAGGGGCATTACTATCACTGAATACCCTACTATTAATCAGACACTGACTATCTAATTAAGTGTGCTTGCTGGATTAGGTCAAAGACTGAATTCTGCAGCAATTAATCACCCCCCTGGTTTCTCAAAGCTTAGCCACCAGCTCTAACACAAGTTAGGAGTGTGACCGAATACTCTCCCCTTGCCTGGGTGAGTGGTACACCAGCAACCCTCAAGAATTTTAACACCATCCAGGATGAAGCACCCCACTGAGCACCCACAACATGTATTCCCTTCACAACCAAAACACAGGTGAAGCAGTGTCAACTGATCAAAGTTCCCTGAACAGCACCTTCTAAACTCGCAACCTAGAAGGACCAGGGCAGCAGATGCATGGGAGCACCACCCCCTGCAACTTCCCCTCCAAGCCTCTCGTCATTCTGACTTGAAAATATATTACCATTTGTTCACAGTAACTTGGTCAAAATCTTGGAGCTCCGCAACAGCACTGTGGGTATACTCACACCCCAAGGACTGCTGCTTTTCAAGAAGGTAACTACCCCCTCCCCACCTTCTTAAGGGCAATTAGGGATGGACAATAAATGCTAGCCAAGCCAACAATGCTCACATCACATAAACAAATTAAAAAGTCAGAATATTGATAATACCACAAGTTGAGCAGGCTGATTCTCTCCACAGAAATCTCTGACCTAAATACTATCCAATAAGACAAATATCCAGGAATAGATTCTTTGGAAATCAACTCCACAGTTTGGAATGATTTTAATTATAAGTGATAAGTACTAATTTACAAGTAACATTCTGGAGTAATGTTCTAGATTGCACCTTCCATTATTTTGTTCTTGTCATAGATCATTGGGATAAATGATTCACCAACATGATGTCAGGTTGACCCACAACACTTAAGGTTAGGTATAAGTTAAGGCTTCGTAATTTAATTTTCTTCTACATAATACCATACCTTGGAGCTTTCCCTTTTAACAGGTTACAGTTGTGTAATATTTCCAAATGGAAGTTTTAAAAGCAATAATTTAGCCTGAGCCAATCTTTAATGACAGTATTCAGGTTAACCATAGTCTATCCACAATAAAGCTTGTAAAATAATTTCTAAACAGCAGAGAGAAATTGTAACCACATAGAACCAGAAATTGCCAGACTTGTTATCATTTAATGGTTTGTCTTGATGTTGTAATTTCAAGAATGTTGCTGTTCCACAAGTATCAATTAAATTAAATGAATATTTAACTTTCAATAGTAAATGAGCAATGTGCTAAGGAAGGTCCTGAAAGTGGATGGATTGCCCAGTTGATGTTTTGTAAGACTGTTGGAGGTAGGAGCAGAAGTAGGCCATTCTGCCCATTGAGTCTGCTCCACCATTCAATGGATGATTCGATAATCCTCATCTCCACTTTCTTGTCTTCTCCTATTAACCTTTGACTCACTTACTGATTAAAAATATACCAGTGGCAGCCTTGAATATACTTAACAACCCAGTCTCTGTGGTAAAGAATTTCACAGGTTCACTACCTTATAGTAGAAGCAAGTCCTCCTCATCTCTGTCTTAAATGTGAAACTTATTCTGAGATTATGCCCTCTGATCCTTTTGCATCTACTTTGCCAAATCGCTTAAGAATCTTGCATATTTCAATATGATCACCTGTCATTCCTCTGTGTTCCAACTGGTACAGGTCCAACCTGCTCAGCTTTTCCTTGTAAGATAGTCTTTCCATGGTTGATGTAAACCTTGTAAATCTACTCTAGACTGCCTCCAATGCTAATATCTTTCATTAGATGAGAAGCCCAAAACTGTTTGCAGTGTTCCAACTCTGCTCTGCCTGTTGACGGCAACTCCCAAATTCCTCTGTGTTGTAGCATTCTGCAGTTTTTATTCATTTAAACAAAAACATTCAGCTGCTGTTTTTCAGCTTCTTCCTGCCAAGTACATAATTTTACATTTCCCCCCATTATATTCCATCTGCCATGACTTTTCCCTCGCTTAACCTGTCTCTGTCTCTCTGTAGACTCTTTGTGCTATCCTCATCACTCATCGTCCACCTGTTTCTGTGTCATCTATCAGTTTTTGCTTCTTTTATTAGATAGTGTTGAATTGCAAAGCACTGTGGGGTTGCAGAGTGTTCCTTCAAGCCATTTTTTAATAAAACTCAGTGAGGCCCACTTCTTTCCATCTCAGTCGCAGGTGGATAGATTCTTTATATTTTGGCGCCATCTACTGTTCACAGTTTCACAATGTAATTTAACTGGATTTGAATTCACAGTTGTGTAAAATTATTTCTGCCAAATTTTCACATACTTTATTGGTAATATTTTTCAGCGATTCCACAAGTAACAAAGCAGCTCTTTATGAATCCAGTCTTCACCTGTGTTGTGCTGTCTGCCTGCATGGAGGTTGCAGCTATCAGTGGGTTTGCTGCTTTTCTGGGCAAGTATCTGGAAAGGCAGTTTGGTCTCAGTGCTTCGTACGCCAACCAGTTCATAGGTAAGATAATTATAGTGGCTTGTTGACTCTCTGATCTGTAATGTCATTGTCTGGACGCAGAGATTAAAGATGCTTGCTGTCCTTTTGGTACAAACATAATGTGTGGTGTACACAGAGACATCTTTATTTGCTTTAGTAAGTAGATATTAAAATTATATAACACAGTGTACCCCACACTTTGACCCATGCAATGCAAGTGATATAATGCACTTGGAGTCAAATGTGCTGCAGGGTGGCATTTCATGGATTTGAGCTCTCAATTCCCCTTGTGGTGAGTTAGAGTCGAAAAGTGTGGCAATGGAAAAGGACAGCAGGTCAGACAGTATCTGAGGAACAGGAAGCCCTTCATCAGGAACGTTCCTGAAATGTCAGCCTTCCTGCTTCTCGGATCCTGCCTGACAGGCTGTGCTTTTTCAGTGCCACACTGTTTGACTCTGATCTCCAGCATCTGCAGTCCCCATTTTTTCTCATCATGAGTTAGCAAATTTAAACGAAAGATTACCCACATCTGGACTTGAAGGCTCTGGTCATCTACATGGACCTATTGCAGCCAAGTATACCCAACAGCTTATTCAGTGTAACCATTTAATAGTGGGTAAAGGTGGATTACTGTTGTGTTTAAGAACACAGACCATAACACATGGATTACTTATTTCATGGGAATTATTTGACAGAAATTATTGTTTGCTGACATTTCTAACGTGTTTGCAAACCTGCTGCAAAAATTCGGAAACATTCTGGGATCAACAAAGCTCATCAAGTTGGCTCTGTCTCATTCTCTGTAGGTATTATATTATTGAATCAGCCCGTTCAGAGCTGATTCTGGAGCAGGTAGGCTTGAAGCCAGGCCTTCTGGCTCTGAAATGGAGATAATACCACTTCACCACAAGAACCCTCCTCATGATTCCATGTGGGTTTTTAAATGCGTATTTTTAATCAGTTTGTTCAGCTATGTTATGGTACACCTTTGAAACAGATGGGACTTGAACCCAGGCCTTCAGGCCCGGAGGAAGGGAATGCACCACAAGAATTGTTCTCATGACTCAATAGCTATTTCCTTATCAATATCTTCATGAAATGTTATTACACACCTTTAGAACATGTGGAACTCGAATCCTGGCCTCCTATGTCAGAGGTAGGGACACCACTACTGCACCATAAGGGCCCCTCTCATGCCTGTATATGGTATACTTTCTAATGGATTTGACGTGAGCCCCTCAATCACAGAGAGAATTGCCCACAAATAGGAAAGAATATATTGCACATTTGTCAGTGTGGATATATTACACATTTATCTGTGTTGATAATAATGTTCTTCATCTTATGAACTTCATTCAGTTTAAACATACAGCTCAGGTTTTGCCATGTTAATGGCAGCAAATCTGTCAGTGTTCACTATAAACACAGCATTGAAAACAGTAGTGGCCTCTTGAGTCCACAAGTTTGCAGAATGGTGCAGAAAATCAGATTGCTTTTAGCAATTCTGGATGTAGATTTGCTCGCTAAGCTGGAAGGTTCATTTCCAGATATTTTGTCACCCTACTAGGTAACATCTTCAGTGGGCCTCCAGGCGAAGCACTGCTGATGATTTCTGCTTTCTATTTATATGCTTGGGTTTCTTTGGATTGGTGATGTCATTTCCTGTGGTGATGTCATTTCCTGTTCTTTTTCTCAGGGAGTGGTAGATGTGGTCTAACTCGGTGTGTTTGTTGATAGAGGTCCAGTTGGAATGCCATGCTCCTAGGAATTCTCGTGCATGTCTCTGTTTGGCTTGTCCTAGAATGGATGTGTTGTCCCAGTCGAAGTGGTGCCCTTCCTTATCTGTATGTAAGGATACTAGTGAGAGAGGGTCATGTCATTTTGTGGCTAGTTGATGTTCATGTGGCTAGTTTTCTGCCTGTTTATCCAATGTAGTGTTTGTTATAGTTCTTCACGGTATTTTATAAATGACATTAGCTTTGCTTGTTTTCTGTATAAGGTCTTTCAAGTTCATTAGCTGCTGTTTTAGTGTGTTGGTGGGTTTGTGGGCTGCCTTATACTTGAAAGACCCAATACAGACAACAAGCAAAACTAATGTCAATTACAAAATACAGTGCAAGAACTGTAACAAACACTATATTGGACAAAAAGGCAGAAAACTAGCCACCAGGATACATGAACATCAACTTGCCACAAAATGACATGACCCTCTCTCACTAGTATCCTTACATACAGATAAGGAAGGACACCATTTTGATTAGGACAACACATTCATCCTAGGACAGGCCAAACAGAGACATGCATGAGAATGCCTAGAAGCATGGCATTCCAACCGGAATTCTATAAACAAACACATTGAGTTAGACCCCATCTACCACCCCCTGAGAAAAAGAACAGGAAATGATATCACCACAGAAAATGATATCACCAACCCAAAGAAACCCAAACATATAAATAGAAAGCAGAAATCATCAGCAATGCTTCGCCTAGAGGCCCACTGAAGATGTTACCTAGTAGGGTGATGAAATGTGTGGAAATGAACCTTCCAGCTCAGTGAGCAAACCTACATCCAGAACCTCAACCTGAGGTACAAATCTTCTCAAAACTCACTTAGCAATTCTGTTCTTTTAGAGGTAGTTCTGTGGAGGACCCATGCCCCACTGACCTAGATTATAATCAACGACATTGATGCGAATTTCCAATCCTGTGCTGTTGGTCTTACTCTAAAAACAGATGATACAATGCTGAAGTTTGTTGAGTGATGTAAAAACTTTACAATTACTATTAAACACTCTCACTAGCCCAGAAAATATAGGAATAGACCAGTTGGCCTCTTGAGCCTGCTGAACTGTTCTAGATCATAATTGAGGAGAAAGTGAGGTCTGCAGATGCTGGAGATCAGAGATGAAAATGTGTTGCTGGAAAAGCACAGCAGGTCAGGCAGCATCCAGGGAACAGGAGAATCGACGTTTCGGGCATAAGCCCTTCTTCAGGAATTCCTGAAGAAGGGCTTATGCCCGAAACGTCGATTCACTAGATCATAATTGGCCAACTACCTCAATGCCCTTATCATGCATTCTCCCCATATCCCTTGAAATCATTAGTATTTAGAACCTATCAATCTCTATCATCAACATACTCAATAATTAAGCTTATTTAATCCTCCAGGATAGAGAATTCCAATGTTTCACTGTCTTCACTGAGTGAAGAACTTTCTCCATATCTGTATTGCAAATGGCTTGTCCCCTATTCTGAGACTAAGTCCCCAAGTTCCTGACTCCCCATGCCAAGGGAAATACCTTTTCTATACCACTAGCTCTTTGAAACTTTTGCAGATTTAAATGAGATCATCTCCAATTCTTCTAAACTGTACAGGCCCAATCTCCTCAAGTTCTTTATATAGGACAGGCCAACAGATCCAGGAAAGGCTCATGTTCTATTTGTGGGGTTTTTAAAAATATTCATTTACAGAATGAGGGCATTACTGGCTTGGCCAGTATTTATTACTTATGCCTAATTGCAATATATAGGCCAGATCAAGTAAGGACGTTAGTGAACCAGATGGGTTTTTCTGACAATCAACTCATGGTTATCATTAGACTCTTAATTCCAGATTATTATTGAATTCAAATGCCACCATTTGTCATGGTTGGATGTGAACCCAGGTCCCTAGAACATGACCTGAGTCTCTGGTTTAACAGTCCAGCGATAATACCGCTAGGTCATGGCCTTCCCAAATATCAAGTTTCTCAATACTGATAAAAAAGCAACATTTTCATAAAAATATACATTTAAAATTATTATTTGAAATGTTCGTTTAACTTATTTTATTTTGCCATCTATTTGAATCCAATCATGATAATTTAGGGACCGAGGAACATTAGCCCATCAAGCCTCCTCTGTCATTTAATACCATCATGGTTGGTCGAACATTTTAATCCCTTTTACTCACACTGTCCCCATAGTTCAGTGGCTTCTATCTCTTTAAGCATAAGGTCATTTTATGAACCTAAATGCAACATAGCAAATAACTCTTCGAAAATAATCAGTTTCTTTTTGGTGCAGTATAAATCTATCTAAAAGTTAGAAATCTTTTGTCCTTGACACATCAAGTCTCAGTGTGACTGCCACCTGTAACTGCACATTATTTGCCTGGACCGTCAAGTCTGGGTTGTAGTTTGAGACTGCCAGTCATACACTTTGCATTGAATAAGCTATTTGTGAGGCGTGCGTGACACTCTAACCTGATTATCTTCATTTGCAAGAACACTGTCTCACAGAAGTATATGGAACTAAAGTTACCTTTCACTTTAAAAGCACACGATGAAAGGAGTGGGTACTTTCTCTATTTATAAGTCCCCATTGTGCATTTGTGATAACCTCCATATTAACTGCAAGGCTTTATAAATCAAAAACCTGATAGAATTTATTAGCTAACCCACCAATATCTACTTAAAGGAATGGATTTGAGACAAACATAATAATTTGTTCCATTAGATCTAGTTCCTGAAATTGCTTGTTGGATCTCTCTGCTAATCTTCCTGAGTGTTTTCTGAGTGGATACAATCTTTATCAATGATATTTTTCTTTAGTATTTTCTCTAGACTTGGGAAGTGTTGCAATATTTTGTTTTTGAATTTGGAGCACGGCAGACACTAGTTTCAGTTTGAATGCATTTGCAGCACTGATCATACATGCTATATCTCTGACCTTTCCATGCAGTACACAGTTCAGAATGTTAAGATTTGATGTTATGTCTGTAAAGAGCTCAAAGTCAGGCAACTGTACATTGCCAGACAACTCACTGCACACTTCATTCCATGATTTAAAGAAAGTGACAATTTCAGGCATCAAATTTAAAAATCTTTGCAGGATCTTCCCTCAATGTAAGTACCTGAGATTCGCATGTAGGATTAGTTCACCATAGGCAGCATTGAGTGCTTCATGTAAGGATTTTAAACAAGTGTGCTGAAGGGCTATTGCTCACTTTGGGTTTACAATCTTAACAGCAACTTGCGTTACCTGAGAAAAGTAAATAACTTTTCTTCACCAAAATCTTCAAATAATTAATTATAATAGAATGGCAGAAATCTGGAAAGAGCCGAGGACAGCCATCAACTCATGCTATGAAGAAACCATTGGCTAAAAAACCAGGAAACACCAAGACTGATTCAATGAAAATGACCAAATCATTCAAGACTTCATTGACAAAAAGAGGAAAGCTCCTCATGCCTGGCAAAACAATACCAGTGAGGCAAAGAGGAGAACTCATCAAACAGCAAAGGCAGAGTTGTAAAGAAGAACTAGGACAATCAAGAACGAATGGTGGACTGAGACAGCTAAAGAGCAGTCACTCCTTGCTGACAAACATGGCAGCTGGGGTTTCTTCAGTGCTGCCAAGGCAACATATGGACCCAACACCCTTGGCCCCAAGCTCCACAGTGTAAATATTGCACCCTTTTGATAGACAGAGAAAACATCAGCCTCTGATGGAGCGAACACTTCCAAAATCTCCCAAACAATGATGAGGGTGTATTTGAGGAAATCCCTCAACTCCTCATCAAAGATGATATTGGGCTCCTACCTTGTGTGGCAGATTTTGAAGCCACCATTAGACACATTAAAAATGTAAAAGCCGCAGGAGCAGGTGGGATTCCAGCAGGGATTTTCAAACTTGGAACAGCACAGCTTACCTGTCATCTCCATCAACTGTTCCTGAAAATCTGGGGTAAAGAAGAGATTCCTGCTGATCTTGGAGATGCTTCCATAGCTACCATCTTAAAGAAAGGAGACAAAGTGGACTGTGAAAACTACTGAGGAATCTCTCTACTCTCCATCACTGTGAAGAACATCACCTGAATCCTTGTACATTCTCCCTGAGGATAAGAAGGAAATTCTTCCTGAAAACCAGTATTGCTTAAGATCAAACCATGAAACTATGGACATGATCTTCACTGCTCAGCAATTCCAAGAGAAAGGCTAAGAACAACACCAACCACTCAACATGGCCTTCATTGATCTGACAAAGGCTTTGACTCAGTCAATTGGGAAGTGCTATGGAAGACCCTATCAAGGGCTGGCTGTCCAGTGAAATTTGTCGACATCCTCTGTCTCCTCCATGCCGAGATGTTTGAAGAAGCTCCTCACTGATGGCAATATGAGAGAATCTTTTGAGGTCAAGACAGGGATCAGGCAAGGATTTGCCATTACCCCACCATTTTCCTCATCTTCATTGCCAGCATTCTTCAACATTTAAGAACAAGTTTCCAAATGATGTGGAAATTGTCACAGGATAAACTGAAAACTTTCCAACTTCGACTGGTTGAAATACAAGAAGACAATTACACTGACCTCGCTGATAGAAATTCAGCCTCCTGGAAGAGAATCTTCAAGCCTCATTTAATGCATATGCAGAAGTATACAGAAGAATTGGCCTCAACCTCAACTTCAACAAGACTCCAACTCTTTACCAAACTATTCCAGGTAAGTTCTGGTCCATCTATCTATTAAGATCAACGGAGAAATCCTCCAAAACATGGAACACTTCCCTTCCCTGGGAAGCTACCTATCATCTAAGGTTGACATTGATGTAGAGATTCAGCAATTTATGAGTACCACCTTCAGATGCCCAAGGATGACAGTCTTCGATAACTATGACATGCGTTTTGATACCAAGATCCTTGTGTATAAGGCAGTCACCCTTCCGACTCTTCGATATGACCCTGAGACATGGCTTACATTGAGACGTTGCTTCAAGGCCCTTGAGAAGTCCATTCTACGCTGTTTGAGATGGATTCTCTATATCAGCTTGGAGGACAGACATACATCAATCATCTCAGCTTTTCAGAGCGAGAATAACTCATTTATTCCTACTCTCTGATTTCTGCCTGTTAACCAGATATTAATCTATGTCAGTATATTACCTCATATACCACATGCTTTAATTTTGCTAACCAACCTCCTGTGGAGAGATCTTGTCAGAAGCCTTCTGAATATATTACATTAATCAATATCCTTTTATTAATTTTATTAGTAACATCTTGAAAAACTCCAAGTTCACAACATAATTTTTCATTTCTCATTCTCAAATTCATGCTGATAATTTTTATTCAAGTGTAAAATTATTACATGTTTTATGGTAGATTCTAGCACTTTCCCTACTATTAATGTAAGGTTAATGGTCTGTGGTTCCTTGGTTCTCTTGTAATTTGAATATTTAAGTTAAAAGTGAAGGGTATTAAGCAATTATAACTTACCGGTCTGTATTATATGAATAGGATTATGATTAGTTTCTTATTCAATATCAGCATTTGTGCAGATCAAGTTATCTCACTGACCTGACTCCAGATTTAGACTGCAGCAGGAAAAGTTAATTTACGGCACAGAGGCCTTTAGATCTTTGTGGGATATCTCTTATTGTCAATTTTAAATGTTCATGCTTCTCTGCTGATTGCACTATGCCAGCCTCCTCCAGCTACCTTTTTACTGGAGAATTAACTACATTTCCTGATAATCTACTCATAATACAAGGCAAAATGACATTTTACACCTATGTAATCTGGAAGTGAATTTTATATTAATGAATGTTCCCTATTACTTTATTGTGTTTAATTTATGTCTCCCTTCATAAATCTCTGCCTCTGCTTCAGTAATACCCCGGGGGGTGGCTTAAATGTCATGGCCATGGGAGTACCAGCCCTCAGGGACATCAAGTCCCACCCTCAAGAGCTGCCAACAAATTTGATTGACCAGCAACTTGATAGTGCCAACAGCACTACATCACAATAGTGGCCATTGCTGGAACCACAGGGAAACTTCAGAAGAATGACTGCTGTCTCCTGGACTTAAGGTTTGTCCAGGCATTTTGACTAGGGAAAACCAAGTGAAGACAGGTGGGCTGGTGGAGAGATGGCAGGCAACGTGTTTTTGAGGCCAAGAGAGACAGGACATTCTGGGGATACTGTTGTGGATGGGGATGCTCCAATGTGCCAATGTGACCCCATCCTCCAGTCCCTCCCAACAATGAAATCTGTTGCACTGGTCACTTTCCCAAGTATTGTAGCAAAGGAGGAGAAATGGAGTCTGAAGTGATCACAACCCCATAAGATATGAGAGCAGAAGTAAGCATTCAACCCATCAAGCCTGTTTTGGCATTCACTATGATCATGGATGATCTGATCATCCTCAGTTGCCTTTTCCCTGTAATCATTGATTCCTTTACCGATTAAAATCTGTCTTTATCAGACTTCAATATATATAATGATCCAGCTTCTACATCCTTCTGTGGAAAAGTATTCCACAGATTTACTATAATCTGAAAGAGAAATGCCTCCCAGACTCTGTCGTGAATAGATGACTCCTTAGAGATAATGCCCTTTGCTGCTAGACTCTCTCACAAGGGAAACTAATTTCTCAGCATTGTTGTGGGTAAATCACCATAAGCTACCTTTGATTTGTCTACTTAATAAGAATTCTTACAATCAAATACTGAAATAATGATTTAAACTCTATTGCATATTGCAACCAAAATAAGACCTCTCAAGTAAGCAGGTTAGACGTCACAACTCAATATGGCTATTACTCAATTAATTGTGGAACTTAACTACAATTCCAACCATCAGTGACTGTCTCTGATGACCAGCTTTTGACCCTTGTGCAATGTTGTTCTTTGAAGTTCTGCTGAAGAAGAGTTCTGATGTTGAAGTCTTTTTCAGTTTCTCTTCCATCAAGTCTACAATGTAACATTATTGATGATCTTTTAGATTCTTTCATCCAAAAGATTGATTACTTTTCTAGAGTCCTTGAGTCTGCAGCTTGCCTTCTCATCAACAATAGCTTCCTTTTTTCTTGTAACATTTGACATTGACTGTCTATTGGAAGTCACTGCTTTCCTGTGATTAACTCCTTATATTCTTCTGCCAGGCAATCATTTGTACTTGTGACATAAGGCAGCCAGGTATCAAGCAATTGTTAAAACAGTTTTGTCATGTAGCCTTGACACCTTTTTTTTCCCCCCAAGCATGACTTATTACTTTCAATTCCTACATAAGTTTGTCCTTGTCCTTTAATTGTTTGTTCCAGACAGAGTTATTGCTGCTTCTTTCAATCTATGAACAAGTTATGAAAGTTCTGAAGTTTATAATATCAAAGCATCTATCCTGTCAAGCCTCCACAGAATCGTATATATTCCAATAAGATCTCCTCAAATTCTTCTTGACTCCAATGAATGCAGGCCCAACTTATTCAAGCTTTCATTATGAGAAAATCCCTCCATACATGAGATCAACCCAGTGGACCTTCTCTGGATTGTCTGCAATGCCAGTATATCTTTGCTTATGTCAGGGGTCCAAAGCTGTTCATAATATTCTAGGTGTGGTTTGACTAATGCATTTTGTTGGCAAAAGTGAGGACTGCAGATGTTGGAGATTAGAATGGTGCTGGAAAAGCACAGCAGGTCAAGCAGCATCCAAGGAGCAGGAAAATTGACGTTTCGGGCAGGAACCCCTCATCAGGAATGAGACTGGAAACCTCTGGGATGGAAAGATAAATGGGAGGGGGTGGGGCTGGGGAGAAGGTAGCTGGGAGTGCAATAGGTGGATGGAGGAAGAGGTAAAGGTGATAGATTGGAGAGGAGGGTGGAAAGGATAAGTGGGAAGGAAGATTGATAGGTGGGACAGGTCATGAGGATGGTCTGAGCTGGAAGTTTGGAACGGGGGTAAGATGGGTGGAGGGGAAATGAGGAAACTGGTGAAGACCACATTGATGTCATGGAGTTGAAGGGTTCCGAGGTGGAAGATGAAGTGTTCTTCCTCTATGCAATTTGCTTCCGATGCGGTCTCCTTTAGACTGGGGAGACTGGATGCCTTCCCTCCGAGCGCTTCAGGGAATGCCTCATCTTCCGCCTCGGAACCCTTCAACCCCATGGCATCAATGTGGTCTTCATCAGTTTCCTCATTTCCCCTCCACCCACCTTCTTCCCAGCCCCACCCCCTCCCATTTATCTCTCCAACCCAGAGATTTCCAGTCTCATTCCTGATGAGGGGTTCCTGCCCGAAACATTGATTTTCCTGCTCCTCGGATGCTGCCTGACCTGCTGTGCATTTCCAGCACCACTCTAATAATGCCTTTTGTAGTTTTATCCAAATTTCCCTATTTTGTACTCTATACTCTTTATAATAAAGGCCGACTTTCTATTTGCCTTCCCTAGCATTTGTATGCTAGCATTTGATGATTCATGGATAAAGACCCCCAAATCTCTCCAGGCTGTAGCTTTCTGCAGCTCCTCTATTCTTCCTGCCAACATGCATAGCATCACATTTTACCGCACTGTGTCCCATTTACTAGGTATTTGCTCCCTCACTTAACCTGTCTTTCTCTGACATTGTGTAATCCTCACCATTTGCCTTCCCAGCTCTTTTTCTGTTACTTGCTTTGTTTCTGATAGCTGCAGAGAACTGTCTCTTTTATGTCTAATTATGCTGTCTCCTACCACTACTACATTGCACATTCTCTCCTCCAAGTTAATGGCTGTCTGTACCATGTTGCTGAGGTCAGTCCGCGATTCCTACTTGCAGTCCCTGCTCTCATCCACACAGCTTGCAAGAACTGCATAACTGTTGGAGAGCTGAATAGCCAAGAATCCTCCTCTGCTATCCCCTGAATTCCCATATTTGCTTCACCTGCAGTCACAGCCTCTTGAACCTAATCATAGACCAAACTTGGGTTATGCTTTCTGAGGAGTATGATCGCCTGCTATGGCAAACTTACCAGGTAACTATCCCCTCCCTAATGTGGTGCACAGTCTGCAGCCCAGAAAACAGCTGCTTAATTCTGATCCAAATTTCCTTGAGCACTATGTTCATTGTGGATCACTTTGGTATCCAGCAGCTTCCATGTGCTCCCACATTTCCCTGTGGTTTGTGATATTAGTGTCGAGAGTGTGGTGCTGGAAAAGCACAGTAGGTCAGGCAGCATCCGAGGAGCAGGAGAATCAATGTTTCGAGCATAAGCTCTTCATCAGGGCATAATTCCTGATAAAGGGCTTATGCCCAAAACGTTGATTCTCCTGCTCCTCGGATGCTGCCTGATCTGCTGTGCTTTTCCAGCATCACACTCTCGATGCTGATCACCAGCATCTGCAGCCCTCACTTTTTCTGGTTTGTGAGGTCACTCCATCACTGGTTTCACTGTAGGCCTCTCAATTGCTGCCTCTTATCCTCTCTTGCTCACTTTTGGTTCAAAGTAAAGCATTACCTTAGGAATAGAATAAACCTTAATTCATTGCCAGATAGTCACCAAATTAACCAGCTTCTTCTCCTGTATCAGTTTCTGGAGACTGAAAAATGTTTCAGCAAAAGCAACCAAGCACTTCCTTCCTTACCTCCTCTAAACTCCATAGGGAGCTCAACTGCTGCATTCCATTGTAAGTCACACTCAAGTGCTAATTCACAAGTTTGGCTATTTGCACATGCTTCTAATGTATAAGGGCTACCTGAGTAATTTAATGAGGATCTATTTTCAACCAGTTCTTATTTAAGCTGATTTTTCACTCGATCCCTTGCAGCAAACCCCATGTAATCTGGCAGGTCCTGAGTTTAGTTTTCGGTTTAATGCCAACCACAAACTAAATTAAGCATGCACTAAGTTGTAGCAGTCCTTTGCTTCAGTCCTGGTTGCCATTGAATGGACCGGCTGACACCTTGCAGTTCCCCTGTAATCCGGAGGACTGTTGACTTTATTTCATGTGCTGCACCCACCTCCAAAAATGCCAGTGGGACTGAAAATAGGCTCTGCCACTTAGCACCTAGAAAAGTGGATCATTTCACAAATAGCACAATCAATAAATAGAATTCCGTAATTTTAATTGCAACTACGGGTTCATCTATTATTTTGTATGAGCCATCTCTCTAAATGTTTACAAAAACATTGACTTATCTAAAAAAATACTCTCACTTACTTTCACCAAACTTCCACCCAAAATACATGATCCTGGAGGTTGCAGGTGCAGTAAAGAGCTGAGCCCAAAATGGAGTTTGTACTTAGTTTGTACTTGGTGTTTGTACTGTAAACAATCCTACTGGCAAGATCAGCCCTGTAAGCCACTGCTACTTGAGCAAGCTGCAGATTTTCACCATTTCTGCTTTTCTTTAAAGCAGGTAAAACATTTAATTCTGATTTTCCATGGCTGTGTTGGCAGCACAAAACCTTGCTCATAATGATCCAGGGATGGGCCTGAAATGCCAAGCTTGAATGCCTGATTGGATGTATATCTAGTTTTTGAATCTGTATCCCTTAAATGTGAAGGTGGTTTCAGTCCATAGAAATGTCATCTTTTATGTCAATCAGGAAAACAACACCAACTCTCGTACAGCAATATATGGTTTTTACATGATACAATGGTCCTATGGGAACAAGTAAATGACTTGCTGCTTTGCCTCCTAGAACATAGTAATGTTGAAATATATCCATTCAGGCTACCGCTCAGATTTCTTTGCTGTGCTGAGGGAAAATTATATCAGAGTAGGGACAGCACGGTGGCTCAGTGGTTAGCACTGCTGCCTCACAGCACCAGGGAGTTGGGTTCAATTCCATCCTCAGGCGACTGTCTGTGTGAAGTTTTCACATTCTCTCCGTGTGTATGGGGGTTTCCTCTGGGTGCTCTGGTTTCCTCCCACAGTCCAAAGATGTGCAGGTTAGGTCAATTGGCCATGCTAAATTGTCCATAGGGATGTGTAGGTTAGGTGCATTAGTAAGGAGCAAATATAGGATAGGGGAATAGGTCTGGGAGGGTTACTCTTTGGAACGTCAGTATGGACTTGTTGGGCCAAAGGGCCTGTTTCCACACTGTAGAGATTCTAATAATAAAGCAACAATGCTTTTATGTGAATCACTCAGAGAAGATCTGTCCAAAATTCCAGCCAACTATTCCAAAACTACTGTTATCTATGCCATGCTGGGAAATCATATATGCCAACGAGATGTGAATATTTAGCAGAAGAAAGGTCCCTCACCAAGAATGGAGAGTAACATTTAAGATGATATTCCAACAAGGAAATTCCCTAAGCACCTTTTTCACGAATAAATCTGTATTTCTAACAAGCTCCCACATGGTGTCACTCCAATTGCACTTTTGCATATCATTTACTGAAGTTGAACTGCTGCATTCAGTCTTTCTTAGTACATTTACCATTTTATGTGTTAGTACTGTTAACGTGTCCTGTGCTTGAAAAGTTCCTCTTCCCATAAATGTAGAATTATACTGCTGTATCCCCTTGTGATCCGAAACAGCCAGCTCTTGCCCAGTAACAGATCATTGATACGATTTGTTCTAGGATAACCCTGCCATTGAGGAAAAAACTCTGCTGGTGATTATGCTACTCAATCTGACATAATTGTATGCTCTGCCTGAAAGTTTAGTAACCATTGAATCAGCACAAGGAGTTGATGTGTGTGGCAGTGTGGAGTTGGGGTTACTGTAGATGCTGCGTCATTTATTAACTGGAAGAGCAGGCTCAAAGAGTCAAGTAGCCCATTCCTGCTGCTAACTCATATGTTCATACGTATCGCAGTTCATTGTACAAGACATGTCAAACGTTTTCCTCATATGAATGATCATGCCTACTTAGCACTATTCCTTGTTAAAGTTGAGCAAGTGACTCTTAACTGTAGTAGTAACCTGTCACTGGCACCTCTTTCTCTTCTGCACCTTGTTTGGCCTGAGTTGAAGATGTCAGTACCTACAAGGTAAATTTGGAAGTGATGTGTCTTGACTGTCTCCAGCAGCTTTCTCAGCCAAATCAATAGGCACATGACTCAGTCATTGTTTATCTTGGTGCAGACTCGTTGCCTGATGTGCACACTGTTATGGCCTCCACTAATTTTCCAACTTTCCAACCCAAGCTACTGTGGCTGACCGATATTTTTCCCCTTCTTAGAGTCATAGAATCATAGAGATGTACAACACAGAAACAGACCCTTCGGTCCAACTCATCCATGGACCAGATATCCCAAATTAAACTAGTCCCATTCTCCAGCACTTGGCCCATATCTCTCTAAATCCTTCCTGTTCATATACCCATCCAGATGCCTTTTAAATGTTGTCATTGGACCAGCTTCTACCATCTCCTCTGGCAGATAATCCTTGCCAAGTGTTGTTGTGGCCTGCGGGAGTGTCCCAAGTGCTATAATTATTTGTCTCCAAATGGATTCCCTCATGTCTCAGTGGCTTATTATCAAACCATGTAAAACACTTCCCCTCAATCCTTAGCTATGTTATCAGTCTCCAAAATGAAAGGGCTGAAGGTATGGTAGCTAAATTTGCTAATGGAACAAAGATAGGTAGGAAAGTACATTATGAAGATTACACATGAAAGCTAAAAAGGATGTTCATTGACTAGATGAGTTGACTAAAATCTGGCAAATGGACTACAATGTGAGAAAATATGAAATTGTTCATTTTCACAAAAGAACAAAAAAAGCACACTATCTAAATAGTAGAAGATTGCAGAACTTTGGGAGCCAGAAGGATTTGGGTGTCCTACTGTGTATCATTAGTATGCAAGTACAGCAAGTAATTAGAAAAGCTAATAGCGTGTTATAATTTATTGCAAGGAAAGTTGAGTATAAAAATAGGGAAGTTATGCTTTGCTTTTACAGGGCACTGGTGAGACCACTTATTGTAAATAACATTTGATCTGTTATTTAGAAAAAGATGTAAATACATTGATAGCCATTCAGAGAAGATTTACTTAACACATAGAATAGGTGAGTTGTCTTGTGGGGAAAGGTTGGATAGGCTCGACTTGTATTTGCTGGAATTTGAAAGAATGAGGAAATGTACAGGATGCTGAGGAGGTTTGATAGGATGGATGTGGAAAAGATGTTTCATCTTGTGAGTGAATCTAGAATTAAAAGTCATGGTTTAAAACTAAGTTGTTGCCCCTTTAAGAAAAAGGCATGGAGGATTTTTTTTCAGAAGGTCTTGAGTCTTTGGAATCCTCTTCCTCCAAAGAGAGTGGGAGCAGAGTCTTTGTGTAACACAATGACAGATAGATTCTTGATATGGAAGTGAGTGAAATGTTACTGGGGATAGGGGGATCATGAAATAATTAGATCTGCCATATTGAATTATTGAATGGTGGAGCAGGTTCAAGGAGCCAAGTGTCCTACTCCTCTCCTAATTTATGACTTTTTTATTCACTTATGGAGTTTTTGGCATTGCAGGCTGGCCAGCACGTTTTGCCCATCCCTAGTTACCCTTGAGAGGGTGATGGGAACAGACTTCTTGAACTGCTGCAGTCCACCTGCTGTGGATTGACCCAGAATGCCATTATGGAGGAAACTCTGGGAATTTGACCCAGACAGTAAAGGAATGGTGATATATTTCCAAGTCAGGAAAGTGAGTGACTTGGATGGGAACTTGCAGGTGGTAGTGTTCCCATGTATCTGTTCCCCCCCACCGCCGTCTTTTCAGCTGGAAATGGTTGTGGCTTTGAAAGGTGCTGTCTAAGGATCTTCAGTGAATTTCTGCTGTGCCACTTGTAGGTAGTACACACTGCTGCTAATATGTATCAATGGTAGAGAGAGAATGGATGCTTGTGGATGTTGTGCCAATCTGACCTGCTCTTGTAGCCACTGTGTTTATGTGTTGAGTCCAGTTGAGTTTCTGGTTAATGGTAACCTCCAAGAACATTGATAGCAGGGGATTCAGTGATGGCCACACAATTGAATATCAAGGGATGGTGGTTAGATTGTTTCTTATTGGTGATGGCCATAGCCTGGCATTTGTATGAACAAATGTTACTTGACATTTGTCAGCCACTGCCTGGATAATGACCATATCTTGTTGCATTTGAACATGGACTGCTTCAGTATCTGGGGTGTCGTGAATCATGCTGAACATTGTGAACATCCCCACTTCTGACCTTATGATGAATGTCATTTCATTGATGAATCAGCTGAAGATGGTTGGGCATTGGACACTACCCTGAGGAACACCTGTAGAAATGTCCCAGAGGTGGGATGACTGATTTTCAACAACCGCAACTTAGCTCTGAAATTCAGCTCTTTTGTCCATGTTTGAACCAAGGCTGTATTGATGTGAGGAGCCTGAGTGACCCTGGACATCACTGAGCAGGTTATTGCTGAGCAGGTGCTGCTTGATAGCATTGTTGATGACACCTTCCATCGCGTTACTGATCATTGAGAGGAGACCGATGGGGCAGTAATTGGCCAGGTTGGATTTGTCCTCCTTTTTGTATATAGGACATACCTAGGCAATTTTCCACATTGTCAGATAAATGCCAGTATGGGAACTGTGTTGCAGGGGAGTGATATGTTCTGGAGCACAGATCTTCAGTACTATTGCCAGAATGTTGTCAGGACTCATAACTTCTGCAGCATCCAGTGTCTTCAACCGTTTCTTGATATCACATGGAGTGAATTGATTTGGCTGAAGACTGATATCTGTGATGCTGGGAATCTCTGGAGGAGGTCAAGATGGATCATCCACTTAGCACTTCTGGCTGAAGATTGCTGTGAATGTTTCAGCCTTATATTTTTCACTGATGTGTTGGGCTCTTCAATCATTAAGGATGAGGATATTTGAAGAGCTTCTTCCTCCTCCAGTGAGTTGTTTAATTGTCCACTACCATTCACAGCTGGACGTGACAGGATTGCAGAGCTTAGATCTGATCCATTGGCTGTGAGAGTGCTTAGTTCTGTCTATCACTTGCTGCTTATGTTGTTTGGTACGCAAATAGTGTTGTATGATAGTTTCACCAGGTTGACACCTCATTTCTAGGTATGCTTAGCTTTGCTTCATATTCGTATGCATGTACGATATAATGACCAGAGTTTTACTGTTCAACATAGTTATTTTTATTTATATTAAATGCTTCCAAATATTTTTGACACATATTTTATCAACACCTGGGGTCTTTGTCCTTCCTCAGAGACTTTGATCTGATGTTGTTCTGAGTGAAAATGTCTCTAAAGCAGATGCTGTTGAGAATTCTCAGTACCTGATCTGTGATGCATTGAACACCGAGGTGTCAAAGAAAAGCTGTAGTCTCTTCTCCCAGGAGATGGAGAACATCAGTTTGGGAGACAAAAGTGATGAATAATAGTCTACGATGCCCCTTAGCAACCAGCAATAAGGGGTGTTTGACAACACACAGTGGCACAACCTCATAACTTCAGAGTTTTATATGAGGAAGTGCATCTGGAGACACAGTGATTTAGAACAATCTTTGAAAATATCTTGAGGAAAAATGGAAAAATAAAGTCCCCTGTGTTTTCAATAAAATACCTAACAATCACAGTATTTATTGGATGCTTTCGACTCAATATCACAAAAACATTTCTTGTAAAGCTGGATATAACAGTATACCCAAATAATTAAAATAACTAAGTATATCACATGCATCACAATATTTCTCCCTATTGCTTGGCTGTCATTTAAGAGGAGTTATGAGACTTAAGTCTGGCCCTTCACTTGGGAGACATGATAGTTTGGCTTGAAGGAAGAAAGATCTGCATTTACATAGAATTCCTTATGACCACATGGTGGGAATGCTTTCCAAGTGTACTGTTGTACTGTAGGAAATGCAACAGACAATTTGGGTAAATGCAAATTATTAGATTTTGGTAAAATAAATAAGGGCAGGATTTATACAAGTGAAAGTAGGGTATTGGATAGTGTTGTAGAACAGAGTGACCTAGGGGTTCAGGTACATGATTCTTTGAAGTTTGCATTGCATATAGACAGGGTGGTTAAGGAGGTATTTAGCACATTTGCCTTCATTACTCAGACCTTTTGAGTATAGGAGTTGGGACATCATGTTGAGGTTGGTGAGGCCTCTCTGGAGTACTGTGTCCAGTTCTGGTCTCCCTGTTTTGGGAAGGATATTATTAGATTGGAGAGTGTTCAGAAAAGATTTACCAGGATGTTGCTGG
This sequence comes from Chiloscyllium plagiosum, assembly GCF_004010195.1. NCBI lineage: Eukaryota > Metazoa > Chordata > Chondrichthyes > Orectolobiformes > Hemiscylliidae > Chiloscyllium > Chiloscyllium plagiosum. The sequence continues at coordinate 56,112,493 of NC_057711.1, read as the reverse complement.
GAATGGAGGGTTTGAGTTATATGCAGAGGTTGGATAGTCTGGGACTTTTTCTCACCAGACCATAAGAGGATGAGCAGTGAGTTTATTGAAATTTTTAAAATCATGAGGGGTATAGATAAGGTGAATGGCAGGTGCCTTTTCCTTAGGTTGGGGGAATTCAAAACTAGGGGGCATATTTTTAAGGTGAGAGGAGAAAGATTTAAAAAGAATGAGGGCCAGTTTTTTCACACAGATAATGATTCGTATGTGGAATGAACTTCCAGAAGAAGTGGTGGATGTGCGTACAGTTACAGCATTTAAAAGACATTTGGATAAATACATGACTAAGATATGTTTTGAAGGATATGGGCCAAGTGCAGACTAGATGGGACTAGTTTAGTTTGGGTTTATGGTTGGCATGGACTGTTGGACAGAATGTTCTGTCTCCATGCTGTATGACTCCCTGACTCTATGACAATTTGCAGACAGTAAGCTCCCACAAATATCAGTATGATAATGACCAATAATCAGTTTTTGTGTGAGAGATATTAACCAGGGTATCAGGGGTGACACCTCTGCTTTCCTTCCACATCTACCTAAGAGTGAAAAGGACCTCAGTTTCACTTCTCATCCAAACAACAGCATCTCTAATAGAACTGCACAACCTCAGTACTGCACTAGAACGTTCTCCTTAATTTTTATGCTTAACTCCCAGAAAGGGACTTGAACGCAGTGTCAAGAGCATTGTGACATTAGTCACCATGGCTGTCTTTGTCTGAGGTAGCATTAAACATCACATTCTGTGTGTATTTGGGTACCATGTAGCCATCTCCACAATACGTTCCTTTGAGAGGCTGTCATGTTTTTCTACTCTGGGATATTCAGGGAATCGAGGCCTACGGTAAATTCAGAATAGCCCTTCAAAGTAAACAGAGAGAACAGGGAATATTGTACTAAATTAGTATGAGGTTAATTTATAAACAGATATTAAAAACAATTCCTTAATAAGTGTTAAGAGTAATTTGTTTGGTTATGAAAAAATGAAAGATTATAACGAGGTCATTGAAAATACAGCTGAATACTACACTGAGAATTGGGACTGAGAGAGTTACTAATAAGCTATGCTTTTATGGGCTGGAAAGGTTTCATTGATTGGTTAAATGTCTTCATCATTGAGTAAGTCAGTTCTTTACACCACAACAAACTCCTGCTAACCACACCCATGTAATCATGTTCATTTAGATCAATGATGATATTTGAATGTCATGGACAAGAGATACACAATTTGCATTACTCAATGACTTGCAAAATCTGACTGTTTCCAATCTAGCGTTTGATGGTGATACACTCGAGAAAGAATTAATTGGGATATCTACAGAAATAAACACCAAAGTTAATAATTCTTCATTATGTTTAGCAATATTTGTCCACATTTCTCAAGGTTCTGGCTCATATTGTTTAATGAGTACTGGAACAAGGGAGACTTGACAGTGTATTTGTTGAGTGAAGATTGTGCCTGTGTAACTTGATCGACCCTCCTTGTTACTTCATTAAAAAATTCAATGAGGAAGGCATGTTTGATTTAGTCAATGTGGATTTAGCAATTTTTGTAATTGAAGGACTCCAAGGTAGTGACAACCAAGGGTGTTCCAGTTAAGCCAGCAGGAAACTTCTAAAACCTTAACACGTCACTGATTTGGGCTTCCTGTGTACAGGATTCTTATTGACAATTTGGAAACCATAACCCACACTTTCAGAGTAGTGGTAATCTCACACAGATTACCATCCACATCTTTTTAACTCCATGAGAAAGCTGTTATTTTCTGACAGGAAATTCTGGACAGTGCTGTTTCAGAAGTGTGGAACCATTCTCCAATCAGAGTGGAGAGTTATCAGGGGAAGGCAAACTTTGCCACTTTTCACACAGGACTCAGCTATTGTATTAATGTAAAATTTAAACTTAATTTCTGAATCATAGCCATTTACTACTGCCAAACAGTAAGTATCTAAGGGGTATGTGTAGGGTGCTGTGGGATTAGGGTTCCAGGGAATAAGGGGACTAGGTAAGCGATGGAGTGTTTAGGGTCAATATCAGGTCTAGAGTGTGGGTGCTGGGCAGTGAGCGGGCATTGACTCTAGAGCAGGAAAAAGCTGGGGTGAGATGGGAGGGGTTAGGGGGTAGGAATCAGGACTGAGACAGGCAAAGAGCCTGCTGAGTCCCAAGGCAGAAAGGATCCCAAACAGGGAAAGGAGATATCAGGCATGGCTTGGAGAGTGGAAGTTGAGTCTGGCGTTGGGGGGGGAAGAGGTTAGATGGAACTGGTAAAGAAGGGGTATTCAGATCTTGAGCATTGAAGAACAATGGAACAACGTTTCTTCCTCTCATGCCGACCCAACCAGTACCCTTCCACTGACACCCTCATCCGCCTGGTCCTCACCCTCAACAACTTCTCCTTCCAATCCTCCCACTTCCTCCAAACCAAAGGGGTAGCATGGGACCCAGCTATGCCTGCCTGTTTGATGGATACGTGGAACAGTCTATTTTCCGCAGTTACACCAGCAGTTACACCAGCACCACCCATGTCCCTCCGCAAAATCGATGACTGTATCGGCGCCTCCCATGAGGACGTTGAACAGTCATCAAATTTACCAACATCTTCCACCCTGACCTCAAATTCATCTGGACGATCTCGGACACCTCCCTCCCCTTCCTGGACCTCTTCATCTCTGTCTCCAGCGTCCGATTAACTACAGACATCTACTACAAACCTACCGACTCCCACAGCTACCTAGACTACACCTCCTCCCGCCCCACCGCCTGTAACAATGCCAGCCCTTATTCTCAATCCCTCTGCCTCTGCCGCATCTGTTCCCAGGATGACTAATCCCACTTTAGAAAGTCCCAAATGGCCTCCTTCTTCCATGATTGCAACTTCCCTTCCCACGTGGTTGATGATGCCCTCCAGCGCATCTCCTCCACTTCACGCAATGCCGCCCTTGAACCCCACCACTCCCAATGCAACAAGGAAAGAATCCCCCTGTTCCTCACCTTCAACCCTACCAATCTCCGCATCATCCTCCACCACTTCCACCACCTCCAAACTGACCCCGCCGCCAAAGACCTCCCTAACCGTATCAGCATTCCGGAGAAACCATTCCCTCCGTGACTCCCTCGTCAGGTCCACGCCCCCCACCAGCCCACACCCCACTGCTGCCACCGCAGGAAGTGCAAAACCTGCACTGACACTACTCCCCTCACCTCTGTCCAAGGCCCTAAGGATCCTTCCATATCCGTCTGAAATTTACCTGTACCTCCACCAATGTCATCTACTGCATCCGTTTCACCCGGTGTGGTCTCCTCTACATCGGGGAGACAGAATGCCTTCTTGCGGATTGTTTCAGAGAACATCTCTGGGACACCCACACCCACCAACTCCACCGCCCAGTAGCTGTTCACTTCAACTCCCCACCCCATTTCATCAACAACACGTGCGCCCTGGGCCTCCTCCACCACCAAACCGTTACCATCCAACGCCAGGAAGAAGAACACCTCATATTCTGCCTTGAGACCCTGCAACCACATGGGATAAATGTGCATTTCAACAGCTTCCTTATTTCCCCTCCCCCCACATTATCCCAGTCCCAAGCGTCCAACTCAGCACCGCCCTCCGGTCCCGTTCATCACTGCCCCCTCTGACCTATCACCTTCTCCCTCACCTTCACCACCTATCGCTTTCCCAGCTGCCTTCCCCCCCAACCCACCCCCTCCTCCTATTTATCTCTTAGCCCCGACCCATAAGCCTCATTCATGATGAAGGGCTTATGCCTGAAACATCGATTCTGTGCTTCTCGGATGCTGCCTGACCTGCTGTGCTTTCTCAGCAACACACTCTTGACATAGAGGAACAATGTCTGGGAAGGAGGTGGATTAAAAGGCTCTAGGGGATGTGTATTTGTCATGTGAGGGGTAGGTTAGGTGTCATTTTCAAAGTTACTCTGGAGTTAGAATATGTTTTTATTGTTTAATTTTTCCAAAGTAACAATTTACTTACTTTCAGTAGAACCCTGTGTCCTCCCTGTCTTCTCTGATTTAAATAGAGCTCTAGAATCTGGGAAATGAAAATCTTCAACTACCCAGAATCCTCTAGGAGTCTGTTACAATAGGGGTTCCACAGGTTCCCCATGTGCAACTCACATTTACTTTTCAGAAATAAATATCTGGCCATTTGAAAATCTAAACCCATATGCCATAGTTCAGACTGTGGTAATCCTGACTTCACTAAGCGTTCTGTTTTTTAGCGTGTAGCTTTGCTCGCTGAGCTGTAGGTTTGATATCCAGACGTTTCATTACCTGTTCTGTTTTTCCCCATGTAGAAACAAGCATGGGAATTTTGTCCCAAATGGCACACAGATCCTTTTCATATTTAAATTGAGTCAATGATGCTTCAGATGGCCACAAGGAATTCCTGAATGTATTACCTCTGATAACAGAAGCGGCCACATATTGTATAATGGAAATTGATACGTGCTGTGTTCTGAACATGAGTGAATTGCATATTAGTTTCTAATTCCACATGTTTTAGCACAGAAATGAATATGATTGTCTCTTCCCTCTGGGCAATTTAGGATGGGCAGTAAATGCTGCCCTAGCTAACAATACCAATATCCCATAAAAAAGGCACCCTACTCATTACAGAGAGTTACAGTCACTTACCCAAACTCTGAGACATTGTTTGGAGATGGTCATAGCCTGGCACTTGTTAAAGTGTGAACGTTACTTGCTACTGGGCATCCCAAGCTACGATATTGTCCATGTTTTGCTGCATTTGACATCAACTGCCTTAATAAATTCACAAATGGTGCTGAACATTGTGCAATTATCAACAAACATCCATACCTCTGATCTTAAGATGGAGGGAAGGTCATTGATTAAGCTGCTGAAGGTGGTTAGTCCTAGCGCACTCCCCCGAGGAACCCCTGCAGTGATGTCCTGGCTTTGAGATGATCAATATCCAACAATCTTAATTTGTGCCAAGTATGACTCTAACCAATGGAAAGTTTTCCCCTTATTCTCATTGACTTGAGTTTTGCTCAGGACCTTGATGCCACATCCAGTCAAATGCAAACTTGAATTCAAGGGCAATCACTTTTCCCTTCACACCTAGAATTCAGCTGTTTTAATATGTTTGAACTGAGGCTGTAATAAGGTCAGGAGCTGAGTCACTGTGGCTCAACCCAAACTGAGTGTCAGCGAATAACATCTTGTGAAACAGAACTTGAATATTCCTTTCCGATTTCCACTGACTTCAGTTTTGCTATGGCTCCTTGACTCCGTGCTCATTCAAATGCTGCCTTCACGTTAAGGGAGATCATTCTTGCCTCCTCTCTAAAATTCAGCTCTTTATGCATGTTTTGGACTGATGTTGTAATCATTTCAAACTGTGTGTAAAATATTCCCAGTGTTACAACAGGTCAGGGGTCCATCATTGGCATGAGTGAAAATTCCAGTGCATTTCCTAATGATCTGCCCCGTAACTTATACCCAACTACATTTAAGAAAGGTCTTTAGAAACTGCTAGTTTAGGTATCTGGGGCCTAGGCATCCAAGAATGTGATGTTATACTTTTACTTTCCATATCTCATTTTGACTCCGATTAGTCTTCACCAGAGCAAATCGTAGATTTGCATCTTTTTAAATTAAGAAACCCTTTTGCACTGCCATCCAAAACTAATTAGAAGCCATCATACATTAACTACCCTTTGGCTATAAATGTCAAATGCAGTAGTTTAATTTTTGCAGATAAGTCTGGAATTAGCAGCTATAATTTATTACAATGTCAAATGAAATGATTAGTGCCTGACTCTATCGCTTGAATGTTGAGTACCATGCTATATTAACCAAAAGCTGCTTCTGGAAATATAGTACTGTAGTTCATTGATTTTCTGCAGCCTGACGCCTATACTTCACAAATTAAGATTGTGGGTTAAACTAGGTTAGATTTGCAGAGTAGCATATTTGTTTACCAAGCATATTCTATGGAAAAAACAATTTCAGCCAAAATGTTATGGGGAGGGGGGAATGTTGTCCTCCTCAACTCCATCTTAAATAGGAGACCCTTATTCTCAAACTGCGTCCCCTCCTTATTGATTATTCCACAAGGGTGAAGCATCCTCCCATAGCCTGCAACTTGTCTAGCGTTATCAGATTCTTATATTTTTAATCAAGATCCCCTCTCACTTGAACACTTATGATGACAAGGGAGAAAGTTAGGACTGCAGATGCTGGAATCAGAGGCGAAGACTGTGGTGCTGGAAAAGCACAGCAGGTCAAGCAGCATCCGAGGAGCAGGAGAACTGACATTTCAAGTGTAAGCTCTTCATCAGGAATGAGGAGGTGGCCCAAGGAGGCTGAGAGATAAATGGTTGGGGGTTAGAGCTGGGGGTAAGGTAGCAGAGAATGCGATAGATAGATGAGGTTGAGGGTGAAGGTGATAGGTTGGAGAGGAGGGTGGAAGCAGATAGGTGGGATAGAAGATGGACAGGTAGGACAGGTCAAGAGGGCAGTGCTGAGTTGTAAAGTTGGATCTGGGTCAAGGTGGGGGGAGGGGAAATGAGGAAACTGATGAAATTCACATTAATCCTGTGTGGTTGGAGGGTCCCAAGACAGAAGATGAGGCATTCTTCCTCCAGGCATCGGGTGGTAAGGATTTAGCAGTGAAGTATCTCAGTCCAACACTGGCACCTCCAAATCGTGCCTTCTGTGGTTTATCCAGTAATGGCAGCAATACTAGACACAGAAGACATGTCTTGGCATGCTTCCTTCAGCACTCTGGGATAGATCTCATCAGGGTTCTTAAGGGTCTACCTCAATGCTTTTTAAAAAACCCAACACCTTTTTATGTCAACATGCCCTAGAATATCAACATACTCCTCCATGTCCTTCTCCTTTGTGAACACTGATGTAAAGTATTTGTAAGGACCTCAGCCACTTCCTTTGGCTCCACACATAAATTCCCTTCTTTGTCCTTAAATGGAACTACCCTTTCCCTGTCTAATGTCTTGTTCCTTATGTACGCTTGAAATGCCTTGCGGTTTTCCTTAATCCTGTTTGCCGAAGATATTCCATGGTCCCTTTTAGCCATCCTGATTCGCTTTTTGAGGTCTTTCCTGCTATCTTTGTATTCTTCCAGGGCTCTGTCTGTCTTCATTTTCCTAACCATTATTCTTTTAGTCTAAGCACTCAATTTCTCTTGTCAGCCAAGGTTCCTGAATCTTGCCATCCTTAACCTTCATTTTCACAGAACATGCTATACCTAAACTCTTATCAACTGGCCTTTAAAAGATTTCCACATGCCAGATATGGATTTACCCTCAAACAACTGCACCCAATCTACATTCCCCAATTCATGCCTAATACTGTTGTAGTTAGATTTCACACAATTTTGTAATTTTACTCAAGGACTAATCTTTTCCTTATCCATGGCTAACTTAAAACTTTCAAAATTATGGTCACTGCTCCTGAAATGCCCCTCCACTGAAACTTCAATCACTTGGCCAGGCTCATTTCCCAACACCAGGTCTACTATCACCTCTTCCTGACTTGGATCAATTGCATATTGTTTGAAAAAACCTTCCTGGACACACCTAATAAATTCTCCCCCATCCAAGCCTCTGCATCCATGCAAGTCCCAGTTAATGCAGGGGAAGTTAAAATCACCCAGTGCAATATTGTAGAGACGTTGATTAGTTTCAGAGCTCCTCTTAGCTCCTCTAAACTAAATCAAGAAGAGTTAAACCTGAAGACTAATTAGGTTAATCCTGGGTGACAAATAAAAGAAGTTCCAGCTATTTTTCTGAATCACGGGGATACTTGTAATCTGCAATCTATACTCTGCATATAGACTGGAAAAATCAGATAGGTGAATGTAACATGTAACTGGTGTGGGTTTGGGGTAAGGACGTGGGAGAAAGTGTTCAGTATCTAAAATTATTGGACTTGATATTGAGTCCTGAAGGCTGCAGGATTCCCAAACATAAAATGAGGTGCTGTGCTTCCAGCTTGCACTGAGCTTTGCTAAAGCACTGTAGCAAGCCTGAGACAAAGATGCTGGCTGGGGAACGTGGTGGTGTGTTGAAGTGGCAGGCAACTGGAAATTAAGGGTGTATTTTTTTGTGGAAAGAACGTAGGTGTTCTGCAAAACAGTTGCCCAGTCTGTGCTTCATCTGTCAGATGTAGAGGACACCACACTGTTAACAACGAATACAATAGAATAATGTTCTCTCTCTTTGGGCTCTATCTGTATTTATTATTTACTCCTCCCCCTTCCCCACTACATCTTCTACATAAATGTTAATTTTTCTGAGCTCCCATCAGTTCTGAATAAGGATCATAGGACTTGAAATGTTAACTCTGCTCAACATTAACCATGCTGCCAGATCTGCTGAGTTTCTCCAATAATTTCTGTTTTTATTTCTGAAATAATATGAGCCTGGTATCTCTAGATCAGACGCCAAGTGCAAAAAGGCAAGGTTAAGCAATGCAATGCATGGATATTGTGAGAATCCAAGTCGGCTCATTGTGAGTTATGGTGTCTCCCTTGACATGACTGAGCACTCACACTCCACTGATTTTGAAAGTAATTTGGTCGATGCACATGCAGTGTGCCCACCATCTAGGCTATGCACACCTGGTGCAAGTGTAACACTGACATAGCATGGTGACATATAACAGCATATAACAGCATGCCCACCCCTGGACTCATTACTGCTGACAACCGGGAGTAACTGCCTGACTTTGTGCCTGTGCTAAAAGGCAAAGCAGGGCGAGGCAGAGATGCTGAGAGCATCCAGATTGGTGCAAGGAGAGAGCGCTAGGAGAGCAAGTGAGCAGCCCTGCTCTAATCTATGTCCGAGCATGCAAAGTGTCCTTACAGCATCGTTGCAATGAGAAGCATCAGTGCACCCCAATGTGTAGCACAAAAGTGCAGAATCACACTAAATGAATGGAGATGTGGCGTGGAGAGGCTGGCGTATGTCTGCCAAGGTTTGTAAATGGAGTCTCTGCATGTGGAGCTGCCCATGAAGCCTTTCCTAAGATGTTGGTTGTTAGCTGTTTAAGATGGTGGACCAGAGGCTCAAGGGGGCAAGCTGGAGTTACCAGGTAACCACTCTGACTTTTACTTTGGGAATTCCCACTGTCTTGTTTCAATCCAGGGCATGGTAAAACAAGGAGCTGCATGTTAATGAGGTGAGATTCAGTGAAAAGGAACAATTGACATATCGCTTCTCTCTAGTGAGAATCTCGTCTCAACACCTGGAACTCTGTTGGAAAATGTGACTTTTGCTCCCGGTGTCAAGTAAGGCCTCACTCAGGGCTTTATAAGTTTCCCCCATAATTTTACTGCATGAAAAAGTTAGTGAGAAAGAAGAAGTAATCCCCAAAAATCAAAAAGTAGCCCTCAAAAATTCTCAAGAAGTGCCTTCAAAAGAAAAATTTCCCTGTTGGAATTGAGGTAAAATTGGTTTATAAATTTAGCATCAATGAACTGTAAATTGGTCAGCAACTGGAGAAGAAAATAGTCATGAGTAAAACAAAATATAGGAGCTGAGTCTGTGATTAGAATGTCCAACAAAGGAGAACAGGTCATCCATCAAGTGTTGACCTGCAGCCAGTGTGTATAATGAGATTCATGCAAATCATGATGATTTTACTGATCACATGATCACATCTGTAAGAGAGAATTATCCAGTTTTGAATAAGCTCATGAGAGAGTTCTTAGGCACAGAAAGTTCCATATTTGATTACCAACCATATGCAGGTGTAAATAGAGGAATTGCAGTACATAAGGAGTTACAGAGCCTTTAATAGAGATACAGAGCAAGCAGCCTCAGGGACAGCATATGAGCAGACATCCACGACTCAAAATACTCCAGACCAGTATCTCAATGTGCAGCTGGCTGTATTGGCTTCAAGCACAGGGTGAAAATCCATTAAAATAAATGAATGCTCTTGCAGTATGCCTGTGATTTCCAAGTTTGCTTTTACTGCAATCACTATTCCTTGCTAAGGTGTTCCCATTGTTGAATGTCCAAGCATACCAGATTAATTCATCTTAGTAGGTTCAGTTTTATTTTAGGTAAAAACAATGACTGCAGATGCTGGAAACCAGATTCTGGATTAGTGGTGCTGGAAGAGCACAGCAGTTCAGGCAGCATCCTCAGTTTTATTTTATTCACTCCTGGGATGTAAGCATTACTGGAAAGGTAAACCACTATTGCCCATCATAATTGTCCATGATAAATTTTGGGGAGCCTGCAGCCCATGTGATGCAAGTACATCCATAGTGTAACACTCTAGTACAACTAAGTGCCTTGCTAGGCCATTTTCAGAGGGCAGTCAGCCATGTTAAGAATTTCATATAGCCCAGGTAAGGTCAGCAGATTTCCTACAGCAACATAAAAACAAGGACTGCAAATGCTGGAAACCAGAGTCTAGATTAGAGTGGTGCTGGAAAAGCACAGCAGGTCTATTCCTGATGAAGGGCTTTTGCCCGAAACGTCGATTTTCCTGCTCTTCGGATGCTACCTGACCTGCTGAGCTTTACCAGCACCACTCTAATCTAGACTCGGTTTCCTACAGCAGTCCAGTCGTTTTACAGTCATTATTTGAGGCCAGTAATTTGTTCCAGATTGATCAATTGAGTTAAAATTCCTCCAGCTGCTATGGTAGAATTTGAACTCATTTCTCCAGAGTATGAGCTTAGGCCTCTGGATTACTTGTCCAATAACATTACTACTGTCCCTCCTAGATACTTTCTGCATATTTCACTCAGTCACTGAATTATTATTGTGCAGAAGGAAGCCATTAAGTCATTGTGTCAGATTGGCTGTTCAAATGTATCTTACTTTAGTGCCCTTCTCTCTGTAACCCTGTAAATTCCCTCTTTTCAAAGAACTATCTAATTAGAACATAGAACATAGAAAGGTACACCACAGAATAGGCCCTTCGGCCCACGATGTTGTGCCGAGAATTAATCCTAATGTAAAATAAAATAATCTAACCTATGCACCCCTCAATTCACTGCTGCCCATGTGCATGTCCAGCAGTCGCTTAAATGTCCCTAATGACTTTGCTTCTACCACCACTGCTGGCAATGCATTCAATGCATTCACAACTCTCTGTGTAAAGAGTCTACTCCTGACGTCTCCTCTATTCCTTCCTCCTAACACCTTAAAACTATGACCCCTTGTGGGAGTCAATCCTGGCCTGGGGAAAAGTCTCTGGCTAGTGACTCTATCTGAGCCTCTCATTATCTTGTACATCTCGATCAGGTCACCTCTCTTCCTCCTTCTCTCCAGAGAGAAAAGTCCAAGCTTAGTCAACCTCTCTTCATAAAACAAGCCTTACAGTTCGGGCAGCATCCTGGTAAACCTTCTTTGCACCCTCTCCAAAGTCTCTGTATCTTTCCTATAGTAGGGTGACCAGAACTGGACACAATATTCCAAGTGTGGTCTCACCAGGGACTTGTAGAGCTGTAGCAAAACCTCACTGCTCTTAAACTCGAGCCCCTTGTTAATGAAAGCCAAAACACCATATGCTTTCTTAACAACCCTATCCACTTGGGTGGCAACTTTGAGGGATCTATGTACTTGAACATCAAGATCCCTTTGTTCCTTCACACTGCCAAGAATTCTGTCTTTAATCCTATATTCAGCATTCATGTTCGACCTTCCAAAATACATCACTTTGCATTTATCCAGGTTGAACTCCAGCTGCCATTTCTCAGCCCAGCTCTGCATCCTGTCTATGTCGTGTTGCAGCTGGCAATAGCCCTTGGTACTATCAATGGCACGTCCAACCTTTGTGTCATTTGCAAATTTACTAACCCACCCCTCAACCTCCTCATCCAAGTCATTTATAAAAACTACAAAGAGCAGAGGCCCAAGAACAGAGCCCTGCGGGACACCACTCAACACTGACCTCCAGGCAAAATACTTCCCATCTACAACCACTCTCTGCCTTCTATCAGCCGACCAATTCTGAATCCAGATAGCCGAATCTCCCAGTATCCCATACCTCCTGACTTTATGAATGAGCCTACCATGGGGAACCTTATCAAATGCCTTGCTGAAGTCCATATACACTACATCCACTGCTCGACCTCCGTCGACCTGTCTTATCACCTCCTCAAAGAACTTAATAAGATTAGGTAGACATGACCTGCCCCTCACAAAGCCATGCTGACTGTCTTTAATCACGCTATGTTTTTCCAAATAGTCATGAATCCTATCCCTCAGAATTATTTCCAAAACCTTGCTGACCACAGACGTAAGACTGACTGTTCTGTATTGCCAGGGATTTCCCTATTACCTTCCTTGAAAAGAGGAACAACAGTTGTCTCCTTCCAATCCTCCAGTACGACTCCCATGGAGAGTGAGGAAGCAAAGTACAAAAAAATTCTGTATTGAAAACAGGGATTGAACTTCCCTCCATACTTTCAGGCACCTCAGTACTGCCCATAACTACTTCCTGCTGGAAAAAAAGAAGCTTTTGCTTCTTTTATCAATTCCTTTAAATTCAAGCCCTCTCATTCTTAATGCCTTCACAAATGGGAACAGTTTCTCCCCATCAGTTTATCAAGACCTGTTATGATTTTAAATTCATTACTCAGATATCCTTTCAGCCTTTTCCAGGGAGAACAGTCCTAACCTCTCTAATCTATCTTCACAACTTAAATTCCTCAGTCCTGGAATCATCCTTGTGAAACCTTTCTGCAGTATTTCAAATGTCTTCATATCCATCTTAAAGAGCAGCACCTAGAACTGGACCTAATATTCCAGCTGAGGCTAAGCTATGATGGCACGATGGCTCAGTGGTTAGCACTGCTGTGTCACAGCACCAGGTATGCAGGCTCAGTTCCAGCCTTGTGTGACTGCCTATGTGGAGTTTGCACATTCTCCCCGTGTCTGCATGGGTTTCCTCTGGGTGCTCCGGTTTCCTCTCATAGTCCAAAGATGTGCAGGTTAATTGGATTGGCTATACTATATTGCTCATAGTGTCCAGGGATGTGTAAGGTTAGGTGGATTAGCCATGGGGAATGCAGGATTACAGGGATAGAGTAGGAGGGGTGAGTCTGGGTGGGATGCTCTTTGGAGAGTCAGTGTGTGGGCTTGTTGGGCTGAATGGCCTGTTCTCACACAGTAGGGATTCTATGATCTCGTGTTTAATACATACTTACTCTTGTACTCTGTGCTTCTGTTAATGAAACCTAGGAAACTGTATGTTTTATTAACTGCTCTCACAACCTATCCTGCCATCTCAAATGATATGTGCACATATATACTCAGATCTCACTGCTCCTGCACACCATTAACAGCTCTACCCTCCATATTGCATTGTCTCCCCATGTTCTTCCGGCCAAAATGAATCAATTCACACCTCCATAAACTTTTCTTTGTCCTGTTGATCTTCTTTATTGTTTTTCTCACAGCTTTATATTCAAGGTTTTAATTGTCTGCAAACTTTGAAATTGTACCTTGTGCACCAAGATCTAGGAAAAGCAAGGGTCCCAACACTGACTCCTGGGAAATTTCACTTAAATCTTTTGACCAGCGCAAGAAATGTACATTAACCATTACTGTCTGTTTTCTGCTACTCAGCCGATTTCATATCCATGTTGCTATTACCCGTTTTACTCCATGAACGATAACTTTGTTCACAAGCCTGTAATTTGGTGCTGTATCCAGGGCTTTTTGGATCTTCATGTACACAACTTCAACAGTATTACCCTCATCAACACTATCTGATGCTTATTTAAAAGACTCCAGCAAGTTAGTTAAACATTTAGATCATCAGCTTACAGTTGGCAGAAAATTATTTATAACTTTGAGTCTGCAAATTATGATGCATGTTGCTAATTATTGGTGCCTAAGCTACAAGATAAGGTCGCATTTTATATAAATTTCATTAAAAATGGTATCAGAGTTTTCTTTTTGTTAATAGCAGATTCTGGATTGCCTAGAGGATGCTAGATTATTAGGGATGTGTACAGCTGAGGTTAAAATCAATCAACCGTCTTCTTAATGATGGATCAGGTTCGAAGGACTGCATGGCCTACTCTTGTTATTTGTCCATATTTTTCATTTGTGTTTGAAGGCAGCTGTAATAGTTGGAAAAATTGCCCTTTGAAACATTCCTTTCCTGTTTAAATGGTATTAGATATAGGTCAAAGCTGAGATGATAAGTGTTTGATGTATTTTGCCCTTTATAAACTGGTTCAAGCCTGGAGTTTGCCTATGTTCAAAAACAAGTTAAAAACCAGCTAATTCCTTTTGTCATTTGGCTCCTCCTTTAGTCATCTCTGAAACACTTCACAGCAAATCTTGCTCTATAATTTTATGGGTGGTACGGTGGCACAGTGGTTAGCACTGCTGCCTCACAGCGCCAGAGACCTGGGTTCAATTCCCGCCTCAGGCGACTGACTGTGTGGAGTTTGCACATTCCCCCCGTGTCTGCGTGGGTTTCCTCCGGGTGCCCCGGTTTCTTCCCACAGTCCAAAGATGTGCAGGTCAGGTGAATTGGCAATGCTAAATTGCCTGTAGTATTAGGTAAGGGGTAAATGTAGGGGTATGGGTGGGTTGCGCTTCGGCGGGGCAGTGTGAACTTGTTGGGCCGAAGGACCTGTTTCCACACTGTGAGTAATCTAATCTAATAATTTCACACAAAGGGGTCTCTTTAATGGTTACTGATTTCTGTTCAAGGTCAAGGGATGGCGATGTCTGTCTACATACTCAACTTAGATACTGTATACACTTCTGTGTTGTCTTCTTGGTTAATGGATTTCAGAAATCTGTTCCAGAAAACGCCTCTAGCAACTGTGATTCTCTTCACAGGCATAAACAACAAATGGTGCTGTGCTTCACTTTGCGTGATAATTAATATAACATTTGCTTGAGGCTTTTGGACTTATAAGTAATAAAAATAACATGTTAAATAAAAGTACAGACCAGTTTACTAAAATATTCGTGTTCCTAGTTGTTTTTGTCTCAAGTCTCAATATTTGATAATCCAATCTGGGCATTGTGGGATTTATATATTTCTTTTGAGTAGAAATGACAATTTGGATCCGGCGCAGCATCTTGTAACTGGGTAAACTGAGAATATCCAATTCCCTCGTTTCCATTTGTACCTGCATTTTTCTTAAAATTAGTCAAAGGAAGGAAATATAGCTCTGTACCTTAATATAGCATGGTATTTTTCACCTGTTAACCCTTCCAATTTCTTGAGAATCAACTCATGAGGAGCAAACAGGGAGCAGCAAAGCCTTCAACTTTGAATGGGACGTAAACTGCTCAATATTAGTTTGATTTCAAAGGAAAGAAAAAAATGATCAGGCATAAGGAGCAGCTAAAATTACATTGGGCTGGGCATGACATGAGTCTACTGTGTATTCAAGTTTTTCATCAGGTATCCAGCTCATTATTTTCCCATCCATCCCCAAATGCACCCAAAAGCACAGATTGGTTCCAAGATCGGCCCATAATATATCAACTAATCGTTAAGATGCATGTGAGGTTTTAACGAGAACATTATGCTGCTCACTGGAGAAAGTGGTTAGTGTGAGCTGCCGGGAAGGGAAGGGCAGACAATTTGTTTTTAAAACAGTGCATAAAGCAGGAGAGTTTAGGGGGTGGGCATGGTGATGCTATCAGTGGAATGCGCTCAGTGACCAATGGGAGCACATTATCTAAATGGTGCCAAGTTGCAGAGCTCTGATATGCAAAGAGATCTGGGCAGCTTCATACCTGAATCACAGCATGTTAGTGTGTCAGTACAGTAAATAATCAGAAAAGCTAATAGGATGTTTTATTGCACCATGAGCTGGATCAGCCTGTTGCAGCACATGACTGGGACAGTTGGGCTTGTTCTGGGTCTGTCTGGAGGCTGATGACTTTTCTTGCCAAGTGGGGCCAGACAAACCACCCTCACCCTGCAAAGTGAGATGTTGCAGCCATTGTTCCTGGGGAAGAACCAAGAAAGACAGTCAATTGAAAGGGGATAGATTGCTAAGAAGTGAACATGTTTCTGAAGGTAAGCGATAGGAAACCTCCATCCTTGATACTTTATTTTATGCCTTTTGAAATGGAACTGCTGCTACATGAAATGTTTCTGAAGAGATTGATCCCTCCTGTAACTTCAAAGTCCGATTTATCAACATTGCAATATGCCTGCAAGGAATAGAAACCAGATGTAAGTCTGCACCTGATCATTACTCTCACTAGTTGTGCCAGGTCTCTGCAGCATGATGTCCCAGCAGTAATCAATGGCTGCACATGTGCCTGTCTTTGGATCCAGACTCTGTAATCTCCTCAAGATCGTTCTCACTTAATATACTGATCCCTACAGATGTGGTTGCTGCCACCTTGACTAACATGGTCAATTGGAATATGCTCCATATTGATTGTTCCCAGAGAATGTCTTTTACGTAGCATCATTGCAATCGTGCACTGTGAATAGGGAACACCCACTGAAGCATTCGACACCATGGTTAGTCATTTCTTCACAAATTTTGGTGGTAGCTTTTGGTGACTTTCCAGATGTAGATGTACGTTTGACAGATGGCTTGACCTGCTTAGCATCTCTGTGCGGGGGCACTCCTTTTTCCAAAGATCTCAGATAGGCGTAACTTGCATTGCAAAGTTGAGTAGTGCCAGTAATGTTACTTGTGCAAAAAAAAATTGTATTAAAGCTCATGCGAGGTATTGCATTTTGGTAAGACAAACCAGGGCAGGACTTGCACAGTTAATAGTAGGGCTCTGGGGAGTGTTGTGAACAGAGAGATCTGGGGATGTAGATACATAGTTCCCTGAAAGTGATGTTACAGGAAGACAGGGTGGTGAAAAAGGCATTTCACACACTTACCTTCATTGCTCAGACCATTAAGTACAAGAGTTGGGATGTTGTCATGTTACAGCTGTACAAGACATTGGCAGGGCCACATTTGGAGTACTGCATACAATTCTGACCACTCTGCTACAGGATGTTATTAAACTGGAAAGGATGCAATAAAGATTGATGAGGATGTTATCAAGACCGGAGGGTGTGAGTTATAAAGTGAGGCTAGATAGCCTGGGATTTCTTACCCTGGAGCATAGAAGGCTGAGAGATGGCCTTATAGAGGCTAATAAAATCATTAAGGGCATAGATAAGGTGAATAGCAGAGGTATTTTCCCAGGGTAGGGAAGTTCAAAACTAGACGCATAGGTTTAAGGTGAGATGGGGAATATTTGAAAGGGACCTGAGGGGCACTTCTTCAGATAGAGGGTGGTGTATATGGAACTAATTGCCAAGGGAAGTGGTAGAGACAAGTGCAATTACAACATTTAAAAGGCATTTGGATGTACATGGATAGGAAAGGTTTAGAAGGAAATGGGCCAAATACAAGCAAATGAGATTAGTTCAGTTTAGGAAACCTGGTTGGCATGGACAAAAAGGGCCAAATGGTCTGTTTCTGTGCTCTATGACTCAAAACATTCCACTCTCAGTCAATCCTCTAGTCGTGCTGAATCCCTATTTGTACTTAAAAAGAAAAGAAAAACATCATTTTATACAATCACCTTTTGCAACCTCACAATATTCCAAGATTCTAACAGCTGCTGAATTACTTTTGCATTGTATATGCTGTCATTAGGTAGGCAAATCTGTCTGCTGCTTTCTGTACATAACAAATTAGACCAACTAATCTTTTTTGCAGTTGTTTTGGTTAAGGTATGAATGTTGGTTAGGGCAATTTGCCTGTTTTTCTTTAAATTATTTGATGGGATCTCTAATTTCCATCAGAACAGGAAAGACAGGGTCAAAACTTATCATGTCACCCAAAAGACAACGCATTTGACTGTGTGACACGACCTCAGTTCTTAAATGTCTGTCAAGATTATATGCTTACATCGATAACAGAAACTGAAACCTATGACTTAGAGGCAAAAATATTACTGCTGAGTCAAACTAAAATTATAACCTTGCCCTTTATTCTTTTGATGCTCTAACTGTTGCATTTAGTTACTGTCTCTCTGATCAGTTGAAATACTTTCCCCTGGTCAACCTAGTAAAACGTTTAGTAATTTTGAACACTTCTATCAGATCTCCTCATGAAAAGAGCCTAGTTTGTCTCATCCTTCTTCATAACTGAAACACATTACCCTTGTAATGAGTGCGTCTGAACTAATTGTTTCCCAGTTAATCAATTGCAGAGTTTCAACAAGATTAAGATCAGTAAACTCAGCACAGCCTGTGAATAAAATTTTAATACTTCTGTCGTCTCAAAAAGCAAAGTACTGCAGATGCTGGAAATCTGAAATAAAAAGAGAAAACGTTGGAAATATTCAGTAGGCCCTGCAGTTTCTATGGCTGACGTTGTGCCATTCAATACTATACATTGTTTTTACATTGAACATTAAAGAATTTTTTTTTGAAGAGTGGACAGTTTGAGGTTACTGAAATATCTCAAGAAGGTATCCAAGTGGTAAACAGCTTTGCGTTAATTCTAGTATGCGAAATGTATGACCAGATGAGTAAATATTATAAACCTTTCCTTGTTAGTTTGTCAGAGTCAGTCATAATAATTCCTAATGGGTGCATCCTGGTGTTTGCATTAGAGGTTTAGGCATCGCACGTCTTCAAGGTATCCAATCTCTACTCTACTATAATAAACATGTTTTGCCATTGTTACTTAGTTTAATTTGTGGTTTACATTCTTCACAAGAGTGATTAATTGTCTTCACTGTGTTTCTCTTATTAGGAGTAACTGCAGTTCCTTGTGTGTGCCTCGGAATTTTCCTGGGTGGCTTTGTGCTGAAGAAAATGAGCCTAACTCCACTGGGCGCAATTAAAATGACAATGACTGTAAACATGCTGTCAACGGCTACATATGTTATGCTATTGTTCCTGGGCTGTGAAACAGGGCCAGTTGCTGGAGCAACAGTCAGCTATATGAATGGGTAAATAGCACTCGATGATTTTCTTATCGTAGAGACATAGAGTCATACAGCATGAAAACAAACTTTCAGTTCAACTTGTCCATGCCGACCAAGTTTCCCAAAGTAAACTAGTCCCACTTGCCTGCATTTGGTCCATATCCCTCTGAATCTTTCCCATTCATGTGCCTGTCCAAACATCTGTTGTAACTTTAACTGCATCTACCACATCCTCTGACAGTTCATTCCACATATGAACCATCCTCTGTGTGAAAACGTTGCCCCTTATGTCCCCTTTTAAATCTTTCTCCTCGCATCTTATGCCCTCTTGTTTTGAATTCCCCTACCCTAGGGTAAAAGACCCTGGTATGTAGCTTATAAATGCCCCTCGTGATTTTATAAACCGTTATGAGGTCAACCTTCAACCTCCTACGCTCCAGTGAAAAACGTTCCAGCCTGTCCAGCTTCTCCCTATAACTCAAACCCTTCAGTCCAGGTAAATTCTTGGTAAATCTTTTCTGAACCCTCTCCAATTTAATAATATCCTTCCTATAGCAGGGGGACCAGAATTGTGCCCCCCCGCCCCCCCGCTGCGTTCCGTCACCACGCCTAACCCCGCCCCCCCGCTGCGTTCCGTCACCGCGCCTAACTCCGCCCCCACGCCGCGTTCCGCCACCACGCCTAACTCCGCCCCCCGGCCTTCCTCTGGGTGCTCAGGTTTCCTCCCACAATCCAAAGACATGCAGGGTACGTGAACTGGTCATGCTAAATTGTCATAATGTTCAGGTTAGGTGCATTAGTCACGGGTAAGTATAGGATAATAGGATAGGGGAATGGATCTTCAGAAGATTGGTGTGGATTTGTTGAGCTGAAGGGCCTGTTTCCACACTGTAGGGATTCTATGATTCTATCCTCTCAAGTGGAGGGAGAAGATACCATAGCACAATTTTAAAGAATAGTAAGGGAGTTAACCCTGGAGTCCTGACCAATCAACATTGCAAAAGCAGGTCACTTGGCAACTATCATATTGCTGTTTGTGGGAGCTTATTGTGCCCTGTTTCATTGGCTGAGTAAAAAAAATTTCATTGACCGTAATGAGCCTTGCTGAGGTTCATACAAATGTGACTTTCTTTCTTTATGTATTCTATTTATTCATTAACAACTTCACTGAGGGGTGGCACTACAAACAATCCATCTCTACCTTAATGATATTGTTGCATTACCTTGTAAGATTGACACCCAAATCTTCCCATCGCAGATATAAAGGTCTTTCTTGAAAACATCAAACCAGAGACGGCTGGCTTCAGTCTCAGTGCAGGGTGGGTGGCTTCCAATTGTCACCTTCATGTCTGTTTCTGATTTCAACACAAGAGGAGATCAACAACGTTCGTATTTACCAGAGACGAGTCATTGAGTTAGACACTGTGTGGCTTCACTATGGCTAGGAGAAAGTGAGGTCTGCAGATGCTGGAGATCAGAGCTGAAAATTTCATTTCCCCTCCTCCCACCTTGTCTCAGTCAAATCCATCGAACTCAGCACCGCCTTCCTAACCTGCAATCTTCTTCCCGACCTCTCCGCCCCCACCCCAGTCTGGCCTATCACCCTCACCTTGACCTCTTTCCACCTATCACATTTCCGACGCCCCTCCCCCAAGTCCCTCCTCCCTACCTTTTATCTTAGCCTGCTGGACAAACTTTCCTCATTCCTGAAGAAGGGTTTATGCCCGAAACGTCGATTCTCCTGTTCCCTGGATGCTGCCTGACCTGCTGCGCTTTTCCAGCAACACATTCCAATCCAGTGAGGGAAGTTGGAAGATTTAAGCTGCTATCTTTTTGACGAGAGCCTACTAAGTGAAGGCCTGTCTGTCCTCTAATGTAGACATAGAAGAGCCAATGGCACTATTTTTAATAAGAGTTATAGATACATAGAAAACACAGTAAGATTTCATGCACAGAAGGTAGTCGTCTGGCACATTATGTCCATACCAGTCGATGAATACCTCGTCACACTAATCCCACTCTCCAAATTTTGATTCCTAAACCCATTGACTGTTCCACCGCATGTTTTAATGTGATTATGGTTTTTGCCTGTATTACCCTTTGAACTCGTGGGTTCCAGAACCTCACCACTGATGAGAAAGTTGTTCCAGGTGTCATAGTCAATATTTTTTCAATAATTAGTACAGCATTTCTTTTTGTGGGAGCTTGCTACATGTAAATTGCCTGCTATGTGTCAACACTGACTGTACTTCCAAAGTACTTTATTGGCTGTAAAGCATTTTGGATCTTTCTGTGGCCATAACAGTTACTATATAAATGCAATTTAATTTTAATAACTCAATAGTTACTCATAGAAATCTAATGTTATATCACTGGGATGCTTTTTTGCCATTATTATGGCAATAATGTTTTTTTCAAATTTAAAAAAAAGTTATGATATTTCAGCTACTTTAATCCCATGTGTATCACTGATGATTTGTATTTACTCTGTGGAAATTTTAATTGAGTAGAAGATTTTACTGCATTTTACTTTCTGATTTGCTGTTTGAGAATACTTCAGTGTAATTGGCTGCCAACTCCCTGCGGTGATATCACTGTTACTGTATGCCTAGTGTTTGTCTTGATCTTGCACATATCAAGAAAGGGAAACTTCATGCCTCAGAGATCACTAGATAGCAGAAAATCCCTTTAATACTTCAAAGTACTCTTTTGGTATGATCCTAGATATTGAATATTGTTAGATATTATTACTGGAGCGAATCATAGATTTACATTTAAATAGTTCCCATTTCTGTCTTTGTTCACTCCTTTCCTCAGCAATATTTTGTGTTTGATTTTGTCTACTTTCTGTGGTTTTATTTACCCTAATGAAGAAGAGCATATCTTCTCAACATCACAACTATTGATCTCACCCTGCTTGGCTGTTGTATGGAACCCCCTACGTGTTAACCCCTTAAAGCCAAATACATAACAATATTGTCAAATTTGATGGAATTTTAATGCATTTACTTTAGGGGAAATTTGGCATGTTAATATGCTGCAGTTTTTCTTATCTGCGATGTTTTGTGTTATGTTGCTGAAAATATTACTGATGAAATACTTAGCAGTTGTAGTAAAATCATGCGTATACTTAGGATGAAGAAGATTATGAGTACCACATATGCTTGGTCCAGTTCTTGTTGGATTCATTTGGATATCAAAGTTGAAACTTTATTGCTGGAACAGCACAGCAGGTCAGGCAGCATCCAGGGAACAGGAGATTCGACGTTTCGGGCACAGGCCCTTCTTCAGGAATGAGCAGAGAGTGTTCAGCAGGAGAAGATAAAAGGTAGGGAGGAGGGACTTGGAGGAGGGGAGTTGGAAGTGGAGGAGATGCGGTGGAGGGCACCGTCGACCACGTCGCCTTCCTGACCTGCAGTCTTCTTGTTGACCTCTCCGCCTCCATCCTACTCCTTTCTATCACCCTCACCTTGACCTCTTTCCACCTATCACACTTCCAACGCCCCTCCTCCAAGTCCCTCCTCCCTACCTTTTATCTTCTCCTGCTGAACACTCTCTGCTCATTCCTGAAGAAGGGCCTGTGCCCGAAACGTCGAATCTCCTGTTCCCTGGATGCTGCCTGACCTGCTGTGCTGTTCCAGCAATAAAGTTTCAACTTTGATCTCCAGCATCTGCAGACCTCACTTTCTCCTCCGACCAGAATTGTGCACAGTACTCCAAAAGTGGCCTCACTAATGTCCTGAACAACCACAACATGGTGCTTCAACTTCTGTACTCAATGATCTGAGCATTGAAGGCAAGCATGCTAAACATCTTTTCACCATCCTGTTTACCTGTGACTTCAAGGAACTATGTACCTGAACCCCTAGGTCTCTCTGTCTGATAACACCACACCAGGGCCTGACCGTTAACTGTATAAGTCCTGCCCTTTATGTCTTGCCAAAATGCAGAACCTTGTATTTATAAAAATTAAACTCCATCTGCCACTTCTCAAAGCAAGAAAGCAATATGAAGAATGAGTTTTGTTGAATGAACTATGAGTTCATCTTAGAGTTGCTCTGGACATCTAACTAACTGAGATCAGTTGAAAGGAAAACAGTTCGTAATATATAGATCATTCTGCAAACATTTGTTTATAGCTGAAAACTGACACATTTTATTAAAGTTAGTTGTCTTGCACTCATCATAACATTTCACAAAATTCAAGGAGAAAACAAACATTTCATGTGTATAAGAGGACAGTGATTGGTTGGCAAGTGGACTCTGAATAGTAAAGTTATTCTGAGTGGTTAGTCTTTTGGGTTGCGTTAGCTATTCATCTGTGCTCTATGTACAAGGAACAGAAATTGTGCAGCTTTTTTCATCCCCCTCCTTTGAATTGATGGTCTTGTGAATTGGCCTGATGAATGGAAGGTGAAAAGTTTTAAGGAAGTGCATCTTTTTTCAGCTGCATTCAAGTTCTGTTCTGCTAATCAACTATAAATATTTGTTCCCAACACTGATTTAATTTTAGATTTGCTAAAATTAGAATGTTGAATCTCAAACTGGAAATTTCAATTTACTGGTACAGCTTGGCAATCAGTGGGAAGTAGCATTCACCAAATCAACATTGCTCCTCTATCATCAAACCCAATTTTTAGGGATTGAATTTCTTCAGGTAGCTGATATCACAATAATATAGCAAAGGAAAGTTAATGGGAAGTTGAATAGGAGATACCACTGACTGCCAGCTCCCTGCACCTATTCATTCAGGACTTCACTCCACAACTTGCCCCCACTCCTCTGCTCCAGCAGGGAAGATGTCTAGCTGATCCTTCATCAGCAGGGCCAGAAAAGCTGCACAATTTCTGTTCCTTGTACATAGAGCACAGATGAATAGCTAACGCAACTCAAAAGACTAACCACTCAGAATAACTTTGAAGTGTGGAAACAAGCAGCTCCATCGGTTTTGCAACTTAATCATTCCTTCAAATGTATTGCAGGAAAATATAAGTACACTAAGGCCTTCAGGGAAACCCCAGAAGTAAAATGACTGCAAAGTACCATGGATGCTAGAAATCTGAAACAAGCACAGAGAATGCTGGAGAAATTCAGCAGGTCTGGCAGCATCTGTGGAGAGAGAAACAGAGTTAACAATTTGAGTCCAGTATGACTCTTCTGAATTCTGAAATTAAAATGTTGGATGCATTTGTGGAAGTGTAGCTTCTTGGAAATTTTACATGAAGAATAATGCATTCTAGTTCATTTCATACTTTATGGTCAATCGATTTTTAACCAAAAAACAGGAAGATCATTGTCCTATTTAGTATTTTACATGCCAATAATTCCTTACCTGAATATTAATTCAACAGTCACTCACCTATATCTAACCTTACATCTCATTTCTAAAGATGGTGTACCATCTACAGGTTCAGTTCATAAACAATGTCATGCTGCAAACTTCCTTCCTTTTTTCAGACTAGTCCCTAAATGTGTTAGTGTCTAAAACCAACACGTAACACAGACACAGAGAGTGCCAATGATCAATCCAGATTCACTCTCAGGCCTCAACAGAATAACTTAGTCAAGGGTCATCATGATGTGGCTCATTGATGTTTTCCCTTTGAGGGGTGGACAAAGTTTAGGGGATGGGAGTGATCAGAGAGGGAGGGCTGGGTGGGAATACAAGATGGAGAAGCGAGAGAATGATAGACCCTCAGTGGTAGATCATTGTTCTGTGAAGTTCATAGATGTACTCCTATTAACTCAGCACAATTATAGATCAAATCATGGACTCCTCCTCGTCTATATGGCTCAGGGAAAAAGCTGGGTTTTTTTTTGGAAGACAGCTATAGTTTTGATTTGTGAGATTGTGTAAGGGAGTAAAATAATAATCTTTGAGAAATATTGTGCTAAACATCTTTCTTTATTTTGCTGTTCCTTGAGGCTTGACACATTTTATATTGCCTAGGCATTTTGATTTATTGCTAGAACAACCCATAATTCTCCTTGATGCAATATTAAGGCCTCGAGTACAACTGGACTATCAATCTGCAGGCAGTTTCATGAAATTAAGCAACACAGTTTCTGAGTGCTGTGCTGAGAATATGGGAGTATAGGAAAGAATTGTGCTGGAGAACCTTGCAAAAATAAGAAACATACAAAAACAAAAACAAATCAGAACAGTATCTAATTCCATTGCTGCTCTCTTCCCTAAGTTTGGTTAGATTCAATAGCTCATTTGGCATCTTATAATATTAATAGCAGCCCATATTTTACATTGATACTGAGTGGCATGTATGCCAGATAGTTTGCAACTGTGTTCATTCTTGCCACAGATATTGTTTCTATGACTGTGTCCTGGCAGTCAGTTATAGCTATTTAGCTTTTATTAAAAGGGTAGGTAAAACAGTAGGTTTTACCTGTTGATTAATTTGCTACATGTTGCAATTATGTTACATCAGGATCTCTTATGGCACCATTGTAGTGTCCCTACCTCTGAACTAGGTAGGCCCAGGTTCATTTTCCATCTGCTCTAGAAGAGTGTAATCACTCTCTGAATAGTTTGATTAGAAATTATCTACCCTAATTAGTATTGTTGTAACATTGCCAATGCACACCTCATGAGTACAAATGAAAGGTGTCATATTGAAGCATATTTCACATCCATTTTATTGAAACTGGAAAACTGGTGCAAAGAAATCCAAAATAGGACAGTGTCCAACACATGAATAATGTTCAATTGATAGGCAATGCCATATTTATTCTAGCACTGCAAAAGTGTCCTTGGAGATCTCCTGAGACAGACATAGGGAACTGGGATCTATAATCATGCTTTCGAGTACAAATTGGAAATTCATTTTTACTGAATGTAGCAGACATATTTTTTGTCTTTAAACACAATTAAGTGCAAAAACAAAATGATAACTGAGCACAATGCAGATAGCTGACATGTACACCAGTATCAATGCTTTTTACTACCAAGGTAATGTGAAGTTATCTCATTTAAAAACATACAGCTATACCTGCTTCATTGAAGTAAACTAGTTTGTGGTTAAGCATCAAAATAACAACAGTGCTTTACAACTGAATTAAACTTGGACTCATTACAGTCTTGGTGACTGAGAGTCACTGAATTCTTGTCCTTCCCATCCATATAATATCAGCTTGAATATAGAACAATGGCATTGTGGACCCATCTATAATAGTTATACAGTTAATTGGGAGATAGTGCACTTTTCTGGAGGATGGATCCAATGTAATATGCAAATATTACCTCTTGAACAAGCTGTGTTTAAGCTCATCATAAACAATGAATCCAAGACAATACCATTCTAAATCAAAATGTTTTATGTACCATAAGACTAGCCACTCAGTGGTAAAGTGAAAATTTGGTGCAGATTCCATTTTATTCATTTTGGGGCATATCCTTCAGGAAACTAGCTCCATTCAATGCCTCCACTTCTAGATAGCTTATATTCTCAGGCCTGACCTTGTTTTTGTCCCACATTACTTTTGTGGGTAGCAAGCTTCCTGTTAAAAATTGATCATTGTTCAACTTAACAAATGAATTGCAGTTAGTGAAGTCAGTATTAATCAAGTGCACTGCCTCTGAATGTGACAGCTGTGACTGAATGCAGAATGAATACTTGACAAAAATATTGTCCTCACCATTGGAAACAAACTGGAAGATTCATGCAGTGAAACTGGAACTATATTAACTTCTAAGACAGTTTAGTACAGCATCAACTTCATCAGCCTGTTTAATACACATTCCCACCATGTATAGAACATGTGGAAGCTGTGTGCTTGTAGCATATTGCCTTGGATATGGAGTAACTGGTAAATAAATTGGCAGCCTTGTAAAGATTCTAATGCAATTAGTTTCTGGATATTTTCTCTCTGTAACTTACATTTTTTTTTAGCTCTTTCAACGGGTTCCAAAGGAATCTTACTGTACCTTGTAATGAAGGCTGTGGCTGTACAAAAGAGACCTTCAACCCAGTCTGTGGGTCTGATGGCATCACCTACCTGTCCCCGTGTTTTGCAGGATGTACTAACAAGGTGAGAATTTTCCTCTTTTGTGCTTTAATGTAGTTACGTTATAAAAATGGAATTTAACACTTCTTGCTAATAGTGCCAGCTAAGAACAGTAGAAGACAGAGCAGAATCTATCAGTTAGACTGTATAATGATTGTTTTGGCTTGTCTAGCACATAACTATTATGATTTGCAGTATAAGCTTGAGTGAGACCATGGCTACTTCTTTCAGGACTTGCCTGAAGGACAAGAAGATAGAAATTGATATTGAGTGGGTAATGGCAAATGGGTAATGGCAGATCAGCAGATTGTATAACATTACTCCTGATTTTTGTTTTCAACATTAAATCTACATAGTTTCATCCAATCTTACCAGCCATTTCTTTCCTCAGCAAATTGACCTGAGCTATTGAGTTTGTTGCAAATATTGGAATTGGTGGCTGCTAAGGCCACAGACCATTGATTTTGATCAAGGTAATCTTGGAACCATTTAGCTACAATCCACATTTCCAGGGTCTGCGACTGGGGAATAAGTAGACAAGTGGATGCTATAGGTGCATGGCTGAACGGCCGAAATACTAGACCTAGAAACCATGCATCTGCTCTGGAGTGCTGGGATGTACATGAACTTGACCAATCACTCATGCTCATAAGCTATACCGAGGCTTAAAATAAAAATTCTCCATCATCTCCAAAATAAGTGGAAAAAACTGAAAAGCAAGTACAAGATTTGTGATTTGAATAAAGGCTCAAAAATGTTCCTAAACGAGCTTTCCATAAATTAAATACATTAGAAAAATAAAAATTCTCCCGTAGAGAACAGGAGGATTGTTGAGGAAGAAGCAAGTGAGTTGAATTAAAATATTCCAATTATTAATTAAAATTAAATTTTCTTTTTTTATAGCTTGAGGTTAGCATTATTGTATAAAATTGCACTGAACATTTTAATTGCTTTTTTTCCCCATCATATTAATGTTGCTTTTAGCACTATAGTGAAAACTGTCAGGCCTGAGACTGCAGTCATCTTCCTAGATCTAATGGGAAAAATAAATCTTCTCAAATTCTATACTATTAAGTTCATATTGTTGCCATTATGCCTATAGATGTTTATGTTTCTCTCCCACCATCATCTACATGTTCATGACCAATCTCAAAGTTTCTTGGACCATAGCCTCCCTCTATATTGGACATAGCAATGTTACATTTATTAACTTGACCGTTATGGGAGCACAAGGATTAAGTGAGTGGAAAACTGTAATAGTCAATTTACTTTTGGTAAGCAAGTCCTTAAACAGAAATAGAGTGCCTGAAAGAAAATATAGAAATAAAATGACCAAAAAGCCTGCAATTACAATGAATCAGAAAGCCTATCAATTTTACCAATAACTACGATTATTGAGTCACTGACATCAAGAATCACCTTAAGGGAACCAAAAGAGAAAATGCTGGAAAATCTCAGCAGGTCTGGCAGCATCTGTAAGGAGAGAAAAAAGCTGACGTTTCGAGTCTAACTGACCCTTTGCCAAAGCTACAGATTCCAGCATCCACAGTAATTTGCTTTTATCACCTTAAGGGAATGTTGAAACTCCTCCTGATTTCATTGTAGTAGGTGGATGGCAGTGTAATACATATCAGCGATGTGGAGTCTTTGGGAGTCGAGCAATAAGCAAAACTGGCATTTTGGAACAGTTCATGAAGTGTGACATCACCTTAGACTACTCTGGAACTGAGCATACAGAGAGTAGACAATCCTTCATCACCAAAGGTTTTGAACATGTGAATAGGGCTATTAGAAAGACAAATCCTTTCCCTTTTACACCCTGCTGTACAGCAGGATATAGGCTGACACATTGGAAGTTACATCTTTTCCCCTGGACATCTGCACAGTGCTTCAACAATGATCAGGGTCCACGGTATCGTGAGTATTATTCAAGGAACATGTAGCTCTTTAGTAGCTCCTGGTTGAGTTAAAACAAAGAGCCAGAGGAAAGTGCCAGTTCTTCTGTGAGTTAAAGAAAGATGGCCTGGAAGAAAAATATGGATTATTTTTTGTGGGTTAAAATAAAGTTTGTAGGGCAAGGCTCAGTACCATGTTAAAGATTCAGCTTTGTGGATATAATCTAGACAACTACATGTGCAAATCTCTGATCTTATTGTCTAAAGTAAATCGGGAGCTAGATGAAAGAGACCGGTTGTCCTGGCCTTTAAAAGGTAAAATATTGATTGGATTGAGATAACTGCAGAAATTCACAAAGATCCTCAGACAGTGCCTTTCAGACCCAAGACCACTTCCATCTAGAAGGACAAGGGCAGCAGACGTATGGGATCACCATCACCTGCAAGTTCCCCTCCAAGCCACTCACCAAACTGACTTGGAAATGTACTGTTGCTGGGTCAAAATCCTGGAATCCCCTCCCTAATGGCATTGTGGGTCAACCCACAGCAGGTGGACTGTAGCAGTTCATGAAGGCAGCTCACCACCAGCTTCTCAAGGGCAACTAAAGTCAGACAATAAATGCTGACCAGTCAGCGATGCCCACATCCCACAAATGAATAACAAAAAAATCTAGCTTTCCATGGGATATTTATAAAATGAGCATACAATTCAATTGCAGTAGATCAGTTTGTAAGTTTTGTATCTCTTACTGATGGGTCCTGAGTGATGATATATTCCTGTTCATCAGATGTCACTGTGGCATTCATATCCTTGTCATTTTGCCACATGGATCTGGAGAAAGGCAGGAATGTGAGATTGATGATTTACATCAATGATGATCACATTGAATAGTGAAGCAGGCTCAATGGGCTGAATAGCCTACCTCTACTCCCACTTCTTAAAATATTATAATCCTATACCTTTGCTGATGTAATTATTTATTCTATTTAACTCTCAACCTTTGGAACAGTTTAGACCTTACAGATCTTGACAGGTTAAGATGCAATAGGGTGGAGGGATTATCGTAGATCTTATGGACTGAATGGTCTGTAAGTTCTATGTACATAACTTAGTTTGAATATTAAAACAAAAATAAAATCGATGCAAAATTTCTTATAGCTTTTTCAAAAATAAGTCCTTGGGAACACTTGAGCTAATTTTAAATCAGGCTGTAAGTCTGAGATTCAGGGCCAAAATGTCCATGCCACTCGCTTTATTTGAATGCCGGAACACTGAATTCTGAGATACCAGTGCGAATGATAAAACTGTCAATATTGGTGGGGAAGTCATGTTGCAACCTGGAACTCATGGAAACCCTGCAGTGCAAGGTAAATATACATTGGCTTGATAG
This sequence comes from Chiloscyllium plagiosum, assembly GCF_004010195.1. NCBI lineage: Eukaryota > Metazoa > Chordata > Chondrichthyes > Orectolobiformes > Hemiscylliidae > Chiloscyllium > Chiloscyllium plagiosum. Next base: position 56,082,237 of record NC_057711.1, on the reverse strand, counting down.
TTAAGATTTTATTTGATATTGATTTATTTGAGATTATACTTTGCAGAACTTCACCTCTCCCTTGTACAAAACTAAGTAATGAAAGACAGAAGATTCTGAAAGCGACAGATTATAAGGACAATGCTTCCTTTGATGGGAAGACAGAATTATTAAGGGTATTTGGCATTAATGCAACGATACCATCTAAACACAAACCAATGACATAAATCGTAGGTGGTTTTCTGTAATAACATAGCAGTTACAAAACACAAAGCCATCTATATTGAGCAGATTCCAGGCAATCATTCCTCTCTTTCAAACTATACAAATTAATACCTCGAGACATTGCTCCAACTCAATGATAGGGTAAAAGAGAATATTTTTGTCAGTTACCTATTATTCACGCCCAGAGCATCTGCTTTCATTTTGCAGCTGAGTGAATGATAGTCTCCACTTTGGCTGTAATATTTTAAAAATCAGAAACTAAGTAGCAGATATATTTTACAGGTGACAGCGCATTTATAAGTATTGAATCAGCTGCATCTCTGCACAATTTTTGAATTAATTATCATTTTACAATGAAACATCTATTGAAATTAATCAACTTTTAGGACAAGGTATATGTAACTTACCTCAATATATTTTGAATTTCTTGACTATTTTCAGATTAAATTTTTAAAAGTTCTTTTCTCTATTATATTGTACTTCCACTATCTCCTCATTGTGTGATGTGTTTTGATACATCTGACCAATCAGGCCTTTTTTGGCAATTTACCCCCGTTTCGCAGCTCTGTGTTATTTTGCTTGAGTAGTTCTGCTTGTTTCCAGCTGTTTCCCCAAATGATTTCTAAGCAATTCCTAGCTTCGGAAGGGCGGGAGTCGGGAGTGTCATTTATGGAGAGTGGAAACTGGGAGGCTACTCATGGACTACTCTCAGAATTCTGATCAACTTGTGGCAATCAGCTCTGTCTCTTTGAAACTCCTTGAACATGTTTTATAGCAAAGTTAAATACATCGTAGCAATGGACAATGCTGCAGAAAAAGAAAATATTTTATCAGTGCACTCTTTAGCCCATTAAGTGCATCTTGATTTTGCTTCCCATCCCAAACTGAGTTTTGTCCAGCTACACATCCTTACTGAAGTACTTCGGAAGAGTAGTCTTATGATTAATATAGGAAACTGTAGAAAAAGTAATATCGGAAAACGCAAATCGGTAAAAAGAGTGTTGAAGAATGAAAAAGGAAACAAACTGTAGGCTTTCTAGCTCCTCCTGCATCTCAGTCTAGAGATTATTGAAATCCTGGCTTGACTTTTAATTTGGTAATCTGTCAAGGAGAGAGGTTGCACAGTGTGTAGCTAAAACTGTGCAATATGTAGATAAGCCTAGGCTTCAATGTTTTCCATCAGAAATTTCACTCCCAGGTCAATATTCTTTTCAATACAGACAGTCTATATCCATTGCAACATTTTCTACACTTTGCTTACTACTGCTCCTCTAACCCTTGTGAATTGATGAGTGTCTGCAGCCACTAGAAGCAGCACAACACAAACAAGTTCCTCGTACATATGTTTAGTCAGCAAGTAAGATCTAGGTTTGGATGATCTTCTCACCACCCTCATGGAAGTGTCTTATCAGTACCTGAATCATCTCTTTGAACTAAATGGATTGCTCCTAAAGAACCAGTGTAGACCTGATGGCCTGAGTGGCTTCCTTCTTTATTTAAATAGGATAAATAGGCAAGATCTTTTCCCTGGGGTAGAGGAGTCCAAAACTAGAGAGCATAGGTTTAAGGTCAAAGGGGAAAGACATAAAGGAAACTAAAGAGGCAACCTTTTCATGCAGAGGGTGGTGCAATATGGAATGAGCTGCCAGAGAAAGTTGTAGAGGCTGGTATGATTACAATGTTTAAAAGGCATCTAATTGGCTATATGAATATGAAGGGTTCAGAGGGATATGGGCCTAATGATGGCAAGTGGGACTGGATTTATATAGGATGTCTGGTCAGCATGGATGAGTTATACCGAAGGGTCTGTTTCCATGCTATATATCTCTATGACTCTATGATTCTATAAAAAGTGGACAATGTCCAGGTATCTGTACCTGTATTCAATAAAATTTCCTGCTTAGCCTCTCCATACCTTGATTAAGTTCATGCAAAAAAGTCTATAGATCTCAGTCTACAATTTACTCAATGTCTAAACAGCCATATCATTCTGGGTTACAAAATTCCAAAGATTCATAATTTTATGAGCAAAGAAATTTATTCTCATCTCAGTTCTAAATGCTTAAATTGTATTTTGAAACCATGACCCCTGGTTCTAGACTCAACAGCCAGGAAAACAGCCTCTCAGTATCTACCCTGTCAAGTACTCTTAAAGTCTTATATAGATTAGATTAGATTACGGAAACAGGCCCTTCGGCCCAATAAGTCCACACCGACCCGCCGAAGCGCAACCCACCCATACTCCTAACCTAACACTATGGGCAATTTAGCATGGCCAATTCACCTGACCTGCACATCTTTGGACTCTGGGAGGAAACCGGAGCACCCGGAGGAAACCCATGCAGACACGGGGAGAACGTGCAAACTCCGCACAGTCAGTCGCCTGAGGTGGGAATTGAACCCGGGTCTCCGGCGCTGTGAGGCAACAGTGCTAACCACTGTGCCACCGTGCCACCCTCAATGAGATCATCTTTTCTAAACACCAGAGAATGCAAACCCTTTTTTTACTCAATCTTTCGATCACACTTGCATCCAAGAAAACAATCTAGTGAGCCTTTTTTGCACATCCTGTAAGTTAAATTAATCCTTCCTAGGATAATGTGATCAAAAGAGTACAGGGTACACCGCATATGATCTCTTCAAAATATCCTTACTCTATGCTGCAATATTGTTGGATGAAAACTTTGTTTATTTGATGGGGTGTGAGCATCACTAAAAAAAAATCAGTGTTTGTTGCTCATCCCTAATTGCGTTTGAAAAGGTTGTATGGAGCTGAATTCTTCAATTGCTGGCGTTCATCTGATGTACACCCATAGTCCAGTTCAAAAGACAGATCCAGGATTTTGACTCAATAATAGTGAAGGAGAGGTGCTATAGTTCCAAGTCAGGATGATGTGTGACTTGGAGGGGAGCTTACAGGTGTTACTAAAGGAATAGAATTAAAAGTGTTGCTACAGGTGTACAAGGCATTAATGAGACCATGCCTGGAATACTGTGTGCAGTTGTGGTTCCCATACTTAAGGAGGGATGTGGTTATACTTGAGGCAGTTCAGAGGAGAGTTCAGTAGATTGAATCCAGAGGTAAGGCAAATGTCTTATGAAGAGAGATTGAGCAGTTTAGGCCTATACCCTCTGGAGGAGAGGAGATGTAATTGAGGTATATAGGATGCTAAAGGGAATTCGCTAAGAAGATGCAGAAAGAATATAGGGCAATCTAGAAAGAGAGGTCATAGTTTTAGGATAAGGGATAGCAAATTTAAAACAGATGAGGAGAAATACTTCTTTCAAATGATCGTGAATTTGTGGAATTCATTAACCCATAAATATGGTGGATGTGTAGACATTGAGTAAATTTAATGAGAAGATAGCCAGACTTTTAATTAGTAATGAGTTGAAGGCTTATGGAGAGTGGGCAGGAAAATGGTGTTGAGCTTCAGATGCTTGAAGGGCTGAATTGCCTTCTTCTGCTCCTAGTTCTTATGATTGTGTTTCCATAGTACTCCTGACATATCATATACTTGCTTAATGTGCTTACTTTATATTCACTCGTGTGATGTTGGCGTTACATTTATTGGCTTCCTGAATTTTCCCAGGAGGCAGTTAAAATTCAAACACATTAGTGTGGGTCTGGAGGCACATGCAGGCCAGAACAGATAAGGAGACAGATTTCCTTCCCGAAAGGTCATTGATGAATTGGATGGGTTTTTACGACAGTGGTTTTATGGTCATCATTGGACTTTTCTTTATTCCAGTATTTTTAAAAATTGAATGTAAGTTTCACCATCTGCCAATCCAGAAGGGGAAATCAGTAAAGTTTGCAAATGACACGTACTGGTTGGGCTTGTTTTCTAATGCTTTAGAACAGCATTCCGGTACCTCCATTTTCAGGTATTACTGTTTTTCTCCCTCTAGGATGGTGGGATTTAAACTCAATTAGCCTGGTGTCTGAATTACTAGTCAAACAATGTTACCATTAGACAGCTGCCTCCCTGTTGCTGTATCTGCATGTTAGATTTCTATGTGTGTACAAAGATAATCAAAGCATGCATTTGCTGATTTCCTCTTTTCTTTAAAAAAAACCTCTTTACCATTCTTCCTATCAAAGAGGATAATTTCACACCATCATGTTGTATCATTTAGTAATTTCCTGCCCAGTCTCTGAATCAGTTTCCATCACTTTGCAGCTACCAACTTCACTTTGTATTGTCGGCAGCCTTGGATTTATTACATAGGTTCCAGCATCTAAGCCATCTATATTGATTGTAAATAGCTGGTCTCAAGCACCAATTCTTGAAATATCTTGTTAGTTAATCCTGCAATCCCAGATATGAACATTTCTTTTTCCTTTGCTTTAACTGGCTGTTAATTTTTACTGATCTATAGTGAATTTCTGATCCTTGATGATACCATTAACTATTCTTGTTTTTATCTTAAAGCTTTCCATGGCAATGTCCCCACTCTACCTTTCAAGTCTGTTCCAGCCGTCTCTCTTCCTCTTTGATTCTTTTCCTTGACTTTGGTCTTTTGTGGATCTCTGTCTCCTTTTAGTCCTCTATTAACAGCAGAATCATCCATTATATACATCCTACGTTCTGGAGATCAATGACCAAGGCTTTGGTTCCTTCTGTAAGGTCACTCAATGCTTCCCCGAGATCCCTCTCTCTCAAATTGTCAGTTCTTCTTGTAGCTGTCTGTGAAAAATGCTGGGAGTCAAGAATGTGGTGCTGGAAAAGCACAGCCAGTCAGGCAGCATCTGAGGCGCAGGAGAATCAACGTTTCAAGCATAAGCTCTTCATTAGGAATGAGCTGTGAAAAATGTGGAGCGAAGCTATTTGATTCATGGCATGATATTGAAGCAAATTGATCATTTTGTTCTCAAACTATATCTTCCCTTAGGGAGAAAGAATTAGTTATCACTCCTACTCTTGCTTGTAACTCTTGTAACTCCCATTTGGAACATGTGCACACATGAAGGTTGAACAAAAATAGATTGAGCCACCTATAAGTATTCCCACTCAGCTCAAGTAACTTTGCAATTCCAGATCAAATCACCAAAACGTCATGTAGCACAACAATATACTTAGAAACCACCCAGCATTGTGTTTCTGAAAATCAATAAGATATATCTTAAGGGATTATTGTGTTTGTTTATTCAAAAATCTTTTCAGTGTGATTTTCTGCCCATATTGTTTGTAAAATTGAAATCATCCACATATTGATTTCTTTTATCAGGCTTCATAATTAATTCATGTACTGAGAATGGATTGGTTGGCTTGTAATTTGTTAATTCTCTTGACAGTTTTCTTTTTCTAAATTGAATGAATAATTTTTGAGGTAATAACTCTGAAATGTGCCTGAGGGTGCTGCCATATTTCTGGAATAAAAACATAAATTTCTGGTACCCAATAGGCAGCTCTCTGTGAAGAAAGAGTTAATGATTTGATTATCATTCCCACATGGACCGAGTTGAGAGATTTTGGGAGTTTAGGGTGTAGGTTTGCTTGCTGAGCTGTAGGTTTTATATCCAGATGTTTCATTACCTGGCTAGGTAACATCATCAGTGGTGACCTCCAAGTGAAGCGAAGCTGTTGCCTCCTGCTTTCTATTTATATCTTTCTCCAGGATGGGGTTCCTGGGGTTTGTGGTGATGTCATTTTGTATTCGTTTTTTGAGGGGTTGATAGATGGCATCTAGATCTATGTGTTTGTTTATGGAGTTGTGGTTGGAGTGCCAGGCCTCTAGGAACCTACAGCTCAGCAAGCAAACCTACACCCTAAACCTCAACCTGAGCTACAAACCTTCACAAACCTTGCAATTCTGGGAGTGGATGCAGAATAGGTCTGTGCTAGAGTCAGGTTCCTGGAAACAGGTTGGAAGCAGCCTCAGCAGATGCTGATTGCCAATGTAGGTGGGATGGTAAAAGTCCAGCTTTGGTACTCTATGACTTCTTCCTACCTGTGTTTGTGTATTAGCCCTCTCGCCCTCACACATCATAGCTGCTCAGACACACATTCCTCAAGCTCCATCCATTCTAATCCATACCCGTGTACTCATCTAATGTCCTTTCATGTCCACTGTGGTGACATATACTCCTTTATTCAATCCCAATGTCCCCATTGCCCAATGCCAATATAATGTCAACTTACCAACCCATGTCACCTAACCACCACGCTTTGCCCTTAAACCCTCAGCCAATATCTACCTTGGGAAGACTTCAAGAGCCATGTTAAGATCAAGGGTCAGATTGTCACTGACTCTGATTCAGGAGTTCTTTAAAAATGGTAAGTAGAACCCAATTGCAGCATTTCCAACTCCCATACCCAGTCTTCCAAATTCTTACCAGGGTCTTTTAAGCATGCAGGCCATCAGCTGGCTCGATTGCTAAGACAGGCATGATGTACACTCCTGCAATTTTCCTGAAGCTGGGCAAACTTTTTAAAGAACCGTGATTCTTGGCACATCAATGATAGAAGAGAGTGAACCATTTGATTAAGAAATATCTTCCTTATATCTCCTTGTCAAGGTATATCTCCTAAACGTCCTTTTGGCCCATCATGCCTCCCATGCTAAGGTACGTCCCTCTTCCCAACCCATGACCCATCATGCTTACTAAGCCAATATGTGGCACTTACATGCCCATTCACCCATTGTACTCTCTGTAGAAGCAATGAACCCCCTAGTGACCTCAGATGGTGTTTAAAAAAAATGAAAAAGACATTTTCACTTATGAAATGCCGTTCACTGGTTCCTGATAAAAGTGTACATCATCCAGAACCATTAACATTTCAGTACCTAAAACTGCAAGGTACTTCATGTCATTAAGTTTGTATATGTGAAATTGAAAAAGATAGCAGAGAGCCAAGTTTATTTAGCATTGCTGTTTTAACAGGGTGAAAAGTTATGAATACTTTTGTGAAAAGTTTTCTCTCACATATCAACTGTAAACAAGAGCTGAAGTTTACCAAAAAAAAATGGCTGTGTCATTTTTGGCAAATTTCTCTGCTTGAGTCCTAGCAAGCTTTCACACACTGTCCTTCCAAACTTATCCCATTACCTACACCAAAATGTCCCATTCATTGTATTCTCTCACTTACCACAGTTGGAACTGCTGGCACCTCTTGGGATTCCTGGTGCTAATGACAGTTTTAAAGCCCAGCATTGTGCCCGGTTAGCTGCTGGCAGTCTGCAGCTGCCTTGCATGGTTCCTGTCAATTGTCTCAGATATTTTAGGAGGAGGAAGTCGAGGTCCCAACTCTGCTTTGCCAGTGGGAACCTGGAGATACTGGTGCACAAGGGCAGCATGTGGTTGCTGCCCATGAAACATTCCTTTCGATTCTGTGACTGGTTTTCATGATGGAGGACCAAGGAGCAAATCGGGAGTTGAAGTTGATAGATTGCCGGATCAGTGGTGCTGGAAGAGCACAGCAATTCAGGCAGCATCCGAGGACAGGCAAAATCGACGTTTCGGGCAAAAGCAGATTGCCGCTTTGTCTTTCATGTTGGGGAGTTCTTGCATTCTATTTTTTGTCCAGTGGGTAAGAAAATGGAAAACAGTATATAAATGAAGTGAGGTAATGTAATAATGAAGATGTTACTGAATACAAATTAGTCTCTTGTGTTACGGCACAGCGGTGAACCCTTTTGTTAATTAAACTAAACACCCAGAAAAGTTCGTCTCACCTTGTAATCTGTTAAAATATAAGTGACAGAGAATTCCAAAACTGCACTACTTAAAGAAAATTATATCAAGTTATTCTTTAACTCTGAAAGTGAACATTAAACAACAACTATTCACAACTCTAAGCCCCCTTTCTCTTAACTACTTATTACCTGCCTCCAGCTCTATAATATGCTGTTTCAATAAAACACTTATTAAAATTACATTAACTTAATTTCTAAACCATACAGTGGTTGTCATCTCTGGTGTATTTTTCCTTTTTGCTGAGGATCTCCCTGGGCCATCTTCTTTCTTTTTACGAAAAGGTACCTTTGAAAGAGAGTGTTTAATGGCAGTTACACTGTTGATGGCAGTTAATCTGTCTTTGACTTTCAAAATGCCTGTTTTTTTTAAACCTCCAGAATTAGATAATCTCATTGGTTCAACGTTGGCAAAAACAATAAACGTGAACTTGATTCAGTTTTAGTAACCTCGGGCATAATTTAAACTGATTGGTTAAATTCGAATTGTTGTCAAAACAGCAACCAACTCAGGTATCTCACAGCTAAATGTTACATATTTTCAATTTTCCAGTATACTCTGAGATTGCTAGCTTCATTTATATGTGGGCGGCACGGTGGCACAGTGGTTAGCACTGCTGCCTCACAGCGCCAGAGACCCGGGTTCAATTCCCACCTCAAGCGACTGACTGTGTGGAGTTTGCACGTTCTCCCCGTGTCTGCGTGGGTTTCCTCCGGGTGCTCCGGTTTCCTCCCACAGTCCAAAAGATGTGCAGGTCAGGTGAATTGGCCATGCTAAATTGCCTGTAGTGTTAGGTAAAGGGTAAAAGTAGGGGTCTGGGTGGGTTGCGCTTCGGCGGGTCGGTGTGGACTTGTTGGGCCGAAGGGCCTGTTTCCACACTGTAATGTAATGTAATCTAATCTAATCTAGTCATATGACAGGTACTTGTAAGTTCTCAGTGCAAAACAGCAGTCACTCTCTCTTCAAGATACAGTACACACCTTCAACTTCATAACACTTGCCACTCACAAAAGAGACTCTAATTTTGTCTTTCAACACTCAATAGGAAAAAGGGACTTTTGTCTCTCAATGACGGGAATCTCCTTCCATTCTCGTGTGATTCTCCCAACTTTCTTACCAATACCCACATCATTCAGTGAACTGGAATATTCTGCTTTATGGGTTTAATTACTTCTATACAATGAATAATGGATGAAGGGGCATGATGGATAGTGGTGTTTTTGGATAAGAGATGGGCTGGATGGTGCATGAGGAGGGTGTGGGAGATGGGGAATGCGAAGGAATGTGGCTACATGGCAGTCTTGTTTATTTTTACAGCTGGGATGAAACTCTGTCCTACCACTGCAGCCAGCAGCCCCAGTGCAGCATTCAAGAATTTCACTGGATCTATTCCAAAACTTCAGCCAGCACCTGCCATGCCAGCAATGAAAATTCTTCTTCAACATTTATCGAGGCACACACACAAAGTTTTATGACTTCTGTTGCAAATTTCAAACATGAAAATTCATCCCAAGCATCCCAAAAACCTTTCATTGATGAAATCCCATTCAATAAGTTTAAAAACTGCAAATACTTAATCCTTTATAAAAAAAACTTTTTAACCAAAATGCCACATCAAACAGAACTAATCCATTGGTAACTTCTTGGTGCTGTCAATCAAACTGCGAACTTGCAGCTCTTCATTATGACAATAACAAGTTAATGAAACAGTTAAACATGGAGCTAAGTCAACAAATACCTATTGAAAATGCAAGAACTGAGGTGTTCATTCAGAAGCACAGGAAGCTGCTTTTCTTTACCCTAAAGTTTTAAGACAATAAAAATTAATTAACTTGATAGCCTGAAAATTCCACAGAATGTCTCTGCCTCTTACAAGTATTTGTGTGTGCTTAAAAAAAAATCACTCACTTTGGTATGAGGACCTTGCTTGTATCAAAATAGTGTCTGTTTGTACTCAATACAGGGTTCAAACAAACTGCTGAATTTGGGTTTCTCCTCTCTGTGAGGTCTATTTGTGAGTGGTAGAAAGATTAGATGATGAAATATTTCATTGTACAATAAGAATGGAAGAGGCAATTGCTGCGGTAGAGAAACAAAAGAATTCTCCAGAGTGGGAATGGCTGGCAGAGTAATGAACTGTTGTGTCTAAAACCAAAAATATGAGAAATAAGATTAAGATCAGTGCATGTCACAAAAAATGGAATTGGGGGACTTTGTTTATGATCTTAAATTATTGAACTCAATGTTGAATTAGAATGGCTTTTTAAAATGTCCATGATAAATGACGTACTGCTCCTTGAGTTTGTGTTGAGCTTCACTGCAACACAGCTGCAACCTGAGAATGGAGATGTCAGTGTGAAAAGGTATGAAAATGCAAGGCTATTGGAACCTCAAGATCATGATTATGCATGAAGCAAAGCTGATATCCAATCCACCTTTTGTCTCCCCAGTGTAGCGGAGGCTGCATTGTGACCAGCAAATACAATATATTAAGTTGAAAGAAGCACGCTTCTGCTTCAAATAGGAGGACTGTACAGAGCCTCAGATGGTGAGGAGCAAGGAAATAAAGTGGCGGGTGTTACATCTCCTCCATTTGCACGGAAGGGAATTGTGGGATTGGAACAAGGTACTGGGGGTGATTGAGGAGTGGGACTCCTCAGGAACTGGTTTGGAACATTAACCAGGAAGGGGAGAGGAAATGTTTTGTGGCACTATTTTGCAGGTGGCAGGAAATGTGAAAGGTGATCTTTTTCATACAGGATGGAAAGTGAGGAAAGGGAAAACCTCGTAATAGTTTTGAGAGGGTAGAGACAGGGTGACAGTGTGAGAAGTAATTTGGATAGAGGTGAGGGCCCTGTCATCCGCAGTTATGAATAGGGGCCTTGTATCTCAGCAAACAGTTAACTTGTCAGCCAAGCAGCACCCTCTTTGAGTCCTTTTTGATTCAAAATGTTTAGACTCTGTAATCTTCTTTGGAACAATTCGGTTTTGAAGAAAACTCATACTAGACTTGGAACATTAGCTCTGTTTCTCTCTCCACAGATGCTGCCAGACCTGCTGAGTTTTTGCAGAACTTCTTGCATTTATTTCAGATCTGCAGAATCCACCATACTTTGCTTTTGTTTGGCTGTACACATGACAATTAACTGAAGGAAATAAAACACAATGATACCAATTCAAAACGGACAGACTGAAAATGTAGGATATCAGGAGTACTTTCTTCATATAAAAGAGCAATACTTGCATAGAACAGAAGTGGAATTATTTTAGGAGCAGTTAGAGACTGCTGCAGAAGTACTCAAAATATTTTTCAGGATGGATGTACTAAGGTGGGACAGTGACCTTGTTCATGTATAATACTTGCAAATACTTGAGGAAAAATATTTATATTTCAACAATTTGATAAGAGCTTGGGAGATTTACATATAAAAACATGATAATCACAGAAGTTATGTAAAAAAGTCTCAAATATTGCAGGTTGAGACAGTGGTTAGGAAGGCAATTAATGTTGGAATTTATTTTAGACAATAGACAATGGGTGCAGGAGTAGGCCATTCTGCCCTTCGAGCCTGCACCACCATTCAATATGATCATGGCTGATCATCCTTAATCAGTATCCTGTTCCTGCCTTATCTCCATAACCCTTGATTCCATAATCCTTGAGAGCTCTATCCAACTCTTTCTTAAATGAATCCAGAGACTGGGCCTCCACTGCCCTCTGGGGCAGAGCATTCCGCACAGCCACCACTCTCTGGGTGAAGAAGTTTCTCCTCATCTCTGTCCTAAATGGTCTACCCCGTATTTTTAAGCAGTGTCCTCTGGTTCGGCACTCACCCATTAGCGGAAACAAGTTTCCTGCCTCCAGAATGTCCAATCCTTTAATAATCTTATATGTCTCAATCATATCCCCTCTCAGTCTTCTAAACTCAAGGGTATACAAGCCCAGTCGCTCCAGTCTTTCAGTGTAAGGTAATCCCGCCATTCCAGGAATTGACCTCGTGAACCTACGCTGCACTCCCTCAATAGCCAGAATGTCTTTCCTCAAATGTGGAGACCAGAAGTGCACACAGTAGGCCCTCACCAGCTGCAGAAGAACCTCTTTGCTTCTATACTCAATCCCTCTTGTTATGAAGGCCAGCATGCTATTAGCCTTCTTCACTACCTGCTGTACCTACATGCTTACCTTCATTGACTGGTGTACAAGAACATCTCCCAATTTACTTGTGTGGTTAACTCCTTAATCATCGGCAGATTAACTTAGCAAATTACATTCAATCTCTGGTACTATCAAAATACCTAATATGGCAGCTTCTAGTTCAGAATTTTCAAAGAGAAAACTACTTGCCCAAATATATCCTTCTTCTGCCTCGCTTTTTCAGGTTGTGAAAAAAGGGGGAAAAAAAAAAGAGTTGATGACGTTTTTTGTGATCAATGTGAACATAAAGTATGACTTCACCACAATCTCAAGAAAAGAACGCTTTCTCAAGTGGTCAACTCTAAGTAAGGTGATCTATTTACTGCTGTGAGTCTACATTTTCTTGGAACAGGGTTGAAACTTTTGTCAGAACATTTTAAGATTCCTTAAAATGCTAATTGACCCAAGCTCTCTTTTGGGCAGTTTGAGTATTACAGCAAATGCGCAAGAAGGCAAATTAATCAAAGTTGTATTATGAGGTCTGAGGAATGGGACAAAGAAATCAGCCTAAACATTTACTGTATTATAAACAAAACCTATAGCATAGAGGAAAAGACTGATTATAAGATGAATCAGCTCGGCAAAATGCATGAGACACGTGACAGTTAAACACAGGCCAAAATACCGTGATCTTACAAAATCAGAACCTGACTATAGTGGTTTTTATACAGTAAAATATCCCAAGAGCATTTAAAGAATTTGGTAACTCACCACACAAGGAAAGACTGGGCAAATATCCAACAGCTAGGTTAGAGGAGTTTTTAAAATACACTTTTGAAGTGGTGGGGAATGAGTCTGGTGCAAGGAGGAATTGCAGAACTTGGAAGCATGGGCAGCAACAGACACTGGCATCAATGGTGAGCACATTAAAATCAGGGAAGCTTTTGGAGGGCATTCTCTGCGTATTTCCTTCTTAGTAATCCTCTGTTGTTCTTTAAAAGCTTCCCAGTCCTCCGTTTTCCCACTTATCTTTGCTATGTTATACTTTTTCTCTTTTAACTTTATATGTTTCTTAACTTCCCTCATCAGCCATGGCCACCCATGCCTCCTCCTAGGATCCTTCTTCATTTTTGGAATGAACTGATCCTGCAACTTCTGCATTATACACAGAAATATTCGCCATTGTTCCTCCACTGTCATCCCTGCTAAGGTATTGCACCATTGACCTTAGGCCAGCTCCTCCCTCATAGCTCCATAGTTCCCTTTTTTCAACTGAAAAGTTGTCACTTCCGATTGTACCACCTCCCTCTCAAATTGCAGATTGAAGCTTATTGAATTATGGTCACTATTACCCAATAGCTCCTTCACTTCGAGGTCCCTGACCAATTCTGGTTCGTTGCACAATATTAGATCCAGAATTGCTTCTCCCTGCTCGGCTCCAGCACCAGCTGTTCTAAGAATCCATCTCTGAGGCACTCCACAAAGTCTCTTTCTTGAGGTCCAATACCATCCTGATTCTCTCAGTCTACCTGCATGTAGTAACATTTTTGTGACAGGCCAATTTCAGCTCCTGATTTACCTTACATCTGACATCCAGACTACTGTTTGGGGGCCTGTAAATAACTCCCAAGAGTGTCTTTTTACCCTTAGTATTTCTCAGCTCTATCCACATTGACTCTACATCCCCTGATTCTAGGTCCCCCCGCACAAGGGACTGAATATCATCCCTTACCAACATGGCCACCCCACCCCCTCTGCCCGTCAGTCTGTCCTTACGATAGCATGTGTAGTCTTGAATATTCATTTCCCAGGCCCTGTCCACTTGAGCAGACTTGAATATGAAAATAGGGATGCACTTCTGAGACTCTGTAAGGCTCTAGTCAGACTACATTTAGAGTATTGTCACAGTTTTGGGCCCCATATCTCAGAGGATGTTCACAAGAATGGTCCCAGGAATGAAAAGCTTAACATATGAGGAACATTTGAGGACTCTGGGTCTACACTTGTTTAGAAAGATGCGGGGGATCGAATTGAAACTTACATAATACTGAATGGCCTGGACAGAGTGGATGTTGTGAAGATGCTTCCATTGGTAGGAGAGACTAGAACCCAAAGGTCCAGCCTTAGAGTACAGGGAAGACCTTTAAGAAGAGCTATAAGGAGAAATTTCTTCAGCCAGAGGGTGGTGAAGTCTGTGGAGGCCAGGTCGTTGAGTATATTTAAGACGGAGATAGATAAGTTCTTGATTGTCAAGGGATTAAGGGTTATAGGGAGAAAGCTGGAGACTTGGCTTAAGAAACCTATCAGCCATGATTGAATGTGGAGCAGACTCGAGGGCTAAATGGCTTATCTTCTGCTCCCATGTCTTATGGTCTTCTGATCTAATATATTATATCTTTGACAATGTTTGTTATGGTATTCAAGATTTCTTTGTAATGTTTTCTGCTTTCTTAGAATCTTACCAACTGTGCCTGTATCAACACTGAATTTGCCCAGAATGCTACAGCCATGTCAGGACAATGTCCGAGGACAAATTGTGGAACTGCGTTCCCGGCATTTTTTGCTGTTGTTTGTGTAGGAAGTCTAATAGGTGCAATGGCACAGACTCCTTCAGTTGTGATTCTGATCAGGTAAGTGACTTTTTCTCAGTTGTTTAATGTCAGTGTTGCTTGAAGAAATTCCAGGATTGTTGTATCTGCTTTAATTAAAGTATAAAAAGCCTTTACACTTTGATTCAACAAATATGTGAAAAAATCAGTTCGAAACAATGGTATTGGGCCTTTCAAATGCTGTGCAGTGCAATATTCAACCTTCGATCCTTGCAGCTCCTTTCTGTTTCATTGTTTATACGAGTCATGCAGACACAAAGTTGTTACTCAACGGAGAGAGAGAGTGTGTGTGTATGTGTTGGATGTAGCACTTTATTACACCTGTGGAAACAAGAATTTTAAAATGCTGCATCTCTAAACCCTCATATTCCCCTCACTGCCACACAATCTCCCCATGCCCTATCAAGCCCCACCAAGTCCTATGGAACATCCATGTGACTTCATGCCACCATAGATCATCATACCCTCCATATAAACCCATGCCCTCTACCTAACTCTCATTGCCAATTTAATAGCTCCCATGTCAACTCATATGAATTGATGTACTCCAATCATCAACCTTCCCTTTGCTTCACTGTAGCAACTCATCAAGGCTCCTTTGATAGCAGCTTCCAAACCCATAAACTGAAAAGGAAACACTTGCAACTTTCATTCCAAGCCTCACATCAACTTTACTTGGAACTATATTGCTGAACCTTGACTGTCTCTGGGTAAAAGTCCTGGAACTCTATTCCTTGCAGCAATCTGATGAAGGGCAGGACATGCAGCAGGTCAGGAAAGTGGCCCACCACCCCCTTCTCCAGGACAATTAAGGATTGGTGTTAAATGCTGCCAAGCCAGCTCATGAGAATAAAAATAAACACTGCTTCTGTTCCCCATTGTCCTGTGAAAATGGCAGGGACCAGTTTCAGGGATGTGACTTCAGAACTGTGCCCCAGCAACATTTTTTCTCAGGCGGAGAGCATCTCTGCACAAAAATAGTGGCTTCACAGTTCACTTTCTAGTCTTAGTTATTCATTTTGAATTGTTTTTCACCAGTAATCAACACTTATTAGATCTTTCTGTGTATCTCACTGATCAATTTGACCCCTGAAATGAACTGATTAACACAGCTACTGAAAAAAATGAACAACTCAAACAGAGTAGTTGTAACTTGTTTATTATTGAATTAATAATTGTGATATTTCTATTGCTGTCGGTGCTGTGTGGTGTGTACTATGCAAGTTCCACTCCAGGGTAGTAGAAGTGTCTCAAATAATGTAGCAAGGAAACATGTTCTTTCCCCTGGCAGCCAACCTGAAATTGTCTGAGAGTAAATTGTTTCTTTTTGTTGTTATTTTAATAGATGTTGCTAGCAATATGCCACCAACTCTCTGAAAGGGCAGGATGTATAAGGTCAATTAGTTAGGTAGGGATATGAGAATACTGCAGTACAGGTGGCTCCAGATTGCTCGACGTAAGTGCAGATTGTACACGAAGACAAGGTTATCACAAGAATTACATCTGTTGTCCAGTCAGTGATGTCAAGTGGATGATAATTAGTTTTCTTTCTTTGTCTCTGCAGGTCTGTGAATCCTGAATATAAATCCTATGCTCTTGGTGTGCAGTTTCTCATGCTGAGACTACTTGGTAGGTATTGCAATTCAGTTATTTAATCAGATAGCATTACATTTCAGTTTGTTCATACTTCTATAGATATTTTTAGAATTTTGGAGAATGTTCATTATGATTGCTGAAAATTTAACATAGAGGTACTTTATAGCCATTTGTGTTGCTGTTTGCCACATTGCTTGCCATGAAACTCCTTATACTAGGGAGCATGCACACCAGGATATATTGTTCCAGTGGGACCAGTATCACAATGACTTGCTACAGGAGATAAAGTTGTCACAGAGAGCCAGAGGGCTGTTCTTGCATTAGAGAGAGAGAGAGAGAGAGAGAGAGCTGACAGCTGATGATTTAACCTGAAGGTCACCACACCTCAGGCAAGGGATGAGGTCAAGAAAGTAGGACCTTCAGGGTGACCTTAACTGGTGCGGGAATTGAATCCACACTGTTGGCATTGCTCTGCTTAACGATAAAACTTATATTATTCGTACTTTATCCTGTCCAAAGTAAGTACCTTGATTAAACAGAAGTTAAATACTAATGGAAAACTGAAATGAAACCAGAAAATGCTGGGAAATTCCATGGAGAAAGAAATTGAGTTTATGAGTAAAATCTTAGAGGGTTTGAACATTCTCCTTCTGTCTGCGTGGGTTTCCTCTGGATTCTCCGGTTTCCTTCCACAGTCCAAAGTTGTGTAGGTTAGGTGAATTGACCATATTAAATTGCCTATAGTGTTCAGGGATGTATAAATTAGGTGCATTAGTTAGGGGAAATGTAGGGCGGGGAAATGGGTCCAGGTGGGATACTGTTTGGAGGGTCAGTGTGAACTCGTTGGGCCAAGTGGCCTGTTTCTACACAATAGGGATTCTATTCAATGGTAGGGTTCTGAGCAACATGAGCTATCATGTGAATTGTGACAAAATCACACAAGAACTCCATTCAGACATATCTTGATGTCAGAGTAACTCG
>NC_057711.1:56029783-56064513 GCF_004010195.1 Chiloscyllium plagiosum | reverse complement strand
TTGATTTGGTCAACTTCAATCAATTCAACTTGAAAATTACAGTCTAAGTTTATCATAGAATCCCTACAGTGTGGAAGCAGGCTATTGAATCCACAGCGTCCCTCTGAACAGCATTCAGACTTACCCTCCTACCCTATCCCTGTATTTCCCATGGCTAATCCACCTAATTATAGACAATTTAGCACGGCCAATCCACTTAACCTGCACATCTTTTGACTGTAGGAAGAGCATCCAGAGCAAACCAACACAGACATGGGGAGAATGTGCAAACTTCACACAAACAGTCACTCGAGGGTGAAATTAATCCCAGGTCCCTGGTGCTAACCACTGAGCCACCGTGCTGCCTGTTTATGCAACCTATCCTCATAATGTAAATTAAATCTTCATTATAGCACTTCCCTGGCCAATTATCTTTCCAGAGATTCCCTGAAATAAGAAATTAGAAGTATTATTAAAATATTTTCTCTTTTGTTAATTTATTTCACAATATTAGCTTGTACTTGCCCCTCCTGCAAATTCTCCTTTTCAATCAGAGTATTTGAACTGAACTAACAATAATGCTTTTCTTTCCCCTCAGGAATGAAATGTTACACAAACCTGTGTCAAAATTCAAACCTGTTTCAGAAAGAACCATATATATATTGTTTAATACTTTTGAGCTTCAGTGAGTTTGTAAAATTGAAAAGCTTGCAATATTAATACCTGTCAGTTTTGGATGTATCCACACTTCATTATGTTTATGGCCATTAAGACTGTGGTGATCCTAGTCTAATGTAAGGGTGCAATTTAATGCAGATGAAAATCAAGCCAAGTTTTAGTCGTACACCATTAAAATGTTGGTGGCAACATTGTCAGTTATAAACAAAGCAAAATAGGTGAGACATCATAACAAAATAGGGTAGATTTCATTATTAATAGAAGCAATATGTAGCTCTGTGCTTTGAATATGCTATGACACTCCTAAGGTCCAGTCTTCAAAACAGGATAAATTTAGATTTTAACACAATGAAATCTTATTAATTCTGACCGACTCTTCACTCAATGGTTGAAGATGAAATGGAATTTTTAGGTATATCATTACAAACTGTATGATATTTTAAATTTTTAACTGGAGTTGCTTACAGACTTACAGGTTTGGAAACCCGTTATGAGAAGAAGAAGCCCAGAGATCTTTGTAAAATTGCTAGATGTTTATTCAAAATGTAGACTGTGTGAGGTACTGCATGTACTGAAATTCTTATGGTCTCTGATTTTTGTTGAGGTAAAGATTTGCAATGTGCACAGAATTTGCTTACTACCATTATTATCATCATTTAGACATCAAGGCGGCATTTGATTAAATGCAGTAGTGAGAAACCTTAGCAAAATGAGTGATTGTAAGAATTGGGTGAACTGGCTGGAATCATACTTCATACAAAAGATGTTCATATGATTGTTGGTTTTCAGTCATCTTAGGCCCAGGACATTTCTGCAGGAGCTCCTCAGAGTCATGTCCTTGGCTCAATCATCTATAGTTGCCTTATCAATTACATTCCCTCCTCATCAAATCAGAAGTGGGAATATGTTGATGATTACACAATGTTCAGCACCATTTGCAATTTCTCAGACACTGAAGCACTTAGTGCCGTACACAGGGGCTTAATGACAGAAGTACCAGGCAATTGTCATCTCCAATAATAAAGAATATAACCATCTCACCTTACATTCTGTGGCATGACCATCACTGAATTTCCTATTGGCAATATTTTGGGAGCTTACCATTGATCAGAAATTTAACTAGATCAGTCACATAAAAACTGTAGCTACAGGTGTATTTGAAGGCTAGGATTATGTGGTGAATATCTCACCTCCTGATTCCTCAAAGTTGGTCCTCCAGCTACATGGCACAAGATGGTAGTAAAACAGTAGAGGCCGAGCTTCAAGTCCTATATTCACTAGAGATATGTAATAACATCTCTGAGTAGGTTGATTTAAGAAAACAATACACTGCCAGAGCAGAGGTACTACTGAGTTGTCAATTAGCTGATTGTCATAGGCTGACCACATGTAATTACTAGCTGTAAATGTTGAACAGGAGAGCATCTTCCATGTTACACTTTGGAGATTTTCATGCCTTACTTCACCAAAAGGCAGAAAATCCATGGACTGTAATTCTGGTAATGTTTTTGTGTTCCAATCCTCTACTGTTGAACTTGACATAGCAGTACTACAGTACTGGTGCATATAAGCACCAATTCATCACCAATGCCATCCATCCGTGTTGGCTGAAAAGAATTTAATACAATTGTTAATGTTTGATTTGATGCCATATCATGAAAACATATCACATCCTAATATTTACTTACACGCAAAATATTTGTTTTTATTTTCGGGAATTGTTTCATCTTGTTTAGTGATAATTAAATGGAAACTTTTTAGAGACACGCTGACCTCCCACATTTTAAATCCTCATTTTCGATCAGAACAATTTCTCACTTAAACAGAATGACTCCTATTGTTTTAAATCTGAAAAGTAGGTCAAAAACATCAACTTTTAATTAACTTGATGCCAATGAAAATTGGATGGTTATCTCTTTGCCATTAGTTTATTGGGTTGAAATTAACAGTATTTACTCCTCCTTTCCCAGAGTTTTCTTCACAGCTATGTGCCAAATTAATATCTGTGTGTCATGGAGAAAATAACCTCACTAAGCTTCAAGAGTCTAATCTCCTGTTGGTAATAGTGTTGAAGCCAGTTTTCATTTGCTATTTGAACAGCTATGCATACAATTCTGCTGTCAGATGTTTACTACCCTTACAACATACAAACCAATCAGTACAAGAATCCTTTAGGATGTTAATGGAATTTCTAAATTTGTACTTCTGTGGAACTAAGAAGGGTAGATGTGACTATATTTGAAAAGTATGATACTGGAAAAGCACAGCAGGTTAGGCAGCATCCAAGGAGCAGGAGAATTGAAGTTTTGGGCCTAAGTCTGATAAAGGGCTTATGCCTGAAATGTTGTTTCTCCAGCTCCTTGGATGCTGCCTAATTTGCTGTGCTTTTCCAGCGCTACACTTTATGGCTCTGATCTGCAGTCCTCACTTTCTCCTAGATGTGACCACACCTGAGTTGTTTGGCATGAAATTGCTGTCTTCTTAAGAATAATGTGGTGTACTACCTAAGCATGTGAGAAGGGATGTTTTGTTGCCATGTATTCCTCAGGGGAGGGCTTTGCAAATTATGTGGCATTCTTAATTCTGCAAGATCGACATGTATCCTTGTCTTTATTTGTTCCTGGGACATGAGCATTGCTGGAAGAGTACCTTTTGTTGCCTAGGCATTTGTTGCCTATGCCTAATTGTACTTGAGAAGTTGGTGTTACAATAGGGAAAAAAGTGCAATGGGTCCTCGGGTTTCAGAAAATTTGGCAAGAATCGTTATTAGCATTGGCACCAATCTAATAGGTTGTGCAGATTAAAGTCTCATTGTATTGGTAACATTAAATTATTTGTACTGTGTGCTATTTTTTGAAAACAGACTTTGCTATAAGTAAATTTAAGTACATATAAATATAATATTCCCTTTAGAATTCTTACGTAGTGAAGCAGTTAAATCACTCAAAAGCTTAATTAATAAATGACTCTTCTTCAGATGCAACATGCTTCAGAATTTCATTGTGATCAAATTTATTGTCAGTTTTCTCAAGGTAGCTCAAGGAACCAACAAATATGATCTTCTCCCAACTTTAATCATGGGTTTATTAGTAAGGTGTAATACAAATAACATTACATGAACATTTGGGTTGAAATCAAAAATGTGTCTGAAATTCATAAAGGAATCTCAAGAACACACTAAATATTGACAGGTCTGGAATCTCCTGGAAAAAAATAGACTATTCTGTTGGTTATGACCCCTCATCCAGCTACAAACAAAATTCAAACTCTCTATTTGGGAACAGCTGTGCAATTTTAGTGTTTTTTTGTATTAAACAAGATGTTAGCTTTGGATAATTGAATTTGCTTCTGTACTACATCAAAATGTGAAGCAAATCATTAACTGAATGTGTTCATCACCTCACTTGCAGTAATTTTAAATATCTCATGAAAATAGAAATGATATTTAGGAGAGATATGAAATGAGATGTTGATTTGTTGTCACCTGCTTTATGTTATTGCAACAGTAAAAATGACCTCATTTTTGACTCCATTTGGCAATCCTTTGGAAGTGAGGGTGATTTGCTTCCACTTCAGTTTGATGGGTTTTGTGATGGCTGATTAGTTTGATGTGCGGTCTGCAGACTCTTCCACCAGTGAGACAGGTACTGTGTGAAGGATCAGTGGTTGTGGCGTTTGGAGGTTTGTGCACTTTCTCCAACATCACGATTTTGTTTTTGCATGTTGCTGAAGAAATTTGTGCTCAGTACCTTCCTGAATAACCTTCTCCATTTTGGTCAGTAAAAACTCTGAAACTATAATTTATTTAAATAATTTGAATGTGAATATAGGAGGTATGGTTAGTAAATTTGCAGATGACACCAAAATTGGAGATATAGTGGACAATGAAAAAAGTTACTTCAGAGTACAACGAGACTGTGATCAGATGAGCTGAGGAGTGGGAGTTGGAGTTTAATCTAGATAAATATGAGGTGCTACATTTTGGTAGGGCAAATCAGGACAGGACTAACACTGATTTGTAAGGTGCTAGGGAGTGTTGCCAGACAAAAAGGAGTGCAGATTCATAGTTCCTTGAAAGTGAAGTTGCAGGAAGACAGGATAGTGAAGAAGGCATTTGGTACCATTGTCATTATTCATCAGTGCATTGAGTATCGGAGTTGGGAGGTTATGTTGCAGCTGTACAGGACATTGGTTAGGCCAGTTTCAGGATGTTGTGCTCAATTCCAGTCTCCCTGCTATAGGAAAGATGTTGCGAAACTTGAAAGGATTTAGAAAAGAACTACAAGGATGTTGCAAGGGTTGAAGGGTTTGAGCTATAAAGCTGAGGTTATTTTCCTTGGAGCATTGGAGGTTGAGGAATAACCTTATAAATGTTTATAAAATCATGAGGGGCATGGATAGGTTGAGTACTCAAGGTGTTTTCCCCAGGGTAGGGGAATCCAAAACTATAGGGCGTAAGTGAGAGGGGAAAGATTTAAAAGGGACCTAAGAAGCATCTTTCTCACTCAGAGGGTGTTGCATGTATGGAATGAATAGCCAGAGGAAGTGGTGGAGGCTGGTACAATTACAACACTTAAAAGGTATCTAGATGGGTATATCATAAGAAGGGTTTAGAGAGATATGGGCCAAATACTGGCAAATGAGACTAGGTTAGTTTGGGATTATAGTTGGCATGGATGAATGAGTTGGACCAAAGGGCCTGTTTCTGTGCTGTACATCTCTATGATTCTATAACTGCCATGACAGCCATTTTGTTCCCCTTCGGCAGTTCTCCTGGCATGTTTAACCTTCTGCGGGATGCTTTTGTGGACATCGCTAAAGCCTTTCTGTTGTTCTCCTGGAGCAGTTGATTTCAGAGTCTGGTGTCTTCTTTACTTGGAACTCAGCCATGACAGGAGACTTTCCACTATGCCTTTATGATTGCTCTCATTCATTTGCAACATCACCAGTTTTAAAGGACTATAAACAAATGTGTCCAGAAGCTGATATTTTCATTGAGAAAGAATTTCACTATACTTCTTCCTCTATAATAAAAGAATTACAACGGACTCGCTGGAATCACTCAACTCAATGTAATAAGGTTCTTGAATAAATATACAGTTGAGGATTATTCACACCAAAGTCCTTCAGATAAATGTAATGTCTTGAACTTTCAATATTGTAGTCTTATTTTTGATTTGATCCCTTTCAAGCTAAGTTTCCTGCTCAATTCCTAGATTTTGATAATTTATTTGTATCTTTAATATTGTACATGTATAAGTTAGAAATCGATCAAATGATCATTACACTAGTGATATACTTCTTTATGATGGGTTCATTTTATTCATTCTGCCTATTTTTTGCTTTTGTTTAGGTTTTATCCCACCACCACTTATCTTTGGGGCTGCAATTGACTCTACTTGTCTCATCTGGTCAGAAACCTGCAATAAAAGTGGAGCATGTGCTGTATACGATAACGATTCCTATAGATATCTCTATGTCAGCATTGCCATAGGCTTGAAAACAATTGCCTTTATATTATACACAACTACATGGCATTATATAAAGAGTCATTCCAAGGAGTATATTCAGGGAGATGAAGACTCAGTCGGTCGAATGACCACATCAGATCTGTTTGCTTCAACATTAACATTAGATGCAGCTGCAACGGATTCAAACAAATCATCTGGAAGGACAACTTTGATCTATCATTTGGGAGAGAATGAAATGTGTGAAAACATTGAGTCTGTTCTTTAACATTTGTATGAAGTGACTGCACCATTTTGAAGATATACTTTTGTAGGAAAAACATTTTTAAACAAGTATTTTAAGGTTCTTAGGCATCACAAGGACACATTGAAAAGTGCTGTCCTTTTAAAAAAAGTTTTTATTATTATCTTTATAGTTTAAATTACAGCAATAGATAAGGTTTTTCAGATTCAGTATGGTTCACAAGTTAACAATACAATTATAGAACCAGTGCCAAGATCTGGCAGATACCAGGTTAGAATAAACAGTAGGCCCAAGTGGTCAGTTTTTCTCAACAAAAATCTTATTTGAATAAGTTTTATGCTTTTATAAGTACTTTATTTTGCATTTCCTGAGATGATATAATACAAGCTACACATTGTAATAACATGTCATGTATACTATTTGAATGAAATGCACAAGATTGAGATTCTATTGAGAATATCCCATTATCCAAGTGCTTGCTTCAAAATATGAATGAACAAATGTCTCAGTATCATCAGTGCTCACGTTAACAAATAGCATAATGCGTCTGATTATAGTTTCACCTCTGATTTCAAAAGTTTATCAAATATTTTATTTGGTTTCATATTATAGCCATCTTGTACATTCACAACACTGGCATTTCATATTGCCGTCATGTGACTCAAACTGAAATATTTCTTCTTTCAGGTTATTGTAAAGCAGATGCTTTCTGTAACATTATCATTGAAGCAATTTGAGTTAGTTGACAAACAGAGACTTTGCTTATTCTTATTGCATTTAGTGCTGTCAAAAACAATGGTGCTACTAAGAAGCCAGAGTCAATGCCAAATGGTGCCTCAGGTCATAAACACCAATCTTGAAATGAAGCAGGACATACCAATTATTTGTTTAACTGATACTCATTTTGCTACCCAAAATTTACAAAACAATACTGCAGTAAACAGACAAAGATGATGCCTGCTGGATTAATGCAAAATTTTGGTTTCCTTTAAACTTAAAGGCAAGTTTGTGGTGTGAGCGACAGTCTTTAGACACTGTTGACATTTAAAACAAGTTTGGTCACTTCCTTCTATTACTGAACCCCTGCCAGAATGACATTAAGCTTTTAAGGCACAAGATATTTGCTTCTCAACAGCTTAAGATTGTTAGCTCACATCACAGTTACAACAGGTAATGTTACTTTTATCAGCTCTGTTGTGTATCAACAGTGAGGTCAAAGACAGCTTTGACAAGGACATTTTAATTGGGCTATGGTTGCACAGCTGGAACCCACCAGGCTATCTTTTCTTCTCTTGTAGAATTCATACTGACACCACATGGTTGTCCAGTTTCAGGTGTTACTGAGCTAACTGCAGCTGATTTTACACAGTTTGCACCTACAAAAAATAAACTACATTTAAAATGGCCCAGTGATGCCAGTTAATTTTGTAATACTTGTGAAAAGGAAAACAAAAAGCCACCTGTATTATTCATGCCATTCTTTACCTTGGTAATTGTAAATTTTAATATTCCATTTTTTCTACATCTGGGACATTACGAATACTGATGTATGTTCTGTTGAATCCAGTTGGTTTGTATTATTTATATTATGCTTTTTCACACAAAAATTTAAAAGAACAATTGCATTACAACTTTGTAAAGTTGATAATTGATTCCAGTGTTGTTTCCTTTGCAGAATGTGTATTTTGTAGTCTGAAGTAGTATGGCAGAAAATAACTTATATATTGTGTGTTATAAGTGTTAATGTCAAGAAACCCATTCAAATGTAAACTTACTATCAAGCGATAACTTATATTTAATATACACAACTTAATTCTCAAATGTGCAATAATTATTGGTCAAATATCTTGTTTGTAGTTTGCAATGTGCAATATTTAACACTGCTGGCAAATATGTTTAACATTAAACTTAGTGGCTGATTGATGGATCTGGCATTAGCATTGGGGGAGGGAGGTTGGCTGAGAGCACCTCCCTCTCTTGCTGTCAACCCACTCTCCCATGTTGGCGCCGTGAATGGCGACATTGTAAACTTTTCACTGTACTCCTATATCCCTGTACGTGAGTACACGTGACAATAAAATCTAATTCTAATTCTAATTCTTTCCTTCTGTGTCCACCCCTTCAACAACCATCACACCCCCTACCCTGCTGATTTACCTCTGGCCTGGGTTGATCCTCAATCCTAGACTCCCGCAACAGCCATTACCCCCAGGTGACAGTACTAAGTAAAATAGTCTCTGATTGGCTGATAACACTCAGTGGATAGGATTTCCACCTCAGCACCTTTGATCCTTGGGAAGACCTGCTGGTAGCAACTTAAGTGCCTGAGTGCCATAAAATGCAACCCTCCCCCCAATTTTCCCTGCTATTCCCTCTCTCTCTCTCACACACAGGCAGGATAATTTTTTTAGGGCAGTGGGAATGTGGGGTCGGAATGGAAGATCAGAAATTGAAAGTTGTCTTGCTCCTGTCCCTGCCATTTCAGCTCCACGAATGAGGCCTTGAACAGCCACTTAGAAGCTGTCTGGTGTAAAACCATCCAATTAATCAAGATTCTAGGTCAGGATATCTGTGGCACAGGAGATATAGAATTAACATCAGGTTAGTAATTGTTTAAAAAATTATAAAGGCTCCTTGTTCTCTCAATCTTTATTTTTTAAGGCAGAAAGAATTTTAAAATGGAGTTAAACCTATACAGGTGCTGTCACTTTTACAAGCAGAGTCTGCTACCTCATTTAAACATGGTCCTGGTGATCTTATACTGCTTTGTCTAATGTGCAAAAAATACAGCAGTTAACAGAGAATTGCAAACAAATGAGTCAAAGACAAGCTTAACAGCTTGCTAATTAGGCTTCCAAATTTGGTGCCTCCTCTCGTTTAAATTTCAGAAACTGGTGTGACAATGTTGTATTGTTGACCCTCTGCCATTGTGCCCTGTTTTATGCTCACAGGGCACCTCTCTGGGCCCACCTGATATATAACAACGACAATTAGCCTGTTGTGATTTTCCTTCATGAAGCCAATTAATAGTTAAAAGGTGAACTTGTTATCCAAACACTGCTTATAGGTGGGCAGTTAAAGCTGGTGGGCCTAACCAAGGCCTTCAAACTTGAAAAAAGCAAGAACTTACTATAGAAGGTAAGTGACTGCCCCCAAGCATGTTCTACATCCAATTTCCCAATTTCCACTATGTACAGAGCCAGTAAGTCATCGCCAAGCCTGGTAGGGCTCCTTGAAATGCTGGTAAAATGGCTTGAAAATCATCTTTCAAGCAAAGAGGCTTGAAAATCATCTTTGAAAAACAATTGCTCATTTTATAAACTTCTAAAAGCGACAACCACAGCCGCACATACTATGAATGAATAAAACTTAAAATCCTCTGAATAACTCTCAGTCTTGTCCCTCTAGACATTCTAAGAAAAAAATAATTTTGAGCTGAATTTGTCAAATTTCTGTGTTGTCAAAAAGTTACAAGAAAGGCCAATGCGTTTCAGCTTTCACAGGAAAAGGGACCTGAATTACAGAGTATAATTTAAATAGAAATCTGTTTTTCTGATTCGCTGGTTGACTTGTGTCTCTTCGCTTCATGCTATAAACACGAGGCTTGTGCCATTAATTAGGAAATAACCTTGATTATGGAGGAGGAGACCAGCGTGTAGAATTGGAGATAGTCCTCCGATATAGGCTAGAAAACATTCTTTTATACCTTTGTTACCTCTAGCCTTCACAATTCCAATAATCTCATCTTTGACTTCCCACTGCACAGTGTGAGTTCAAACATTAGTCTGTTGCCAATATCCCTGTAACCACTTCCATCCGTACAACTCTCTAGAATGTCTTTCTTCCTTCAGTTCTGGCTATTTGTATGCATTTGATTTTAAATGCTCATCACTGGGAGCCAAGCCTTCAGTTACTTGGGCCTGTAGCTTGGTATTTCCTTCCCTCAGTCTCCTTGCCTCAATCTTACTTCCCTTCTTGAAACATCATTTAAAACCTATTAAGGCAGATGACTATGGACAAGTTCATATCACTGTCAAACTCTGCTTTGTAACCCTCCTGTGAAGTACTTTGGGGTATTTTACTG
Organism: Chiloscyllium plagiosum; assembly: GCF_004010195.1. Lineage (NCBI taxonomy): Eukaryota > Metazoa > Chordata > Chondrichthyes > Orectolobiformes > Hemiscylliidae > Chiloscyllium > Chiloscyllium plagiosum. The sequence continues at coordinate 56,054,060 of NC_057711.1, read as the reverse complement.
CATTAAAAGCGCTATGTTAATGTAAGTTTTGTTAGGCAGGGATAAGAAAATAAAGTTACACCGCAGTTGAATGCAAACTTTGCCAACAGAAAGACACGTTAATAAATTGCCAAAATAAGAGATACATTCAAAATAACAGAGCTGTCACTATAGTCTAGCTATTGTGGCCTATAGATTTTGCTGTCTTCAGTACTTGCATCCACTTCTCAATGTGTATTTGCAATGAATTGGCTAGACAATGACATCTCTGATATTGAAGAGCTTGAAAGCAGGACAAGGTATATTTCACTCAGCATTTTTTTCTTGAAGTCGTTTAAAATACATCAGCTTTGTCTTGTAAATATATGCTGGGTTCTTCCATCGTGAAAGATGACAGTGAAACCTTCTTCTCCTCTTCACTGCCTGGTTATCCAGTAGCATTCTCAGCTGAATGAGGTACAGATACAAAGATTTTCTCGGACCCATTGATATTGAAGTGAGTTAGTTGTTTTTGGTATTGAACCAAAAAGCACATGCAGTAACTTCACTGAGTAACGTGATTAATAGGTATATTTGCCATTGCTCCTTGCAGACTTTTTTGCACTCTCCAATGAATCAGGATTGACCTCCCAGCTTGCTCGAGATGGAGGAGTGAAGATTATGTTGGCTATGAGGTCACATATTGTGACCACTAGTGTTGGGACCATTTTTGTTTCAAACCTACATTAATCACTTAGATTCTGAAAATCAATGAAATTATTTTTGGTAATAAACTTGAAAGTACTCTGAAATAGCAAGTAGCAGCCCAGAAAGTATTCAATAGCCTAACTGAAGTATGTGATTGAGTCATACAATGGCGAATGAAAATTAGTGCAGACAAATGTGTGCTAGAGGGAGGCAATAAGGGCCTGCTGGCAATGAGCCACATTGGTGGAACCCAGGGCTGAATTGTTTGAGCCCCACGATGGAATGACTGGGGCTGGTGGTGCCAGGAAAATAGGAAAAAAGCCAATTTGGAGCATTTCCCCAACACATTCTTGTTCTCAGGGAACTTTCCAATGGCCAGACTAGGAAACAGATTTGCGACCTGCTCCACAGAGGTGAACAACCAGTTAGAATAATTAAGCCCTCCTCTTTTTTACAGGAGGTGGGACTGGTGCACAGGCAGTGACTAAATATAATGCTTGTGGGGTGAATCATGGAAGATCTTGGCAGTGGTAAGTACTTGCTGCTGCGGGTGCATGCAAGTTAGCACAAGTATGATACCATTGAGACATGGTCCATACCAAATGAAGTGAGCAGCATGAGATCTCTTACTAGAGCTCATGAAGAGAACATTTCTATCAAATTACCCGAAATTGACACTTAGTTGATTTTTAGTCAAATTCAGCCCATAGTTTTATTTTTGAATTGGCTTAGCATTTAACTGACTGAGTTTTAAAGAGAAATAGTCATTTTCTTTTAAATTATTTAACAGGCTTTTATGCATATATTACTTAGGACTTAATTTGCAGCTCAGCACAGTAATCATGGTTGATGCTTGGTAATGTGATCCCGATTTCTCTGGAGAACAAAGGAAGTGACTTTTTAGTAAACTTGTTACCAGCACTACCAATCACTGTGAAGTCAACATTAAAAACAAATTCCTTGAACTAAAATATATTGATAGGGTCTGAAACTTACCAGAATACTAAGGTATAAAAACAACCCTCGAGAACTCAAGTCCGTAAGTTTATAAGACATGGGAGCAGAAATTAGGCCATTCAGCCCACCGAGTCTGTTCTGCCATTCAATTATGGCTGATAAGTTTCTCAACTCCATTCTCCTGCTTTCTCCCTGTGATTCTTGATGATCTTGATATTGAAAAACCTATCTATCTCTGTCTTCAATATACTGAATGGCCTGGCCTCCACAGAACTTCTGTGGCAATGATTTCCACAGATTCACCACACTCTGGCTGAAGAAGTTTCCCCTTATCTCTAAGGCTGTGCCCTCAGGTCCTAGTTTCTCCGACCAATGGAAACATCTTCCTAATGTCCACTCTGTCCAGACCATTCAGTATTCTGTAAATTTCAATTAGATCCCCCTTCATCCTTCTAAACCTGGTTGAGCATAGACCCAGAGTCCTCAAATGTTCCTCATACGTTAAGCTTTTCAGTCCTTGGACCAGTCTCGTGAACCTCCTCTGAACCCGCTCCAGGGCCAATGCATCCTTTCTTGAGATATGGGGCTCAAAAGTTGTGCACAATACTCCAAATGTAGCCTGACCAGAGCATTATAGAGCCTCAAAGTACATCCCTGTATTTATATTCAAGTTTCCGCAAAATAATTGCCAACATTGCATTTGCACTGACTCAACCTGCAAGTTCACCTTGAGAGAGAGCTAGACCAGAACTTCCAAGTCTCTTTGCACTTTTGACTTCTGAATTTTCTCCCCATTTAGAAAATAGTCCATGCTTCTATTTTTCTTACCAAAGTACAAGACCTCACACTTTCTCACATTGTACTTCATCTGCCACATTTTTGCCTACTCTCTTAACCTGTTCAAATCTTTCTGCAACCTCCCCAACTCCTCAATACTACATGTCCCTCTACCTATCTTTGTATCATCTGCAAACTTAGCCAGAACGTCCTCAATTCCTTCATTTAGATCATTATTGTATAAAGTGATAAGTTGTGGTCCCAACATTGAGCCTTGCAGAACACCACTTGTCACTGGCTGCCATCCTGAGAAAGACCCTTTTGTCCCCACTCTGCTTTCTTCCAGACAGCCAACCTCTATCCATGCTAGTACCTTGCCTCTAACACCAAGGACCTTTACCTTACTCAGCAGCCTCCTGTGCAGCACCTTGTCAAAGGCTTCTTGAAGTCCAAGTAGATAACATCCATTGGGTCTCCATATTTGTAGTTAATTTAAGTCTTACAATTAAAGTTATATTGAACACTCCAGATCTTACACCAGTGCACAAATGTTGCTTATTTCTTGTTTGCATATCCAACCTGTTACATTCTCTTACTGTTTAATTTATAATAATATATCATCTACCATCTGTCAGATGACCTTTGTTTCATGTTGAAGCTAGGTGCCAGTTTAGAAAGAGAACCTCAAATATCATAATATTTCCATTATTACTTGAGCCACATGCAATTGGCATAGAGTACATCAGACTAGAAGTGTGGCTAAAAGATGAGTACGAGAGATCTGGGCTTTGGTTCATGGGAAAAGCAGCATCTGTACTGATGGGACGGTATATACCTGAACCATGCTGCAGCCAGTGTTCTTACCAACTACATAGCTGGGGAAGTAGTAGAATTTTAAACCAAATGGTGGAGCAAAGGATTAAACTTGGGAAGTGGTGTTAACCAAAGGATACAGACCAAAAGACCCTAAGACGTAGGAGCAGAGGTAGGCCATTGGGACCATTGAGTCTGCTCCACCATTCAATGAGATCATGGCTGATCTAATAATTTCTCAGGTCTACTTTCCTGCATTTTCTCCATAACCCAGTTCAAATTGGTCTATCACAGTCTTGACTGTACTTAATAACACAACCTCAACAGTCTTCTGCAATAAAGAGCTCCACAGATTTACTAACCTCTGAGGCAAAGAAATCCTCCCCATCTGTCTCAAATGGGTGACCATTTACTCTGAGATTATGCCCTATGATCCTACACTCTAAAAGAGGAATACAACCTCTCAGCATTTACTTTGTCAAACCTGGTAAGAATTTTATATGTTTCAATAAGAATTCTCTCATGCTTCCAAACTCCTGCCAGTACAAACACAGCCTCCTCAACGTCTCCGCATAAGAAAATTCCTCTATATCTGGAATTAACATAGTGAAGGTGTGACGATGCTGCTCCTTTGATGAGGTTATTCTGTCCTTGGTATTTTGTCAAGCGGGATCGTAAATGCAGAGGTTCTGATGTTGGTATGGGTTTTAGGGCCAATTTGATTATGACTAACAGATACTGCCTCAGGGAAAAAAGGCTTTCAAACAAACACTTGTACAAATAAAGGGGAGTGGCCAGTTCTCCCAGCTCACCTTTTCTCTGGCTTGGTTTGGGGTTTTAGCAATCTGACAGTTTTTCAGCTGCTGGTCAAGTCTTAGCTGGGAACCTAGAGAAGCTGCTGGACCCAAAGAAACAGCTCCACGCTGATCCTCTCTCTCTCTCTCTCTCTGACATCTCTCCTGTAAGAATCTATGTTTGATTTTACTGTTTTTGCCAAGGGCATTTTTATGGCAATGTTGCAAGTATTTGGAAAAGCATCATTAATTGCAATAGGGGGTGATTGTGTTTTCAGTTAAGTTATGTTACTCTATATTCTGTTCTCTTTTATTCGTGTATAAATAAATTCCCTTTTGTTTAAAACTGACTGGTTAAGCCAGCTGCATCGCTCTTGTACATACACAATACACCTGCTTAAAACAACTAGAGAAGTTAGGGTCTAGGCTCCCTTCTTGAAATGTTTTGAGGGAGTCTGACCTGGTCCATAACAAACTTTCATGAACTATCTGAAATGCCAGCATGTTACCACTTAGATAAGGGGTCTAAGGCTTCACAGTATTCTATGTGTGACCTAACTATTGCCTTGGATAATTTCAGTGAGGCTTCCCTATTTTTACATTCCCATTCCCTTTGAAATAAAAGTGAATAGTCCATTTGCTTCTGTTACACCTGAATTTGAATGCTAACTTTTGTGATTCATGCATGAGGATCCTCAGATTCCCTCTGTGCTGCAGCTTTCTGTTTCTCCTTTATTCTTTATGTTACCAGTACTACATCACCAGCACCATCATGGGGAAATGAGATAATGGGATGATCTGTTTTAAACTGCTGTGTTGACAGAAATGATACATTTTTGGGGTGAGGATTGCGAGATCCCACACAAATCCTCATTGGCTCCTTGGAAACATCTAATTGCACAAAATGTAAGCATATCTGTCATGTTAATGGCCACCAGGATAAGGTGGTGACACACTGCTTCAGGTCATAGATCCCACTCCAGCAAATGGCACAGTTCTCTCATGATATCCTGGGACATCCTCAGTCTGTGATGGCATTGTGCCTTGCTCATCTGGAGGAAATAGTATTCAGGATGTTAGACTCTGGCACTCCTGTACCTCCACCGCCCATCGAGGAGAGATTTGCCTATGACCTTTTCCTGGAGAGGCTATTCGGCTGCCACTGGGGTTGCAGTGGAGTGCTTGATGGTATATCTGTTCCTCCTCCATTTCTCTGCCCTTTATGTACCGTGGCCAGCAGCACTGATAACCCCTGCTGCAGCTGAATCCATCTGTCATGGCTCCAATTCAACCTTGTGTCTTCATATTAAATTAAAAGTCACACAACATCAGGTTATAGTCCAACAGGTTTATTTGAAAGTACAAGCTCTTCGTGTTAAAGTCAACTCAACCCTATCCTGCAGGTTCTTCTTCATGCAGAGAGTAATCAACATTTGGAATTTTTTTGGGGGGGAAGAGTGATGGAGGCAACAAGTTTGAAAATATTTAAAAATTAATCACATAAGCACAAAGGCACTAGCTCATCAATGATTGTAGCTGGGCATAAAGTGTGTACCTGACTATTTGTTGGGTGAGGTAATTTAAATGGGTTAATGTTAAGAGTTAAACTCTTCCTAAACTGTTATCTAATTGGTGCCATTTAGTATTTAACTACAGTTTACTGTTAAAGTTAAGTTTCCTTCAATCTTAATCAGGGATAAATAAATTCCATGTTGCAGTTAGTTTGTTAGGTAGCTAGTTTGAACAGATTTTTCTAGCTAATGGTGCTGAATTATCTTTGTACATCTTCTGCTAGTATTGGACTTCCTAAGTCGACAAATTAAGGAAACAAGAAGACAGCAGTTCACCAATGAGTGCAATTGAACACAGTGTAATTGTAAATATCTGTGATTGCATGATTAAATGTTCAGGTCATGGGGAACTGGGTGCAGATTGGTTGTCTTCTACATTGTAACATCAATGTGATTCTGCAACTAATGGAGAGCCACAAGGATCAGTTCTGGGCTTCAGTTATTTAAAATCTATATGATGACTTGGATGAAGAAACAGAGAGTGACGAATCTAAGTTTGTTGATGGTACAAAGCTAGCTGAAAAGATAAGTTGTGAGGAGGACACTGAGGCTACATAGAGATGTAAACAAGTTAAGTGAGTGGGATGAAATGCTTTACAATGTAGGGAAGTGGGGAATTATGCACTTTGACTCGAAGAACAGAAAATGTCTCACTGATTCTTGTGCTCCCTCTCTCTGTGATTGATTGACAGATTGTGGGTATTGTGGATTGAGATGGAATTTGCTACTCTACTGGGTTGTGAATGCACAGATGTTTTTGAATAATAGCATGCTCTATATGATCTAAACCTGATCTAATTTCTTGTGTTTCCTGTATACATTGATACAGCAATTTTAGTGTATTTTTGTCAAGTTTGTTCTTTAACTGGGGAAGGTAAATAATTTCAAGTCTGATATGACTCTTCTCCAGAACTCTAGTAAAATGCATTCTTAAGAAGTCATATCAGAATTCAAATATTAACTTTGTTCACCTCTCTACCAATGATGTTGTTTGACTTGTTGAATTTGTCAGCACTTTGCTTTTTGTTAATTTCAGATTTCCAGCCTTTGCAGTATATTGCTTTTCTCAGATTTTAGTCTCTGGCAATCAAGAATATGGAAATAAGCAGGAAGATGGAATTGAAACCCAAGATCAGCCATGATTATATTAAATGTCTGAGCAGGCTCAATGAGCTGTGCTGTATGTTCTACACCTGCTCTTTATTTCTTGTGTTTCTTGCGTATATAGATACAGCAGTCTGGCTATAATAGTCTGTTATTCGTGTGTGTTTTTTGACTGGGAAATGCACAGTCTGGGAACATAGTTGAGGTAGGAAACCTCTCAACCTTTTAAAAAGTACTTAAATAAACACTTGAAATGTCATAACATTCAAGACTATAGGGAAAATGCTGGAAAGTGGGATTAGTGTAGATAGGTCAGTACAGATACAATGTGCTGAAGGGCTTCTTCTGTGCTGTATGACTATGACTCTAATGTAAACAGTCAGAAGAGATTTGTGCTATCCAGGCTATAGTCATGGTTAGATCAAATATTGTAATAATCAAGAGTTGTAGAGGTCTGCATCATCTACCTTTGTAATCCCACTTTCTGGCACTTGATCCAGAGCCTTGTATGCCTTAGCATTGTAAATGCACATCTAAATGCTATTTAAATATGATGAGTATTTCTGCCTCTACTACCCATACAGGCAGTGAGATTACCCACCCTTTGGGTGGAGAGAAAAGGATCCATACACCGTCTATTCCTCTTCCCCCTTACCTTAAAATCTATGCTGCCCCTGGTCATTGATCTCTCCACCAAGGGGAAAAATTCCTTCCTGTCTCCCCTATCTATGCTCCTCATAATTTTATGGATCTCAGACATGGCCCCCTCAGCCTCCTCTGCTCCTCTGCACTTGTTCCAGTGCAATCACATAATGTGGATTCCAGAACTGCATGCAGCGTCTGGGCATAGCTTCTAACAAATCATATTTTAGCACAAACAAAAATGATTGCTCAACATTTTTTTCAAGATGCTATTGACCCTTTTGATACTTTTCTGTGTCTTTAATATTTTTGAGGAGAAAGTGAGGTCTGCAGGTGCTGGAGATCAGAGCTGGAAATGTGTTGCTGGAAAAGCGCAGCAGGTCAGGCAGCATCCAGGGAACAGGAGAATCGACGTTTCGGGCATAAGCCCTTCTTCAGGAATGAGGAATCACTTGGCAACTATCATATTGCTGTTTGTGGGAGCTTATTGTGCCCTGTTTCATTGGCTGAGTAAAAAAAATTTCATTGACCGTAATGAGCCTTGCTGAGGTTCATACAAATGTGACTTTCTTTCTTTATGTATTCTATTTATTCATTAACAACTTCACTGAGGGGTGGCACTACAAACAATCCATCTCTACCTTAATGATATTGTTGCATTACCTTGTAAGATTGACACCCAAATCTTCCCATCGCAGATATAAAGGTCTTTCTTGAAAACATCAAACCAGAGACGGCTGGCTTCAGTCTCAGTGCAGGGTGGGTGGCTTCCAATTGTCACCTTCATGTCTGTTTCTGATTTCAACACAAGAGGAGATCAACAACGTTCGTATTTACCAGAGACGAGTCATTGAGTTAGACACTGTGTGGCTTCACTATGGCTAGGAGAAAGTGAGGTCTGCAGATGCTGGAGATCAGAGCTGAAAATTTCATTTCCCCTCCTCCCACCTTGTCTCAGTCAAATCCATCGAACTCAGCACCGCCTTCCTAACCTGCAATCTTCTTCCCGACCTCTCCGCCCCCACCCCAGTCTGGCCTATCACCCTCACCTTGACCTCTTTCCACCTATCACATTTCCGACGCCCCTCCCCCAAGTCCCTCCTCCCTACCTTTTATCTTAGCCTGCTGGACAAACTTTCCTCATTCCTGAAGAAGGGCTTATGCCCGAAACGTCGATTCTCCTGTTCCCTGGATGCTGCCTGACCTGCTGCGCTCTTCCAGCAACACATTTCCATCTATAATATCTTTATTTGATTAACAAAGAGCATGATATAATCTTTGTTTCCTGTAGGTGGTAGTATAGTTATGGGTTAGACTGTATCAGATCACTCACTACAGAGATCAGACCTTGCCTGTGGCAAAATGGACAGCAGAGGGCCTTGTTTGAAACCTGCTATTGTTGGAGTATTTTATTATTAAATGAGGTACACATAACTTTATGCAAATTGAATGATTAGAATAAACAGTGAATTAACAAAAGAGCACAATTTCAAATAATTGAGTTGGAAAAAACTGATTAAACTGTCCCTTTGTGAAAGATACAAACAAATAATTTACAGTGGATTTCTCAAGTTCATTTTGTTGACTCTGTCAAATTATCCACTGATCTGTACCATTTTGCATATTTTGATTGCTTTGATAACATTTGAAAGTGTCTTTTTAGTTTTAAAATTATCAAATTTCAAAAATAGGTTTTAATTGCAAAATTTCAAAAAACATCGAGTAAAACCATCATGCCTGAAATTCCATATATGTAATTACTCAAAATGATTCAATCTACTTCTTAGGGTAAAAACATCAATAGATAATTTGATCTATACCGAGATTTTGCATCGGCATTTCCAACAGGTCTTTCCTTAATTGAATTCTCCCCCCACCAAAACAGACCCCTCTAAGATTCACATACTGTGCATTCCAATGTAACAACTTAATAGAACACAAGTCATCACACAGCTGCCAATGTCTTTTTGTAATTATGACCCCTGTATATGAAAACATTTTTTTCTTTGCTGTGGTTTCCTGATGACCATCTGTCCTCTGATTTTTTTAAAACATGGTTCTGATTGTACAGGGCAGTTGGAAATAGTGCACGATACGCCATAAAGAAAGTGGAGCACTTCAAAAATTAAGTCAACAATTTCAGCATATTCCCGTCAGACCTCCGTCAAATCCAGTATTGAATCAATATACATGAAAAGGGAATTTGTCTGAATAAAGAGGGGTATTTAAAGGAGGTTCATAATTTCATTCTGGGGTAACTTTTGCCTCTGCCAGTGCTGAAAGAAAACTCAAACCCTTCTGGAAATATTATCGATCAGCTCCCCCGCAGGCCTCTGACTATAATTCCACTAATATGAAACATCTTTATGAACAGACATGGGGTAAATGATGGTATAGTGTTAACACCATTGGACTGGTAATCCAGAGCCAAACCTATGTCTCTGAGACCATGGATTCAAAATCCCAACACTACAGCTGGGGTTTAATTTAAATACAATCAATAAATCTGGAATTGAAAGTTAAGCCTCAGAAATCATAATCATGAAATTGACACCAATTGTTAGAGAAAAAAATCATTCATCTTGTTCACTCATTCTTAAGAAAATCTGCCATCTTCACTTGATCTGGAGTTCATGTGACTGATTCTTAAACCAAAAGAGAAAATGCTGGAAAATCTCAGCAGGTCTGGCAGCATCTGTAGGAGAGAAAAAAGCTGATGTTTCGAGTCTAACTGACCCTTTGTCAAAGCTGATTCTTAACTGCCCTCTGAAATAATCTAGCCTGCCATTCCATTCAAGGACGGTTATGGATTGGCAACAATAGCAAGCCAGGAGAGATGATGAATGACAGCAGGATAGGTGGGTTACTCTTCAGAGAGTCAGTGTGGACTTGTTAGGCTGAAGGGCCTGTTTCCACACTATAAGGATTCTATGATTCTCTGAATAACCTGCTCAGTGACGACCAGTTTGGGTTCTGCCAGGGCCACTCAGCTCCTTACAGCCTTGGTTCAAACATGGACAAAAGAATCAAATTCCAGAGTTGAGGTAAAAATGATGGCCCTTGACATCAAAGCCACATTTGACTGAGTGTGGTTTCAAAAAGCCCTAAAAAACTGGAATCAATGGGAATCAGAGGGAAAACTCTACATGCTTGGAGTCATACCTGGCACATAGAAAGATGGCCATAGTTGTTGGAGTTGCTCAGGATAGTGTCCTTGCCCAACCATCTTCAGCTGTTACATCAAAGACTTTCCATTCTTAAGGTCAGAAAGTGGATGGTTGCTGATGATTGCACAAAATTCAGCATGATTTGTGGCCCCTTTAGGATGTTGCATTCAGTACCAGACTGTGGTAAGATAATATTCAATGTTTGGCTGACAAGTGGCAAGTAACATTTGCGTTAAGTAAATGCCAGACAATCTCTCCATTACCCATTGACATTCAATGACATTACCATCATTGAATCTCCATGATCAACATTCTGGGGCTTACCATTGTCCAGAAACTGAACTGAACTCACCATATAAACACTGTTGCTACATGCGCAAGCATTGACAAATAGAGTTAAGGAAAATCCAAAGAGATTTTATAAGTACATTAAGGGCAAAAGAGTAATTAAGAAGAGAATAGGGCCCTTAAAATATCTATGTGGTCACCTGTGTGGAGCCACAGAAGATGGGTGAAATACTAAACAAATATTTCACATCAGTAGTTACTGTGGAGGAGGACATGGAAGCTAGGGTACTTGGGGAAATAAATAGTAATGTCTTGAAAAGAGTTCATATTCATGAAGAGGTGCTGGAGATCTTTAAATGTGTAAAGGTTATAAATCTGATCAGGTGTTTCCCAGAATTTTGTGGGAAGCCACAGAAGAGATTACTAGGACCCTTGTTGAGATATTTGTGTCAACAGCCATGGGTGAGGGGCCATGAGGCTGGAGGTTGGTTAATGTTGTGCCATTATTTAAGAAAGGCTGAAAGGAAAAGCCAGGAAACTATGGACTGGTGAGCCTTAGGTCAGTGGTGGGTATATTATTGGAGGGAATTCTGAAGGACAAAGTTTATGTGCACTTGGAAAAGCAAGGACTGATTAGGGATAATCAACATGTTTTTTGCAATTGGGAAATTGTGCCTCACTAACTGGAGTTTTTTGAAGTGGTGACAAAATAGATTGAAAGCAGGCTGTCTATATGGACTTCAGCAAAGTGTTTGACAAGGATCTGCATGGTAGTAAGATGAGATCACATGGAATCCAGGGGCAGCTAGCCAATTGGATACAAAATTGGCTTGAAGGTAAGAAACAGAGGGTGGTAGTAAAGGGTTGCTTTTTGGACTGGAGACATGAGGTACGCCCCAAGGATCAATGCTGGGTCCACTGCTTTTCATTATTTATATAAGTGATTTGGATGTGAACATAAGAGGTATGGTTAGTAAGTTTTCAGATGACTCCAAAATATGTCATGTAGTGACAGTGAAGAAGATTATCTCAGAGTACAATGGAACCTTCATTAGATGGGACAATAGGCCAAGAAGTAGCAGATGCAGTTTAATTTAGATAAATGTATAATGTTCCATTTTGGTAAGGCAAACCAAGGCAGGACTTACACAGTTAATGGTCAAGACCTGGGGAGTGTTGATGAACAATAGAATCAATGGGAATCGGGGATGCAGGTGCATAGATCCTTGAAAGTGGAGTTGCAGGTAGACACGTTGGTGAAGAAGGGCTTATGCCTGAAACATCGATTCTCCTGCTCCTTGGATGCTGCCTGACCTGCTTTTTCCAGCAACACATTTTTCAGCTCTGATCTCCAGCATCTGCAGTCCTCACTTTCTCCAGGTTGGTGAAGAAGACATTTAACATGTTTGCCTTTGTTGGTCAGAACATTGAGTATAGCAATTGGGAGATCATGTTGTGGCTTTACAGGTCATTGGTGAGGCTGTTTTTAGAACACTGTGTACAATTCTGGTTGCCCTTCTATCGGAAAAATGTCATTAAACTTGAGAGGATGAGAACTGATTTACCAGGATGTTGCCGATATTTGAATGCTTGAAATATAGGGAGAGGTTTAATAGGCTTTTTTCCCTGGAGTATTGGAGGCTGAGGGGTGAACTTGTAGAGGTTTATAAAATTATAATGGACATGGACAGGGTGAATAGCCAAAGTCTTTTTTCTAGGGTGGACAAGTCCAAAACTAGAGGACCCAGGTTTAAGGCATGAAGAGAGAGATTTAAAAAGGACTTAAGGGGCAACTCTTTCACACAGAGGGTAGTGCATATATGGAGAGAGCTACCAGAAGAAATGGTGGAGGCTGGTACAATGACAACGTTTAAAAGCGTCTGGATGGGGATATAAATAGAAAAGGTTTCGAGGGATATGGACCAAATGCGCAAATGGGACTCAGTCAGATTGGGATGTCTGGTCTTTGCGGACGAGTTGAACCAAAGGGTCTGCTTCCATGCTGTATGACTCTATGACTGTGTGCATTTAGAGTCAGAAATTACTGAAGAAACTCAGCTGATCTGGCAGGATATTTGGAGGGAGAGAGTTAAAGTTTTGAATCCAGAGCCCCTCTTCATAAGGGTCACGAGATGTGAAAAGTTAATTCAGTTTCTCTCTCCACAGATACTGCCAGACCTGCTGAATTTCTCCAGCAATTTCTATTTTTGAACCTGAAACATTAACTTTGCTTTGCTACCATTCCTACCCTTCTTTGAACTATGTTTCTTTAATAACTATACAATCTTCCTTCAAAAGTTGTATCAATGTCCTTATTCACTAAACGCCTTGACTGAAATGTATACCACTAAATGTTCTCAAAATCCTTTGTCTATTTTCTTTGTTCTTTGCCCACTGCACTGATTTGCAAATATTCTGGCTGCTACTTCCAGTTTTGCCCCTCTCCATTTTGAATCTATACTCAAGCTCACATTCATCTGCTAAACTAATTGAAATCCTGCTGATATGAATAATATCCTATTTCCAGGATATTCAACATCATATAGGTCACTATTTTTGTGGTAATTTTCTAAATAAAAGTTAGTTGACTAAATTGAGTCATATTCCATGATGTATCTGAAATGACCATATTGTGTTGCAATTAACAATTAGTATGACTTTTCACTGCTATTAACATTGTAAAACAATGCAACACGCTTTCAGCTTATGGGAATGTAGAAGATGAGAATGATTAGAGAGTTGATCTAGGATGGAAGTATTTTTTTCTTCAGATTTCTTGTCCAATATGACAATAGGAAGAGGTTTAGAGGTGAGAGTGGAGTTTCTGCTCCATTTACCATCCCACAGGATCCATGCACTTGCTGCAGCTTGCTGCAACCTCCATAGTATGGAGAATGAATGAATGACTCTAAAAATAGGCAGTGAAAATAAGCAGCAGGGATTGTAGCATGACAAAGCCCAGCTGGAGGAAGACCACAAATACAATGACAGACCTTTCTCAGCTGCCAGTCAGATAAGGCACAATGCCGATAAAATAAAACCCTGCCAACCTAATCATTTGTTATATCTTCAGAGTAACACATTGCTACAGCCTCTCTGATCAAAATAAGCACGTGAGGCACTTCTGCAGACATCCAGTTACCGTAATTCAAGATAAGCACAATAATGTCATCCCAGGCATTGAAACAAATTCTGATACTATATCCTAAGTTATTATTTGTGTTTAACATGTGAATTGTGCCATTATTTCTTTCACTGTACCCTGTCCTTGTGACTACTTATTGATATGCTTCTTGCATAGTTCATTAAAACAAAGTAACCACAGTCCCAGAGAAAGCTCACTCATTAGGGAAAGACAACTAATGGTGAGTTTAACCTGCGAGTTACTAAACCTCAGATGAGGGGCAAGGTTGAGAAGGTGATAGCTTCATGATGGCCTTAGCTTTTTTTGAGAATTGAATCAGGAATAAAAGAATGACTAGGGTAGGAATAGGTCCAGTCAAGGATAGTAGTGGGAAGTTGCGTGTGGAGGCTGAAGAGATTGGGGAGACACTGAATGAATACTTTTCATCAGTATTTAATCAGGAACAGGACATTGTTGTCAATGTGAGTACTGAGTCACAATTAAGTAGAATGGATGGCTTTGAGGTATGTAGAGAAGAGGTGTTGGAAATTCTGGAAAGGGTGAAAATAGATAAGTCCCCTGGGGATAAATTCTTTTCACATAGCTGTTTTCCTGTTGTAAACTATGATTTTGCAATGTAGCAGGAATGAAGGAAGTATCATGGCTATTCCCCCTAAGAAGCCAACTTGTTCTGTAAGTACGATCTGTTGGTCAATCTGTCACTGACTTCAGAATGCTTCCAACTTCCAGATTTTGTGATTGATTTTTTATCACGAGTATCCACGTACAGTGGGAAACTTTGTTTACGAGAGGTACTGGCAGATCATAGTAAGCTAGGTCATACAAATCATAGGGTGAAAAAAGAAGCTTGAAAGGATACAGGTTATGTCGCAAAGGGCGTGCGATAGGCAATATCAACATTAGCAAGATCAGCATTATTTGAAATTAGAGAGTCCATTCATCAGTCCGCTAACAGCCTGAACCCACTGGCATGTGTGTTCAAGCTTCTGTATCTTCTGCCTGATGGAAGAGGACGTTAAGAAAGAAGGGGAGTGAAGGCCTGAACCAGGTGACTGGTATATCATGACAATGACACAGCTGAGACCTATCTAGCATTAACTTCCCGAAAAACTCGTGACCATAAGCAATAGATCAAATACCTGAGGGATACCGAAACAGAGAGCTTACCAGCCTCAGTCATCTGAACTCAACTTTTGTACAATACTGAGAAGGTGCAAGAAAGAATTCGTGGAATTTCCTTCTTGTTGCAGTTGTATAAGACTCTGGTGCGGCTGCATCTGGAGTATTGTGTGCAGTTTTGGTCGCCATATTATAGGAAGGATGTGGAGGCACTGGAACTGGTGCAGAAGATGTTTACCAGGATGTTGCCTGGTATGGTAGAAAGATCGTATTAGGAAAGGCTGAGGCACTTGGGGTTGTTTTCATTGGAGAAAAGAAGGTTTAGGGGTGACTTGATAGAGGTGTACAAGATGATTAGGGGTTTAGATAGGGTCGACAGTGAGAATGTTTTTCCACGTATGGAGTCAGCTATCACAAGGGGGCATAGCTTTAAATTAAGGGGTGGTAGGTATAGGACAGATGTTAGGGGTAGGTTCTTTACTCAGCGAGTCATGAGTTCATGGAATGCCCTGCCAGTAGCAGTGGTGGACTCTCCCTCATTATGGGCATTTAAGCGGGCATTGGATAGGCATATGGAGGATAGTGGGCTAGTGTAGGTTAGGTGGGCTTGGATCGGCGCAACATCGAGGACAAAAGGGCCTGTACTGCGCTGTATTGTTCTATGTTCTATGTTCTTTGTTCTATGTTCTATGCCGTTGATGTCATTCTGCATTGCAAGCCAGCCATCAAACCAACTGGGCTAATTTACTTACCCCAACTCCCAGCCTCTATGTGCGCACACACACATGCATGCACACACACACTCACATCATATGGCCCACTCCACCAGCTCCACCATTAAATATCATGATTAATCTTCGTTTTCCTCCGTGAATCATCTCCCTCTTGTTTATTATTTCATGGGATTTGGGCTTTGCTGGCTGGGTCAGATTGTATTGTCTACCCTTAATTGCTTTGGAGGAGGTGGTAATGAGCTGCCATCTTCAATTGCTTCCAGCGTCAATATTTTCTTTCTTTAAAACAATGGCATCATTACGGCATTGCACCAGTTACTTATCGTCCAGACTGAAAAAAATGCATTAATCTTGACTCTATCTTCCGTGTGTTAACCAATCCTCAGTCTATGCTAATACATTAACCCCCATACTAAAAGCTCCTATCTTGTGCAATATCCTTTTCTCCATTGTCTGAACTTAAATTTCCTGCTTTCTTTTTCTTTCCTTTCTTGATCGGGTCATCAAATTAACAGATTTTCAATCCATTCGAACTCTTCTGAAATCCAGTAAATGTATTAAATTTATCAACAGCCACTTCCTGTAAAGCCTCTCAATGTAAGCTGGTGACTTACTTGCCTTTCATCCCATTAGTTTGTCAAAAACGTTGCCCTTCGTGATAGGACTATTACAAGATCGTGCTTCCTATTAGTACTTTGCTTATCTAATATCTTTGGGATGGTTATCATGTTCTCCATCATGAAGACTAATGCAAGATTTTGGTTTAAATTACCTGCCCTTTTCCTGTTCCCTGTTATCAATTCTTATCCTGCAAACTATCCAAGCTACTTCATCAACCATCTCTCCGCCCAAGGTTCCAGCCTATCTATATCCTGCTGTATCTTCTGACGATTCTCCTCATGATCCACAGCTCTGCTAATCTTTTTGTCACCCACAAACTTACTGATTAAGCACCTATATTCTTCTCTAAGTCATTTATATATGTTATAAACAATAAGGGTCCCAGCACTGATTCCTGCGGAACATCACTGGTCACAGATTTTCAATCAGAAAAACACCCTTCCACCTCTACTCTGCCTTTGATGACTAAGCCAGTTCTGTATCCATCTTGCCTGCTCACCAAGAATCTCATGTCACCTCATCTTCTGCATCTGTCTGTCATGAAGGTCCTCATGTCAAAGGCCTTGCTAAAGTCCATATAGACAATGTCTATTGCCCTGACCTCCTCAATCATCTTGGTCACTTCCACAAAAAACTCAGTCAAATTTGTGAGGTACAACCTTCCCTATATAAAGTCATGCTACCTGTCATTAATAAGCAAAGGTTTTTCCAAATGTCAGTAAATCATGTTCCTAAGAATCTTTTCCAAACATTTCCCTACCACTGATGTAAGGTTCACCAATCTGTAATTTCCTAGATTATCCTTGTTGAACTTCGTAAACAATGGAACAATGTTGGCTATTCTCCAGTCCTCTGGGACCTCCTCTGTGACTAAAGAGGATACAAAGATTTTGTACAGGATCACAGCAATTTCCTCACTTGCTTCCCTCAGCATTCTGGGATAGATCCCAGCAGGTCCTGGAGACTTCCATACATTAATGATTTTCAAAACACCCCAACATTACCTCCTTTTTTATATTGACATGCCCCAGAATATCACAAGACTCTTTCCTAAACTCACTGTCCACTATGTTTTTCTCCTTTGTGAGTACCAAAGCAAAGTACGCCAGGCATAAATTCCCTCCTTTGTCTTTGAATGTACCTGCCCTTTCCTTAGCTACCCTGTTGCTCCTTTATATAAATATAAAATACCTAATAATTTTCCTAATGCTATTTGCCTTTTTACATTTTAACATTTTTACATTTCATGGCTCCTTTCAGGCTTCCTAATCTTTGTTTAAGTGCTTTTCTGCTTTCTTTGTATTCTTTGAGGGCTCCTTCTGTCTTCATTTTCCTAAACTTTATGTATGTTCCTTTTTCTTTTTGGCTAAGCTCTCAATTTCTTTTTGACTAAGCTTTCCAGGTTTGCAAATCTTGCCATCCTTTTGCTTCATTTTCACATGAACATGCTGGTCCTGAACTTTAATAAATTGACCTTTAAAAAGTTTCCACATGTGGATTTACCCTCAAACAATCTACATTCCCCAGTTCTACCTAATACTGTGGGAGTTAGCCTTCTCCCAAGTTATTACTATCACCTGAGGACTAGTCTTTCCTTATCCATAAGTAACTTAAAACTCACAGAATTAATGTCACTCTTCCCAAAATTCTCTCCTATTGACATTTCAATCACCTGCCTGGGCTCATTCCCCGATACTAGCTCTAGTATGGGCCCTTCCCTAGTTGGACTACAGGTCATTCTGCTATAACGCGCATTTCGTTAACACAAATTTGTTATAATTTGATTGACGAACTGGGGACAATGTTTCTAAAGCCGGAACTTTTAAAATGTACATTGGCTGTAACATGATTCATCGCCAACACCTTAAGCGCTGTTTCTAAAAAGTGATTTTTCTATAATGTGGGTTTGCACAAGAACACAACCATCACATTGTAGAGAAACTACCTGTATATACATACTGTTTCAAAATACCATCCTAGACATACCTAACAAATCCCCCCTACCCCATTTGAGCTCCTGGCACAATGGGAGTCCCAGTCTACATCGGGGAAATTAAAACTACCCACCACAACAACACTGTAGCTTTTATATTTTCCATCATCTGTCCATGTATGTGTTCTGCTTTCACCCATTGGCTGTTGGGAAGCCTGTAGTGATTGCATTCTTTCTACCATATGGTCTCGATGAATGAGCCCTGCAAGGTGTCCTCCCTCTTTACAGTTGGGATATTCTCCACAGTCAGAAACGCAACTCCTCCACCTCTTTTACATTCCTCTCTATCTAAATCCTGGAATATTAATCTTCCAGTCTTGTCCCTCTCTCAACTAAGTCATTATAATCACTACAACATCATAATTATATGTATTAATCCAAACTCTAAATACATCTGTTTATCTCTCATGTTTGTCGCATTAAAAAAAATACATTTCAGGCAGCCAGTCCCACAATTCAGTAGCCTCTTCCTGTCTGTTCTTGCCCTTGGCCTTACTGGCCTTAATTTTGAACTCCTCAGTCACTTCACTTGCTGACCTGGTTCTCTGGTTTTCACCCCGTGCCACCTTTCGCTGCAACTTTCTCTTTTAGAACCCTAAGTGGAGGCTGGTATATCAAGAGGTATGAAGTTCAGAAGTCATTGATATGTATCCTGTGGGCCTGAGGTGCTCTCTCTTGTAATGGCAAATGCCTGAAAGTTATATGTCCCATGCTGTTGAAAGATTATACTTGTACTTACTGTAGTACACAGAGGCAAAAGGAGGTTGGTTGAAAGATTTACAAAATTATTGCACTTTCACCCTAGGCCTTTACACCCTGATATTTCAATTGGATTTGGGATGTAAACAATGGTGATGAGACCTCAGTTAATACCCATATTTTGTTGGCCTAATATGAAGTGAATTCCAAAGAATATTGGTTTTATCAATTACTTGGCAGAGGACATAAATTCAATTGGGATTAAATTTCTAATAATGCCAATTTTAAATTAAATAGTGGTAATCTACAAATTGTATTTATTACTTTCATGTCCAGCATGGACACACTTTCCTTAAATCTACAAAGTTATTGGAAGTGTTCAATAAAAGGAAAGGAAGGATATAAAAGGATAAGGGAAAAATGCACGAAAATAGAATTAGAGCAAACAGTTCTATCTGAAAAGCTACGGCAAACAAAATTGACTGAATGGTTTCAGTTCGTTCTGTAAATTTTATGGTACGGAAACTTGTCAGCCCCCAAACTGATTATATGATTGCAGCAAGAAGGATCTTATGACCTCTGTGATAAAGGTGTATAATTTATGTAGATTAATACAATTTTTGAAAGTTGGATTTCAAAATAGATGTGGGTACATGTTTGTTATTCATGTGAATAAGAATGAGATTTTTAGAAAAAGGCTGTCCTTTTGGTATAATTATTAAATCGAACATTTGACAGATATCAGGTAACTGTGGATGTCTGCGATGTTAATGGAAATGTCTTTATGCTTTTGGGTTTATGACAGAGAGAGTCTTAGTCCTTAACATTGTTTTCAGTTCATAAGAATCTTGGGGAAGCAAGTTTTTTTTAAGTATCCAGTTCAAAAGCAGGCTTTTCAATTCAGCTTAAAATTCACCAGAGTTGAATACAGAAGAATGTTCAGTTTCTCTCCTAGAAGAATTCAGGGTGCTTCAGGGAATAAGTTACATCAGCAAAAGATTTTAGTTTTTGAAACTTCCAAACCAGGAGAATTTGATTATAAAGCTGCAGGTTCTCAGAACTGACAGGGTTTAAGCTCTCAGATTAGTTGAAAAGTTAATGTCGGTCGATTTGGTAAAGACTTAATGGATTGGCCTCATATGCTACCACCAAGAAACTGCCAGAAATAAGTAAATTAGAGCTTCAAAGTTAGGGTGTAATTTTTTTTTTACTTCTGTAATGGATAGTGTTGCAAAATAAGTTTCAACTTTGCTTTGTGTTTTAGGTCATGCTTACTGTCTTCAATACATACATAAATCAGTTTGTTTATTTCTAAATCATCTTTTGTGCAATAAACTCTGTTCAGTTGTTAAAGAAAGCTTGCAGCCTCATGTGAAGGTGCCTCAGTGACTAACCACCGCATTAATTAACTACACAAAAAAAAATCTATCAAACCAGGTTTCATTTTGGTTTCTGATTTGTCCTGTAGTACCATCAGCTGGAATCGTAAGAGCTGGGATAAGAAGAGCTTGACCCCCCCATCTCAGAGTCAGTTTATTTAAATAACAATAGAGACAGGAACCCCTTTAGCATGGGACACAAAATATTTGGTTTATGAGGATTGGAGGGGAGGGAGTTGGGGAAAACATGTATGGCAACATTTTGGGATGGATACAAAAATTATGCCTTTATCTTGCATTTAAGGGCTCTATATAATTTCAGGGCTTAGCGACCTTTAGAAAATAGTTAACGTAATTGAAGGGAAAAGGTGAAGCCCATATCTCTGATTTTGATGCTCAAGTTCTTCTGATCCTCCTGAGAGAAATTTGGGCTGCAATATTTGGCATACCAGGAATGAAAGTATCACATATACTGTAATGACACTGTCCAGGTGATGAAATTTATTCTAGCTATAAGAGAGAGCTCTGTAATCTTAATATCTTTTTGAAGTGTTGTAATAAGTAAAGTTTCCTCATTTTTCCTACTACATGATTAATAATATTAGTGGACTATATTATTATCTTTTAAAACTCTCCTTTTAGTATCCACTTCTCCATTCAAAGTAATAATTAAATGGAAAATTCAATCATCAATCACTTCACAGATGGAAAAAGGAGATTGCAAAAAAAATCAAAGATGTAGCAACACAAAACAAATTAATTAAATTAATTATACTGATTTTAACAATGCTAATTTTATATCTAAATGTAATAAAATAAAGATCAGGGGTTAGTCATCTGGCACCCCTCTGATTTATTTATTGGGAGATTGAAAAACAAGCGAAAATTCTGTTCATTTTGTTTTATGTCTAAAAATACAATATCTGAAAAATGAGGAGACAACTGGAGGAGATATAATTGATCTAATTCAGGGTAATAATTAATGTAACTGTCATGGGGACGTGCTTTTAATTTATTCTTTGTCTTCTGGGTTGATTCCTTTCTCCTCCTCATTAGCCAAAATCACAAACATGAAGAACCTGTTACTGTATCACATTAACAAATCATTAACTTTACACTAGCCACTGAATCAATGCACCAGAATTCATGTTGGACCCTGACCTTTAAGCAATCTTATTTAATTTGTATTATGTGGGCTTATTGGCGAAGAAGTGAATGGAACATGATTCTGTTCTGCATCCTGTGAAAGAAAACACCTAATGTTTAATTTGACTTGGATCAGAGGAAATGCTAGCACCTTTTAAATTGCCTCAAAGATACAGCTTAATAAATCTTTAAAGAATACCTCTTAATGTGTCACTATACCACGTCTACATAACAAGCTCTGGTCTCAGAATAAAAATGCTGCATTAGTACTAATACTAATTAATTCTGATTTTCTGACAGAAGATACTGTGAGACAGGAAAGGTTGAGCGCCATGAGAACTAGTTCCACTTTGCATTTCATTCTGAATGAGTTATTTTTGAAGAAACATTTTAATCCTTTGGACAGTATTGCATAAGATACAAATTTAACTCATATATTCAGGACTTAGGTGAAGATTTGTTTTCTTGTTTCAAGCTACTGTAAATAAAACTGATTGACCATTTACTGATTTTATTGATGGCATCACACAATAGATTTTCCTCTGCAGTGCTCCCAATAGAGAATTTTATAAACCAAGGAGGATTCAGCCCTTCATATTGATTCATTTTAATGGACTGAAGGCCATATTGGCGTACAGCCAAAATATGGGTTTGGCACATGAAGAATAAAAACAGAAAATACTCAACAGGTCAGACATTATTTGTATAGTGAGTTGAGTAGGGGTTGGCGTTGCATTCTGGTCAGTCAAAGCAGAGCAGGACTTATGCAGTCAATGGTAGGGTCCTGGGGAGTGTTACAGAACAAAGAGATCTAGAGGTCCAGGTTCATAGCTCCTCAGAATTGGAGTCATAGATAGACAGAGTGGTGAAGAAGACTTTCAGCATGCTTGCTTTCGTCAGTTAAAGAATTAAGTGCAGGAGTTGAGACATCTTCTTGCAGCTATACAAGACATTTTGAAGGCCACATTTGGACTGGTGCATGCAGTTCTGGTTGCCCTGATACAAAAGGATATTATTAAGCTAGAAAGAGTGCAAAAAAGATTTACTAGGATTCTATCCAACTGGGAGATTTGAGTTGTATGGATTGACAGGGACTTTTTCCCTTGAGTGTAGGAGACTGAGAGGTGACCTTACAGAGGTCTATAAAATTATGAGAGACATAGATATGTTGGATGGTCAATGACTTTTCCCTTTGGGAGGGGAGTCTAAATTAAAGGGCATAGGCTAAGGTGAGAGGTGAGACATATAAAAAGGTCTGGGGGCAGGTTTTTCAAACATATGGTGGGGGAACCTGGAACAGGCTATCAGAGGTAGTAGTGGAGGTGAGTGCAATTTTGGTATTTAAGAAACATTTGGACAGGTACATGGATGGGATCGATATGGAGGGATATGGATCAAATGCAGGCAAATTGGACTAGATTAATTGTGAAAACTGGGCACACGGACAAGTTGGAATGAAGGGCCTGTTTCTGTGCTGCAAACCTTTATGACTCTCAGAGATGGAATTGTGTAGACGTCACAGGGATCCCATCACCATGGTTCAAAACAGAATGTGAGGGGCAAAGTGATGGGAAATACA
This sequence comes from Chiloscyllium plagiosum, assembly GCF_004010195.1. Lineage (NCBI taxonomy): Eukaryota > Metazoa > Chordata > Chondrichthyes > Orectolobiformes > Hemiscylliidae > Chiloscyllium > Chiloscyllium plagiosum. The sequence continues at coordinate 56,030,866 of NC_057711.1, read as the reverse complement.
GTTACCACTTACTGACAACGGAGTAATGATTACTAGAAATGCTGCCCTATTGAAGGACAGCTTCTCATGCCAGCATTTAGTGGTGCCCACTGCTGGGACTACACTTGAATGATGAGGAAGCATCAATGGCATGTACCTTGAAGAAAGGTAAGAGGCCTAAGATGTCAGGGTCAGGAAGTCAGACCCAGGGTGATGAGTTACGGATGGTTGCTGAGGGCAAACGGAGGAAACAGTTGCAGAGTAGTGATGTCACTGGACTAATTGTCCACAGCTGCATGCTAATATATTGTGCCCATGGGTTCGAATCCCACCATGACAGATGAAAAAAATTGAATTTGTTTTTTTTTCAAAAACCTGGAGTTAAAAAGTTAGCCATGTTGTTAGAAATCCACTTGGTTTATTAATCCCCTTCAGAGAAGGGAATCTACCCTCGCTGAGCCTGTATGTGACTCCAGACTCACAGCAATGTTATTGACTCTTACCTGACTTTTAGTCAATAAATACAGTCTTGCCAGTCATGCCAACATCCTGTGAATAAAAAATAACATTGCTAGAAGGAGGCTGTTGTTCATGACCCTAGAATGCTCTGAAAGGAAACTGATAACCTATTTGCCTCTGCCTTAAAAATATTCAAAAACTCTGCTTCCACCTCCTTTGAAAAAGAGAATTCTAATGAGTCATGCCTTTAAAAGAAGTCCATTCTAGATATTGGTTAAATAAGCTTCTCTGAATTACTTCTAATGCATTTGCATTCTTTTCTTAAAGAAGGAAACCAATACTGTACACTTTATTCCAATTGCAGTCTCGCCAATGCCCTGTAGAACTGAAATAAGCCTTCATACTTTTATATTTAATTCCTATTGCAATAAATCATGACATTCTATTAGATTCCTAATAACTTGATGTACCTGCATGCTTGACCTTTGATGATTCCTAGCCGGAAGATGAGGCGTTCTTCCTCCAACCGTCGTTTCGCTGTGGTCTGATGATGGAGGAGTCCAAAGACCTGCATATCCTTGGTGGAGTGGGAGGGGGAATTGAAATGTTGAGCTACAGGGTGGTTGGGATGGTTGGTCCGGGTGT
>NC_057711.1:56006640-56028377 GCF_004010195.1 Chiloscyllium plagiosum | reverse complement strand
ATACTAAATTCAAACTTGATTGGAGTTTGGTTTTTTTGTGAGTACACTTGAAACTGATTGGCCTAATTCAAATTTGTTTTTGTCTCCAGGCAACCAGATACACTAGCTGCTGGACCAAAAGGTTACATTGTATCTTGATCAAAACACTTGGTGCTGTCAGGTAGTACTGCAAGCTTTTAACTTTCTTAAAGGTACAGTACATCCCACCTTCATAACAACACTGTAGAGATTCTGTGATACTGGACAGTGGCAAACTGAGGTTCAACAATGAGCTTGAGTAGCAGTGATTTGGAGAAGGTGTTCAGATAGGATGTTCTTCCAGATAGGTGAAGTGTGTATTGTAATGATTAAGCAATGACCAGGCTGAGTGAGGTTGTATGTGCGAGGAAGTGTCAACCATGCTGCCAGGCTATGTGCCATGGGCTTTGTGGCTGCTGTGACATGATATTGCCAGTGAGGGGCAATATTGGATTTCCAACCCTTGTCCAGGTGCACAGTAGCCTTTCAACGATGGCATGGGCACAAGGTTTTCCTATCTTTCAGCAGATAACCATGAGTAGCAAGTTGTTCTGGGAGCAGCACATGACATGATGGGCTGGAATCGGACATAACACAGGCAAAGGGAGTTGGGTACGATTTAATGGAGGAGAATTTGGTCAGATATGATGAGATAAGATAGAAGACCTCAAGGCGAAGATCTCTATAAATAACCAAAAAAACTAAGATTCAGCCCATCATGTTTTAGATTATAAGAAACTGAAATATTGGTGTTCAAATGGAATTGGGTGAACTTGAATATGAGCAATGATGTTTCCCAAACAAATACATTTAACCACAACAGAAATTTGTTTTGAAAAAGAGGTGGTTAAATTCTTTCTAACATCTCAGCTTAGACATATGCCCATGTCGGAATGCAGGAGCAAAGGACCTACATATATATGTGCACATGTACTTCTTAAATGTTAAACTTTTAAAATCTCTGCCTCCCTGGTCATTGATCCCTCCACGATGAGGAAAAAATCCTTTCTGTCGACCTTATCTTGCCTCTCATAATTTTGTACATCTCAGTTGTGTCCCTCCTTAATCTGTTCTGCTCCAAGGAAAATAACCCCAGTCTGTCTAATCTCCCTTAATAATGAAAACTCTCCAACTGATGCAACGTGCTGATAAATCCCGCCTGCATCTTCTCCAGTGCAATCACATCTCTTTTATAATGTGGATTCCAGAATAGCACACAATACTCTAGCTGTAACCTAACCACCATTTTACACAGTTCCAACGTTGCTTCCTTGTTCTAAATGTCTATGCCTAGACGAATAATGTTAGATATCCTAATGCGTACTTAACCACTTATCTCCCTGTCCCCCAATAGTAAAAGATGATGGATATGCATACCAGGGTCCCTCTGATCTTTGGTGCTACTCATCATGCCTTTGCCTTGTTTGTCCTGGCCAAGTGCATCATCTCACACTTATTCTGATTGAATTCCATTTGCTACTGGTAAGCCCGTCAGATCAGCCCATCTATGTCCTCCTGCAATCTAAGGCTATCCTCGTCACTATTTACCCAACCACCAATTTTTGTTGACATAAGGTTAGGTGTGTTCACGTTGGGTGCAAGGTTGATGGTGTTTGTTTGTTAGGCTGAGCATTAATGTTTAAGAAAAAAACTGCAGACACTGAAAATCTCAAGCAAAGACAGAAATTGCTGGAAGAATTCAGCAGGTCTGCCAGTATCTGTGGAGAGAAACCAGAGTTAACATTTTGGGTCCAGGGACCCTTCAGACTGTTGTTCAGTTAACTGAAGCTATATGGTGGTGTTCCCATGTAGCTGCTACCATTGTCCTTCTAGGTGGTTATGATCATGTGTTTGGAAGATACTGTCTCAGGAGCCTTGGTGAAAATAAGTTTCTCACTGAGGGTTAGGTTTATCAGTACATTTGGGATGCATGGGCAGCATGGGTCTTAGTTACTTGAAGGGCTAATGCCCTTCCTGAAGAAGGGCTAATGCCCGAAACGTCGATTCTCCTGTTCCCTAGATGTTGCCTGACCTGCTGCGCTTCTCCAGCAACACATTTCCATCTCTGATCACCAGCATCTGCAGACCTCATTTTCTCTTCTCAGTCAATTATATAAATTATAAAAATGGAGGGCATTCAGAAATGTAACCATTTGATCAATTTATGTTTATTAATCACCTCCTGCAGGAGGAGCTTTTATTTTCAGCAATATCTTTTAATATGTTTCTTTATCGATGGTTTTCCAGAAATCTAGGTACATTATATCTGCCAATTCCCCTTTGACCATGGTACTTGGAACTTCCTCAAGAAATCCAATGAATTGGTTAAATATGATTTCTCTTTCAGAACACCATTTTACTCTGCTGATTACTTTGAGCTTATCTAAGTGCCTTTCTGTAACTTCTTTATTATTCCCTTCAAAAATCTTCCTCATGGCAGATGTTAAGCTAGCTGGCCAGTAGTTTCTTGCTTTCATTCCCTCTCCCTTTTTGATTACCGAAGGTACATTTGCTATTTTCTAATCAACAGAACCATCTCCAAACCTAGGGAAATTTTGGAAAATTACAGTACTTTTTTTTGTCTTCACTCTTTTATGGCAGGTGGCTTTTAATGTCAAAGCCAGAATTTCATGTCCAAGTGGCTTTTTTAGCCCATTTAAGAGGGCAATTAAGAGTCAACCACATTACTGTGGATCTGTAGTCATATACAGGCCAGATCAAGTATGGGCAGCAGTTTTCATAGAACAGAGAACATTACAAAGCAGTACAGACCCTTCGGTCCTCGATATTCCACCGACCTGTGAAACCAATCTGAAGTCCACCTAATCTACACTGTTCCATTTTCATCCACATATCTCTCCAATGACCCTTTAAATGTCCTTAAAGTTGGCGAGTCTACTACTATTGTAGGCAGGCTGTTCCATGCCCTTACTACTCTGAGTAAAGAAACTACCTCTGACATCTGCCCTTTCTCGATCAACCCTCAATTTAAAGCTATGTCCCCTCATGCTAGCCATCACCATTCGAGGAAAAAGGCTCTCACTGTCCACCCTATCTAACCCGCTGATGGTCTTTTATATGTCTCAATTAAGTCACCTCTCAACCTTCTTCTTTCTAACGAAAATAGCCTCACATCCCTCAGCCTTTCCTCAGTAAGACCTTCCCCTCCATACCAGGCAAACATTCCAGTAAATTTCCTCTGAACCCTTTCCTAAGCTTCCATATCCTTTCTATAATGCAGTGACCAGAACTGTATGCAATACTGCATGTACAGCTGCACCAGAGCTTTGTACAGCTGCAGCATGACCTCATGGCTTCGAAACTCGATCCCTCTACTAATAAAAGCTAACACACCATATGCCTTCTCAACAACACTATCAACCTGGGTGGCAACTTTCTGGGATCTATGTACATGGACACCGAGATCTCTCTGTTCATCTACACTACCAAGAATCTTACCATTAGCCCAGTACTCTGCATTCCCGTTACTCCTTCCAAAGTGAATCACCTCACACGTTTCCACATTAAACTTAATTTGCCTCCTCTCAGGCTGGCTCAGTAGCTTATCTATGTCCCTCTGTAACCCACAACATCGTTCGGCACTATTCACAACTCCACCGAACTTAGTGTCATCCGCAAATTTACGAATCCATCCTTCTACGCCCTCATCCATGTCATTTATAAAAATGACAAACAGCAGTGGCACAAAATTGATCCTTGCAGTACACCGCTAATAACTGAACTCTTCCCATCAATCACCACCTTCTGTCTTCTTTCAGCTAGCCAGTTTCTGATCCAAACCACTAAATCACCCTCAATCCCATGCCTCCATATTTTGTGCAATACCCTACTGTAGGGAACCTTATCAAATGCCTTAGTGAAATCCATATACACCACATCAACCGCTTTACCCTCATCCATCTGTTTGGTCACCTTCTCAAAGAACTCAATAAAGTTTGTGAGGCATGACCTACTCTTCACAAACCTATTTTGGCTATCCCTAATCAAATTATTCCTTTCTAGATGATTATAAAATCATATCTCTTATAACCTTTACCAACATTTTACCCACAATCAAAGGAAGGCTCACTGGTCTATAATTACCAGGGTTGTCTCTACTCCCCTTCTTGAACAAGGGAACAACATTTGCTATCCTCCAGTCTTCTGGCAGTATTCGTGAAGACAATGACAACATAAAGATCAAAGCCAAAGGCTTTGCAATCTCCTCCCTAGCTTCCCAGAGAATCGTAGGATCAATCCCATCCAAGATTTATCTATTTTCGCACTTTTCAGAATTGCTAACACCTCCTCTTTGTGCACCTCAATGCCACCTATTCTAGTATCTCAGTATTCTTGACTTATGCTTGGATGTCAAACTTGGTCTTCACCTAAGTTTTGCCTGAAGGCTTGTATTGTCTATCAGGTTTGTTGTGACCTTGTATTTTGCCAGACTTAGCTTCTTCTTGATGTGGTCAGTTATAATGTTTCTTGGGGTTTGCAGTCTTTCCTTTCTCCGTAGTCTCTCCACATACCCTGGATATTGGATCGGGGCTTATAAATATACCAATTGCATGGACTCCCAAATCTTTGTGCCAATCTCCAGGGTCCATTGTCTCATTGATGTTTTCTTGTGGGTTTGATTAGTCTAATTGAATTTCCGATGGTTAGAAGAGGAGTTAACGGTTTAGGATGGTTTTGAATATTGGGTGGTTGTTACAGTAGCCCTTTTGGTTTGGGGTTAATGGACTCAGATGCAAAGTTTTGTCACAAAGCTAGTCCCGTTTGTTTCTAAAAGCTGTTCCTTGGCTCAAGGATATTCTGTCCTTGATTTTTTTCAGAGGGGTAATAAACCAGGCCGGGCTCCAATCAGTCTGGTTTGGTAAAGAGGTGAAAAGGATTTTGAGAGGACTTCTGTTTATATGTAAACAGATGGGACTTCAGGCCAAAGTGGTCATGTTTTAGAAGTGACCTGTATAAAGAAAGGGGAGTGTTCAGCTCTCCAGCTGAGCTGAGCAGTTTAGTTCAGTCTGAATTGGTAAGGAGTTCAACAGTGAACTTTGTGAAAACTCTCTCTCTCTCTCTCTGCCCTTCAACTTCAATCTTTAAACATGTGTGTTCCATTTATAGTGGGATTTAAAGGGATTTTGCTTACTGGGACTGTCGTGTATGTTCGGAACAGAACAATTAAGTCTAGTTTGGATAGACTGAGCTCTGTAGGGGTTCCTTATTCTGTTCTTTGTGTTTCATTGTGTAATTTTGTGATTAATTTTTTGTCTGTTTTAAAACCTAGTAGTCAGCCTTGCTAACTTACTCCGGATAATTTTCACTGTACACTTACCGAAACAAATTACAAAGTTATGGTCTGGGTTGCCTGCTTAAGAATGTTTTGAGTGGTCTGGCCTAGTCCATAACAGTTTTAATTGCAAATGCAAAATGGTTGATTGAGTCAGTGTTGCCTGATGGATAGTCATTTCCTAATAACTGCGTTCAGAATACTCAAAACTCTGTGCGCAGGTCGATTTCACCAGCTATTTGCAGTCTACTCCTTTTGCAGACCTTGCAAAGTTTTAAAAGTTTTAAAAGTTCAAAACTTCATCCATTTATGCCCAACACTGGGGATGTTTGAGAAATACTACACCAGAGTCATAACAAAACTTAAAGATTTTAAAAAGTATTCAACGATTCTCCAACTTATTTGTTTACTTGACTTAAGTTGACAGAAAGTGTGGACCAGGTTTCTGTACTTAAGAGTTGCTGTTTATTGCAAGTAATTATATTTTATTTAAAGGTAAATAGCTATTAACTATTAATTTATAACTTCACAAATTAAAACATTCATCTTCTATAAATTCCCCTTTACACATGCAAATGGATAGATAGATATAGACAGGGAAGTTTTTTAAAAACTGTTATGGAGAAAGGGAATATTGGGAAAGCTATTCATTGGTCATTGCCCAAAGGATTGTTGAGATGATTCTTCTAGGTTTTGTGCTGGTCAAAATGCTTTTTCTCAGTCGTCCAGCTACATTAGCTTGCAAGGGTTCACTGATAAAAGGCTTCTGACTTATCAATTAAATGTCACAGCTTACAGCAACTGCTCAAGAAAAGACGATCTGGATTTCTTCGGCTTAAAATGGTTTACTATAGTGAATAGAAACAAAGAGGTCCTTAGCTGATGGTAGTCCAAAGGCTTGTCTGTACGTTGATTTTGGCCCAAGATATTTTGCTACCTGAGAACAAATCGCTCAATTGATGGCAAACAATAAGCCTTTGCCATCAATACCCAGTCACTAGTCTACAAATCAGCTACTAATTGCCAACCACAGCTCCATTTGTATACAACTCTATCTCCAGTTTATCTGCATACTAAAATTAATGCTTAAACAAGCAATTGCATAAACTGTGTTTACAATGTTACTAAGGTTTAAACATCCAGCAATCCTAGGCTTTTAAAAGTTTTTTTTATCATTTCAATCCACAATTAGACATATAGGAAATATAAAAAGACACAATTTGAGACAATTGGGTTAACAGGTCAATCCTGTCTGTGAACTTTGATAAGGAAGTGGAGTCAGCATCTGCAGGATTAGAAATTAGAGCTGAAAAATGTGTTGCTGGAAAAGTGCAGCGTCAGGCAGCATCCAAGGAGCAGGAGAATCGAGGTTTCGGGCATAAGCCCTTCTTCAGCCTTTCTCCTAGGATTAGAAGATTAGTAGGCCATGGGGAGAAGATCATCAGAGGAAATCTTGAAGATAATGCCTTGATAGTCAATGGTGGCACCTTGCTCCAGAGGAGCTGTAAGTTGCATTTCAGCCTTTCAAAAGTAAAGGTTGGTTTGCTAAACAATAGCAGCACTACCTTCTGACAGAATAAATGACAATTCTTGGGTTATAGCTAAGAAAATTGAGCTTTTCAAATTCAAAAGGTGGTAGTTTAAAATGAATTATATGTACAGAAATTAAGACAACTGATGTCATAATTGCTGTTTCCAACCAGAAGTTTTGGAGACGGTAAAAACAGGATAAAGGGTAAAGAGAAAATAATTAAGATCTGGGATTGCTGAATATGAAAATTTACCTAACTTCGATACTTTGAAAATGGCTTAATTATTCAGATGTGCTTGTTATGTTTGATCACCCAAAAATTAAAGGAACAAAACGTTCAGTAAATGGAACTTAATGTTATGTGAGAGCAGGCTGTAAATGATTCTTTAGAGAAAGTAGATTGACTTTTGTGATCCGTGATAAGTTAATTCTTTAAAAGGTAAAAATTGCTGTTAGTGATGTTGGCAGATGATTGCTTAATGCAGGCATATCACATTCCACTCTACATTAGTGGAGGTAGTAACCCATTTAAAATAAATCAATTATCTCCTGTTTTAAAATGTGACATACATACTTTAAATGCCATTTACTACTGTTGCCAACACTAGTTCCTAAGCTATAATGTGCCTCTACATTCGGCTGCACAAAAGCGAAGAGGATGAAGTTAATGTTGCACTGAGAGTGTGATAGTAGTGGGGTCATTGAATAGGAAAAAAGTAGATCAAAGAGAGATACTAAATACATTGGACAAATGCAAATTCATTGAGTCTCTTGATACAGATTCTGAGGTTGCTAAGAGATGCTAGGATGGAGAGAACAGAATCTTTGATTAGAATCTTCCAATCTTTCATGAATACAGAAGCAGGTTCCAAGGGCTTGAGATCTGCATTGTTTAAGCCACTGTTTAAGAAGTGGAGAGAGATCAATCTTGCAACTATAGCCTAGTTAGTCTAACATCAGTGTTGAGAAAACTACTAGAGACCATTATCAAACACAAAATTAATTTCCACTCAGCAAAACATAGATTGTTAAGCGACAAACACTTGGGATTTGTTAATGGCAAATCTTGCCTGACTAACTTGATTGGCTTCCTTGATATAGTGACACAGTTGGTGAGGGTTCTGCTATAAATATGTGAATACATTTGAAATGGAACCTTATTTAAAAAATAGAAGCACATCATATTAAAGGCTTTGTTGAGTTCAGTATAAAATTGGCTATGTGAACAAATTATGTGGAACTGCCAGAGTTGGACAGGCGTGGACAAGGTCACAAATCAAACAACACCAGCTTTATAGTCCAACAGATTTATTTGAAATTGCAAGCTTTCAGAGCTCAGCTCCTTTCTCAGGCATGAGGAAGGATCTGAGCTCCAAAAGCTTGCAATTTTAAATAAATCTGTTGGACTATAACCTGGTGTCATTTGATTTTTGACCTATATGAATAAAGGCATTAGTAATGGTGAAGAGTAGGCTTTCTGACTTCAGAAAAATGTGTTTTGCAGTCCTTGAACAATCATGGTTTGGGCTATTTTCTTTATTGTCTATAAGTGACATGAACTTAGGAATAGGACATAGTCCCAAATCAAAATATTACAAAACTTAATCTAGAAAATAGTGAATAGAGTAATTGTAGACATCAGGAGGTATTAAATTAAATGGGCAAAAACATGACCGAAGTATTTAATACTGATAAGTGATGCAGTTTGGGAGAAAAATATTAAATACTTGCATTGGATGTAAGTATTGCTGACTAAGCCAGCATTTATTGTCCATCCCTAATTCCTCTTGCAAAGGCTGAGGTGACCCTGAAACAACAAAAACCATGAGGTGTAGGTACACCCAGAATGATATTTGTGAGGGAGATCCAAGTTTCAGACTCAGCATTAGTGAAAGAGCACTGACATCACTCCAGATCAAAACATCATGTGGCTTCGAGGAAATCTGTGGTTGGTGGTTGGTATTCCCTTGCAACTGCTGCATCTAAATACAACAGGAAGAAAGTAGTAGGTAGGAAAAGGAATGAGGTCCAGGAAGCAAATTTCTGGGAGTTATGTAGGAAATTGGTGGGATGGTAAATAGTGAGGAGGAAAGCCTTCGATTACAGGAAGATATGGACAGGCTATATTGATATGGACAGATTAGTTGATCAGTGGCAAATGGAATTCAATCTGGGTAAGTGTGAAGTGACTCACTTGGGTAGGACAACATGGTGAATGATAGGAATCTGGGTAGCTCAAAGATCAGAGGGAACTTGGTGTGCATATCTACCAGTTCCTTATGGTAGCGGGACAGGTAGACAAAGTGGTTAAGATGGCATATGGGATACTTGCCTTTGGTTAACCAAATCATAGGTCTAAAAGCAGTGCAGGAACCTTATAAGACATTGGTTAGGCTGCAGCTGAAGTATTGAGTACAGTTCTGGAACCCACATTATTGAAGGGATGTGACTGCACTGGGGAAGGTACAGAGGAGATTTACCAAGGTGTCGGTGGGTTGGAGAGTTTCAGTTTGGTGTTACCCTTTACTTTCCTGATTAACCATGGTTAGTTTATCCCCCTTCTGGAATCCTTTTTCTCATTGGGAAAATCTTTGCTGTGAGCCATGAATTATTTTCTTCAACATTTGCTTTGTCCCACAACCGTCCAGCTAGCTCTGTGACATTCCTTTTTATCCTTATTCATGTTGAACACAGTTGTTTCTGACCCAAGATATTTCCCCTCTCAAACTGAATGCTACATTCTAATGGTATTATGGTAACTCTTGCTTCGGGGATCTTTTGTTGAGATTATTTTGTAGAATCTGTCTCATTACACACCACCTGATCCCACATTGGGATCCACAACATCTAACAAACTGTCCCAAATATTCTCTCTGAAGTCTTCTTCCACCAATCTGACTGCCCCAATCTACATGAAGATTAGTAACCCAAGATTAACCCTTGTTTACTTGTCCTCATCTCTTGATGTACTCTTTGTTCTACCATATCAATACAGTTAGGAGGCCTCTAGAACATTCCTGCGAGTGTGCTATTGCCATTTTTCTTCTTTATTACCTCCAAATTCATATATCTGAGGATTTAGTTCCCAGTTTTGATCTCATTGTAACTATGTCTTTGTAATGGTTATAAGATCATACCCATGAACTTCTATTTGTGCTGTTAATTCTTTTTTATCCCGAATACAGGCAGTCTCTCGGTTGCGAATGGGTTCCACTTATGAGGTGATTTGTTCACAAGGTGAAGCACGTTGCAGAACAATGAAAAGCAGGCGTTTGTAAGTACGGGAGTTGTTCATGTGTTGGGTCTTTAAATTTTAAAACCATGTATGAGATTGTGTTCATGAAAGAGTAATGAATTTTGCATTTTTACTGTTTTTCTCTCCTTTTAATCCTACTCATTGCTGTTGGTACACTATGTCCCTTGCTGTCTCAATCTGAGTATTAGCCAAATAGCTGCCCTATAACACGATCATATCCTCCTGCTTTGCAAACCTACATTTCCTCTCTCTCCAATCCTGACCCCCACCACGCCACCCAAATTAGTTTAAACCTATTCAACAGGTCCAGTTATTCAATTTTCTAGGACACTGGTCCCAGTGCCGTTTAACTGACTGGAATAGCTCACTTCTACCCAATGCTGGTGCCACTGCCACTTGAATTGAAACCCATTCTACTCATACCAACCCAGTGAGCCATGTAATTAACTCCTTGACTTTTATATATCTTCTAACATTTTGTCCTTGGCTCAGAGAGTAGAATTTAGTTTCTAATTGTTCCATCAGGGCCTCCTTTCTAGTTATATCAGTGTTTTGGTACCAACATAGATGCTGACTGCCAGATCTTCCTCTCCAACTTCTTCAGCCCGAAAGATATGTCCTTAACACTGGCACTGGACAGGCACCATGGCCTTTGGGACTCCCTGTTTTTGCTGCAGAGGACAGTATCTATTCTCCCATTGCTACTCAATTCTCACTTCTTCCTAAGTACCAAGGTATTGTGCACAGTTTGATCATCTTCCCTGTAGTCCCCACTTTACCTATACCACTTGCAAGAACCTTGAAACTGTTGGACAATTGCAGGGGCTGCTCAGACCCGCCCACCTGCATCCACACCCTCTTTGTCCCTGATCTCAGACCAGCTTCGAATGAACTTTTCTGAGGGATGTGACTACTCTCTGGAACAAAGTATCCGGGTGACTTTCCCAATCCGTGGTGTTGTACAAAGTGCAGCTCAGACTCAAGCTTGTCAACTTGGACCTGAAGTTCCTTGAGCTGCAACCACTTCCTACAGATGTATTGACTCTAGATCAAATTAGTGTCCAGCAGTTTCCACCTGTTGCAGCAACAACGCATCACCTCTCCTGCCATCATAATCATTTTGGGTTTAATTTATGAATTAGATTCCCTACTTTTTGCACTTTACTGTGATGATATTTTGATGATAAAAAATAGACTGTATCTATCTTAGACTTAATTAGTTCTTTTCAAGAAAAGAGAGGAAAAAAAAAACTTGTGGAGACCCAAACAGAATATGAAGATCTTCCTTTTACTTTAAAGGAAACACCTTCCAATCCCACTTGTAGTCAGAAGGACAGAGGTACCAGATACATAGGAACACCACCACCTGTAGGCTTTCTTTTAATCCACCCACTACCCTGACTTGGAAATATATTGCCGTTCCTTCACTGTCGCTAAGTCAAAATCCTGGAATTCTCTCCTTAACAGTACTTCAGATCCATCTATCCCCCAATCCCAACAACACCCACATCTTACCGGTGAAACAAAATAAAATACCTTCCATACGTGTTTCTGCAGGATGGTATCCTGGTGGCATGGATGGAGAGCTACTAATTTTCAGTGAAGGAGCCTGCAGATAATCTTTGAGGGTGATCCCTGACATTATTTGAGTTTAGAGAACCTAGCCTCAGACTACACTATTCTCAAATGGACGACAGTAGTTTTGTCGGCAGCACCAATTCCTCTTGTTTCTAAAATATCTCATTTGATAGAAGACAGCTAAATCAGATGTTAATCCTCATTTTTTGTGTATGAAATTGGCTTAAAACCAGTGGCTGACATGAACATCAATATAGACTGAGATTCTAAAATAATCCCTTGGAATTCTTCAACACTCCTCTTTATTGCTGAAAATGATACAAAAGAATAATTCAAAACATCATTTTATATATTATGCAGCCCCTTCAATATCATATTTAAATATTATGATAATTGATGTCCCTTTTCTCAACAGTGTCCGTGTTTTTGCTGAAACAGCAGAAATGCCGTTTATCATGGGCTAACTAATTCTATTATCTAATGATTTTCCTTCTCATTCCCTTCCCCTCACTTGTGCAAGTCAAAGCAGACCCCTTTTGGAGTCAGCGGAATGATTTCCTGTAACAGACCAAATAACATTTGAAACTGATTGCATTACGAGTTGATATCTGATGCCACTTTTCTATAGACGTAAAAGCAATTAAGAAGGTGTGCTGTTCTATCCCCAAGCAGATTTATTCAACTGCAGTATTTCTTATTATGTATCATTAGGAATTGAACTCACAGAAAGGAAAAAGAACAAAGTGCTTAACTAGGTCTTTTATTGTACTGGGTTATTAATCATGAAGCACAAGTTCCAAAATGTGCAGATCAAAAGGAAAGCAATGCAGAGAAATCTAGTTCAACTGTGTACATGGTAGTGTTATTTAAACAGTCTTGTCTAACAAATTTCAGCAACAAGCTAAGTAATACATCTTCAAATCCCTTTTGTGAATTCAATGTTTAATTTACTGTTATTCTAAAACAAAGAAAATTCTGCCCCGAGTTCAGTCATGAAACTTTATGTGAATTGTTAATCTTATCACAACCATTCAGTCATGTGTTACCAGCATAATGAAATACTGTACAATATGCAGTAAAACTGAATAATGAAGTTCATTAAGTTAATAAAAGGATAAGTTAGATGTGTCACGTGAATCTGTGGAAATATCAGTAGATTTGCAAAAAAGTCATCTTCTTCATGATTTTATGAAGTACACAAATTTATATGTTATTTACTTCCTCATTAGTCACCCAAATGCTTTAGTGTCATACATTTAACAATTTCCCACAATGATCTGGTGCTACCATTTACAAAATATTTTCATTGACTAGATTTAAAGTAACTTTCAAAGTGTTTGATAATGAACCTCCCCAGGTTTAGCCAGCATGGAGCCACCCTGTTCTATAGAATAGTTGTCAACCTGAAATGTTAAATATGGGCAGAAATTTGTGGCATGGAGGTCCAGACTACAAGAGACAACTTCCTCTCCATTGAGGATGTGCAGTTTGACCTGCAGTGCCATGGCCCAGTGGCGTGTGCTACAAGTAGGCCTACAAATCTTCAATAACATTCGGGTCATTGCTTAGTCGGTATTGTCATCTATAGGATTGGGGATTGGATTGTAAAGGCTGTGCAGGAGGAAAGGAAAGCAGTGCATAATATTCTCATGGGGTACCTCCAATGGGAAAAGACCCTTCAAAGTTTTTACTCTCTTCCTTTCTGCCATTTTCTTTAAGAAACAGCCTCTCAACTCCTGCCTGTCTGCACATTTTGACATTGGGCAAGGTAATATTTCACATCAATTGCTCAATTTGTTCTTAATAATTAAGTACATTGGACAGATTACCAATGTTGGTGGCTGGCTACTATTGTACTATGGGGATGAGTCTGGAGGTAAAGGGGACATAGGGGTTGGGAATGTAATCAGCGAGACACCTGTCTATTTTACATACCCCCTCATCAAAAATATACCTGGTGTGTAAAATCCAATGCTCTGTTCTTTCTACTGATCTTGTCTACTACTTCCAGAATGTCCTCATTTTATTTCCAGTTTTCAAAATCTGCAGTATTTTGATTTTGTAAAATAGGTTCTACAGTTGGCTTTTTGACTCACCTGCCAAAACTGGAGTTCAAAGAGACTAATGTACAATAATATTATTAACAAGACTAAGATAAATATGGACAATATTAATGGATATTTATCAGAAAGAAAAATAAAGGAGATGGCACAGGACATGATTAATTACAAAGCATTTTCAAATACCAACTTCTTTATCTATCAGTGTACTGGAGGAAATGAATGAAACAAAACAAAAGGAGACCAAAGGTTAACCATGTGCTAGAACCACATTATTAACAGAAATATACAGGTTGTGAGTATTTCCAATCAAGTGCTTTGCTTTTCAAGTAATTTCAAGGAACATGTTTTATCAACAGTGCAAGGCTTTCAACACTCCTTTACTCAATTAAAATGCGAAAGGTTGATGAGGTGATATTCTGATATATTCGTCTTTAAGATGTTTAAACAATGCTCCCCTCTTTAATAGCTTTAGCTTGTATCCAAAGAAACCTACAGTAATTGAAAACCCACAGCTGAATTTACTGCCTCCAATTAAAATTTAATGGGGAAAGAAACAAAACTGATTGAAGGTCGAAAGCACATTACCATCTAGAATCACAGAAGGGTTATAGAGCACATGGAGGCATTTGGTTTATTGTATCTGCACTGGCTCTCCATGTGAGCATTGTGACCTAGCGTTACTCTCCTGCTTTTCCCTGTATCCCTGTGCATTGCTGTTATTGAAAGAATCATCTAATGCCGTCTTGAATACCTCAACTGAATCTGCCTTCACCACACACCCAGACAGTATATTCTTGATCCAAACAATTTGCTTCTTTTGCAAATTAGTTTACTTGCTCTTGGTCCAGTTACACTTCAAAAGTCTATTTACACCACAGAAACAGCATTAACTCTCACCACTTCAGTAATATCTATCAGTGCAAGAAAACACTCTGTTGATTTAAAACCTTCACATGGGGCTTACAGATTGATGGATCAGCAAAAGTTTATTAAGATCCATTCAAAATGATCATTGCTGACCTTCTGCCTCAACTTTGTTTTCCTATCTGTTGAGGTGCCTTCATTTTGTCCACTGTAGCCTTGAATATATGCAATGATAAAAGATTCACAATACTCTGGGATACAGAATTCCACAAACCTCTCAGTTAAGAACTTTCTCCTCAATTCTAAATGGTTGAACCCTTATTTTGATACTCTATTCTTAGCTTCTAGATTTAACAGTCACAGGAAACCCAAATATCTATCTTGAGTTAGCCAGTTCAGATTCTGAGTAATTTATGTTTTCCCTCGTGACAAGTTTGAAGATAGTGACAATGTTTAATTGGGCAAGATGGTGTTAGGTGGGTCTTGCTTCCCTAATAATTAGTCCTATGTGGGAAGGCATGGGGCAATTAAGTTATAATATCTATCTAATGAAATGCCTCTTCCCATCTGCACGTGGGCCTGTCACCACTTGAGGAGTACAACTGTGTGTATTCTTTGTGGCCTCCTGGTGTGCAGTCTCTCTTTCAAAGGCAAAGAATCCAGCTTTAGATTGGAAGACTGTTAGGAGCAACACCTATCTTTGCTGCGGATTCTCATTTGTTCCTTCCCCCTGACCTTTCATCTCATGAAACCACATCATTTTAACTCTGGCCCACGTTGCTCTACAACCCTGAGCCTCTACTGCTCGTTGTTCCTACAGCAGCCACCACCAACCTGCTGGCACTGTTGAGCAAGAGCTGCTCTGAGTGGGAGGGATTTCCTATCCCCAGGGTCAAATATAATGGAAGGCCTGCTATTGACTTCTTAATTGTTTTGATAGGCTTGTAATAGAGTGCAATATCTCCAGCCACTGACTGCAACCCACATTGTCTCTACCAAGTGCAGTAAACATTTTGTTACCTGGCACTTATGGGACCAAGAATGTGCCGGTTGATCAAATACTCCGGACAATCAAGAGATCCGTATAATTAACGTAAAAATATACAGTAAGCAATAAAAACATAATGCAGGGGTTATACACATCACTGTTACACTTTACAGCATAAGTCAATTAAATAATAACATAACATTGACTGAATAAAACTTACCTGCAGAGGGCCTTCTCACTCGCACCCTCCACTAACTACTTTGACATCACAGTATTTGAGTAGAAATTGACTCAAAATTAAATCAGCTGTTGATATTACATGTGGACATTTGATTGAACAAGTATATTTGCATTGAGTTAAATAAATGTTAAAAACTATAATAATTGGACAGAATAATCTTTGCAATATTTGAGATATATAATTTTGTTTGGTTTATTAAGGCAACCGGTTCACAAATTTTGTTGTACCTCCTGTATTTCTCAATAAGATCTCCAGTCATTCTGCTAGACTTTAGAATGTACACAACCAATTTACCCAGCCTCTCAACATGGGGCAACCTTCTTATTTCAAGGACTCATCTAATGAACCTTCACTATATCACCTCAAATGTAAGTGTATTTTTTTCTGAAATCAGAGATCAAAACTACACACAGTACTCGATGTTAGCTCATCAAAGCCCTATGCAGTAAGAAATCTATATTTTTGTACTTCAATCCACTTGCAATAAATCAGTAGAGGAACTTGTTTTCCTAACTGCTTGTTGGACCTGCACTCTTAATGTTTTGGGTTCCTTGCAAGAGTATACCCAATTCTGTATGTAAATCAGCATTTACAAGTTTCATACCCTTCAAAAGCTATTCTGTTTTTCTGCTCGTGCTATCAAATGGAATAATTTCTAATTTTCACACATTATGTTCTATCTGTCACTCTGTTGTCCATTCATTTAACCTGTTCATGTTCTTTTGCAGAACAGTCCATCTTCCGGAGTTACAGCGGCACCACTCCCCACCTCTTCCTCCGCTACATTGATGACTGCATCGACTCCACCTCGTGCTCCCATGAGGAGGTTGAGCAGTTCATCAACTTCACCAACACATTCCACCCCAACCTTAAGTTCACCTGGACTATCTTTGACACCTCCCTCCCCTTCCTGGACCTCTCCATCTCCATTAATGACGACCGACTTGACACTGACATTTTTTACAAGCCCATTGACTCCCACAGCTACCTGGATTACACCTCTTCCCACCCTACCTCCTGCAAAAATGCCATCCCGTATTCCCAATTCCTCTGCCTCTGCCGTATCTGCTCCCAGGAGGACCAGTTCCACCTCAAAGCAGACCAAATGGCCTCCTTCTTTAGAGATCGCAATTTCCCTTCTCACGTGTTTGTAGATGCCCTCCAATGCATCTCATCCACATCCCGCACCTTCGCCCTCAAACCCCACCCTTCCAACTGTAACAAGGACAGGACCCCCCTGGTCCTCACTTTCCACCCTACCAACCTTTGCATTAACCACATCATCCGCCGACATTTCCGCCACCTCCAAACGGACCCCACCACCAGTGATATATTTCCCTCCCCACCCCTTTGCACCTTCCGCAAAGACCGTTCCCTCCGTGACTAACTGGTCAGGTCCTCGCCCCCCCAACACCTACCCTCCTTCCTGGCACCCTCCCCTGCCACGCAGGAATTGCAAAACCTGCACCCACACCTCCTCCCTCACCACCAACCAAGGCTCCAAAGGAGCCTTCCACATCCATCAGAGTTTCACTTGCACTTCCACCAATGTCATCTATTGCATCCTTTGCTCCCGATGCGGTCTTCTCTACATTGGGGAGTCTGGACGCCTCCTCGCAGAGCGCTTCAGGGAACATCTCTGGGACACCCGCACCAATCAACCCCACCGCCCTGTGGCCCAATGTTTCAACTCCCCTTCCCACTCTGCCGAGGACATGCAGGTTCTGGGCCTCCTCCACCGCTGCTCCCTCACCACTAGATGGCTGGAGGAAGAATCTTCATGTTCCCTCACCATTTTCTTCATTTCCCCCCCCATCTTATTCCCACCTATCCGCTCCACCCTCCCCTCTGACCTATCATCTCCATCCCCACCCCCATTCACCTATTGTACTCTTTGCTACCTTCTCCCCAGCATCACCCACCCCCAGTTATCTCTCCACCCTAGAGGCTTTCTGCCTCTATTTCTGATGAAGGGCTTTTGCCTGAAATGTTGATTTTCCTGCTCCTCAGATGCTGTTTGATCTGCTGTGCTTTCCCAGCACCACTCAGATCTAAACTTTGGTTTCCAAGCATCTGCATTTTGCCATGTTCCTTTGCAGTATCTTTTTGTCCTCATCACATTTCCCATCTCAACCTAGCTTTGCATCATCAGCCAAGTTCGATAAGTTATTCTTGGTCTCTTAATCTAAGCTATTAATAAAGAGTGTAAATATCTGAGACACCAGCATTGGTCCTTGCAGCATTCCATGAAATACAGGCTGTCAACTTGAAAATTTGAAACTTCTATTTATTGTCCTCTTTGCTACCTGCCTGTTAACCAGTTCTCTGTTTGTACTTAAATATTGCCCCCAAATCTGAGCCCAAATAACACGTTAACCTTTTGCATTTGACTTCCTTTTGGAAATCCAATAAAGTTCCACCTGTTGACTTCATTTATCTGCCCTAACAACTTCATCCTCAAAGACTCTAATAAATTTCTCAAATACTATTTCTCTTTTGCCAGTTCCCATTCTCCCTTCAATAACCTTGTGAGAAAATCAATATGACCATCCAAAGTAAGTAGATTCCTCATATATAAATTAATATTGGGGCCTGGTGAAGAAATTAATATAGGTAGTTCATCTATAACACAATAGTTACATTCTTGTGCAGCTCCATGTTATAGAAAATCACACTTTAGAAACAGCACTTAAAGTGTTGGCGACATAATCGCATTACAGCTGACACACATATTAGAAGTTTGCGCTTTAGAAAGAGTGTCCGTAATTCATCAAGCATGTTACAGCAAATTCACGTTAACCAAACATATGTTAGAGCAGAACAACCTGCAGTACAAGACTCGATGGCATGAAATTGCAGGTAACCAGCAAAACCCAATGGAAGGTGAGAGCTTGGCAAGTGTTAAGAGACGGAGGTAGAAGGAAGGTCGTCTTCAGGAATCGATGTTCCAGTTGACACAGGACAGCGATTTCCAGTGATCAAATGGTAGGGAATGCATTCAGAAAGCATGATGGAACTAGTGAAAACCTCTGTAAAGACACACTGTACATAAAAGCAACTTGCACGCAATTTCTATTTGTTGATAAATTTTCTGTGCCATTAATGCATTGAAAGAGTGCTGTTTGTCTGATTTGTCCCTCTTTCCACTAAGGTCCCACATGCCCAATTGCCCTCACTGTGCCATTATCAGTTCGCATGTCCAGAAAATTATGACTTTTTAGCTAAAGGTACAGTCAAAAGTCCAATGTGATCTGACCAATTGAATTAATAACTATTATGACTATTGTATGTTTTTGTGGTGTTAAAGGAAATTTTACTTGCACTCAGTCGCAAGGTCTGAAGTCAGGCCCACTGTACATAATAAACAGTAGCACTTGTATAATGACATCAAGGGGGTGACATGGCGGCTCAGTGGTTAGCCCTGCTGTCTCACAATGCCAGGGATGCAGATTCAATTCCAGCCTTGGTGAAATGTCCATGTGGAATTTGCATGTTTTACTCATGTCTGCGTAGGTTTCCTCCAGGTGCTCTGGTTTCCTCCCACTGTCCAAAGAGGTGCAGGTTAGTTGGATTGGTCATGTTAAAATTGCCAGTGGTATCCAGCAATGTGAAGGCTAGGTGGGTTAGCCATGGTAAATGTGATGTTACAGGATTAGGGTGGAGGGCTGGGTCTCGATGGAGGGTTGGTATGGACTGAATGGGCCTCTTTCTGTAGAGATTCTATGAATATGGGGAACATGTGAAAGTGCCACTGAGCTAAATGATCAGCCATGATCTAACTGAATGGCCTACACCTGCTTTTATGTTTTTCTGTTCTTTCCTCAGTGATGAGAGAATGAACTATGGGTATATCTTACCTCGCTGTGGAATCAATCAAAAAGCATTATTGCTGCAAAAACATATCTCAGCTAGAATCTGTAGAATTTTTACACAACATCAGCAAGATAGTATATCACAGGGATTAAATGTGTACATGTGTGTCTGTATATAATTGAATGTATTGATATCCATTATATTATAAAGTGTATCTCTGAGACAATCATTTTCATTTGTTGTCCCAAAAATAGTTTTGTTCAAATAAACAAATATCAGCACTGGCGATTCTATTTGGGAATTGCGATGCAAGACCATTTCGGTAGTCTCAAAGCCCCTGGGCAGCAATATATTTGCACTGATTCAACAATTCTTTATATGAAGCCATATCAACATGTTTCTCTTTAACTTATGTAATCAGACTTGAGGATATAGTCATCTTCACTGTTATTAAACAGTCACTGGCATAGATCTTGTTTGCAGTTAAATAACATTAACACTGTGTAAACCAATAGCAAACAATACTATTTTGATTTAATTCAGTAATATTACATGAACCACTGCAGTAGAGCACTCATTATTTACAAACACCAGTTGCCTTTGTACAAATGATGACTACAACACATAGATAAAATGCAGAGTGTATACATTTTGATGCAACATAAAAATTATACAATTATACCTCCTCTGTTTCAGGTATACAAAGACCAATTACACCAACAAGGAATATATGAAGAGACAATGGCTTACTGGTATTATCACTAGGCTATTATTCAGAGACCCAGATAATGCTTTGGGGACCCAGGTTAGACTCTCACCACAATGGGGGGGGGGGGGGGGGGGTGTTAATTCAATAAAAATCTGCAATTAAGAGTCTCTTGATGGCCATAAACCCATTGTTGATTGTTGGAAAGTCCCACCTGCTTCACTAATATCCTTCAGGGAATGAACTGTGCTATCCTTACCTGGTCTGACCTACATTAGACTCCAGACCCACGGCAATGTGGTTGACTCTTAACTGCCCTCTGAGCAATTAGAGATGGCCAATAAGTTCTGGCCTAGCTATTGATGCCCGCATCCCATGCATGAATAAAAAAAATCTAAGATTATCAATTGGGCTGGCAAAGCATTATGTTTCTGCACACTGGGAGTTACATATATTAAGACATGGAATTTTGTTTTTTGCAGACAGAAAAAAAAGTGCCTTTTTATCTGAAAAAATAGCAAGTTGATACCCATTCTCTGCTTCATTCCTCAAGGCAATGCTTTGATGAATGAGTGTCCACTTAGCCAGTTTAAAATTTAAACAGAACTTGGCAGTTAAATATCATTAACCATTAAATAATATATTCTGTTTTCCATTTGCACTGATGTTCTTGTAAATTGTCTGATAAGTATAAGATGAAAAGCTTTGACAAAATGTGCAATTTTTCAGCGATTGTTAATAATATGATATCTTATGACATCAGTAAGACTATAAGACTATAATACTTTGGAGCAGAAGTAAGCTATTCTGTGTAGAGAGTCTGCTTCACCATTCAATGAAATCCTGGCTAACCTGATAATCCCACATTTTTCCCTTCACACGTGATTCCCTTACTGATTAAATGGTGTCCACCTCAGCCCTGAATATTCTTCCTGCACAGACAGTCAAGACTCCACCGTTAAAGAACTCTACAGATTCTCTAACCTCAGTGAGAAGAAGCTCCTCCTCATTTTTGTCTTAATTGTGTGACCACTTCTTTAAAGATTATGTGCTCTGGTCCTAGATTCTCCAACAAGGGGAAACAACCTTATTCATCTCCCCTCTAAAGGCTCCTAAACCATATATTTCAATAAATTCACCTCTCTTTCATCTATATTCTAATGAATAGGGAAAAACATATTCAACGTCTCCTCATAAGACAATCCCTCCATACCTAGTAGCCAAGAGAAAGTGAGGGCTGCAGATGCTGGAGATCAGAGTCGAGAATGTGGTGCTGGAAAAGTACAGTAGGTCAGGCAGCATCTGAGGAGCAGGAGAGTTGATGTTTTGGGCATAAGCCCTTCATCAGGAATGAGGCTTGTGGGTTGGGGGGCTGAGAGGTAAATG
>NC_057711.1:55975877-56006634 GCF_004010195.1 Chiloscyllium plagiosum | reverse complement strand
AAGGTAAGGGGGGGTGGGGGGCGAGGGGGGAAAAAGTAGCTGAGAATGCGATAGATAGATGAAGGTGAAGGAGAAGAGGGTGGTACCAAGTTGGAGGCTTGGGACTGGGATAATGTGGGGGGAGGGGAAATGAGGAAACTGTTGAAATCCACATTTATCCCGTGTGGTTGCAGGGTCCCAAGGCAGGATGTTTCTCCTCCAGGCTTCAGGTGGTAAGGCTTTGGCAATAGAGGAAGGCCAAGACCTGCATATCCTCAGTGGAGTGGGAGGGGGTGTTAAAGTGTTCAGCCATAGGGCGGTGGGGTTGGTGGGTGCGGGTATCCAGGGATGTTCTCTGAAATGACTCACAAGTTGCCGTCCTGTCTCCCCAATGTAGAGGAGACCACATCGGGTGCAATGTATACAGTAGATGACATTTGTGGAGGTACAGGTAAATTTCTGTTGAATGTGGAAGGATCCTTTGGGGCCTTGGATGGAGGTGAGGGGGGAGGGGTGGGCACAGGTTTTACACTTCCTGCTGTGGCAGGAGAAGGTGCTGGGAGTGGGGTGAGAGCTGGTGGGGGGCGTGGATCTGACAAGGGATCCTGGAGGGAATGATCTCTCTGGAATGCTGATAGGGGTGAGGTGGGAAGGAAATATATCCCTAGTGGTGGGGTCTGTTTGTAGGTGTTGGACATGGTGGAGGATGATGTGATGTATCCTAAGGTTGGTGGGATAGAAGTTAAGGACCAGGAAGATTCTGTCCTTGTTGCTTTGGGAGGGGTAGGGTTCAAGGGTGGAGGTGCGGGAAGTGGAGGAAATATGCTGGAGGGCATCGTCCACCATATGAGAAGGGAAGTTGCGATTGTGGAAGAAAGCGGCCATCTGGGACTTTCTGAGGTGGAATTGGTCATCCTGGGAACAAGATGCGGCAGAGACAGAGGACTTGGGAATAAGTGATGGCATTTTACAGGAGGTAGGGTGGGACGAGGTGTGGTCATTGTAGCTGTGGGAGTCTGTGGGCTTGTAGTAGATGTCTGTCATTAGTCGGTTGCCGGAGATAGATATGGACAAGGTCCATTCGCTCCACCCTCATCGCCGACCTATCACCTTCTCCTCCACCTTCATTGAGGTATTGCATTCCCAGCTCTACCTTTTCCCTAGCCCCATCCCCCTCCCACTTATCTCTCAGCCTCCCCCTGCTGCCCACAAGACTCATTCCTGATGAAGGGCTTTTGCCTGAAATGTTGATTTTCCTGCTTCTCAGAAGCTGCCTGACCTGTTGGTCTTTTCAGCAGCACATTCTCATACTTAGTAGCAGCCAATGACCTTTTCTAGACTGCCTCAAGTAAGGCGATGCCTCTTGTTTTGAAGGAGCCCAAATATATAAACATTATTCTTGCTAAGATATAACTAATGCCTTTTATAGTTTTAAAAAACCTTCCCATTTTTATATTCCATTCCCTTTGAAATATAGGCCAACATTCCATTTACTTTCCCATTACATGCTGAACCTGGATGCTAGCTTTTTGTGATTTGTGGTGAGGATTCATAAATCAATCTGTTCTATAGCTTTCTGCAGTTTTTCTCATTTTAAATAATTTCAGCTCCTC
This sequence comes from Chiloscyllium plagiosum, assembly GCF_004010195.1. Classification (NCBI taxonomy): domain Eukaryota; kingdom Metazoa; phylum Chordata; class Chondrichthyes; order Orectolobiformes; family Hemiscylliidae; genus Chiloscyllium; species Chiloscyllium plagiosum. The sequence goes on along the minus strand of NC_057711.1, from coordinate 56,005,042 downwards.
TATTCTTCCTGCCAAAGTGCAGAGCCTCACATTTTCCCTCGTTATATTCCCTCTCTCAAGACTTTCCCACTCATTTAATCTGATTATATCCCTCTGCAGACACATTGTGTCATCCTTCCCATTTGTCTTGCCACCTACTTTTGTGTCATTTGTATATATTCCTTTCACTTTCCTCATCCAAGCCATTAATACATATGATAAATTGTCATGGCCTCATCACTGATCTATGTGCCACTTCACTAGTAACACGTTGCTATCATGAAAATGTTCCCCTATTCCAACTCTCTGTCTTCTATTAGTTAGCCAATCCTCTGCCCATGCTCATGTACTACCTCCAACACAATGTGCTGTTATCATTTTAAGTGGGCAAACATATGGCACCTTATCATGCACCTACTGAAAATCCTATTGCACCCACTGGTTCTTTTTTATCTGTCCTGCTTATTGCCTTCTCAAAGAATTATTGTAAATTTGTCAGGCATAATTCACTCTTCACAAGGATTTTAAAACTATATTATTAGGTGCACCAATGATAACAAAGAATTACTTTTTCCATGCAATATAATGAAATTATAATGTGTCAAAGTTAGCTGAGATGAAAACCTAGGTTATGTTAAAGCCATGTACCATTCCAAATGATGGAGTAGTCAATACTAATGAAAGATGTTGCCACAAGCAAATATTTGATGTTAAATTTGTTTGATTAGCTAAAATTGTCCAAACTTTACATAACACCTGATTTCACCTGACAAAGGAAAGCTTGTGATTTCAAATTAACCTATTGGACTATAACCACATGTGACTTCTGACCTTGTCCACACCAGTCCAAAACCGGCATCTCCATATCTTGTCCAAACTTGTTATATGACCATCCCGATCAATCAAAATGGAGTTGGACACCATGTAAGTGCACAAAATCATGGATTACTGGGCAAGCCATCAGTTGACTTTGAGATGTCCCTGTGAAAACACTTTCAGAATCTGAGTCTGTCATTTTTACCTTTTACAGCATTGTTGATTGAAGAGAAGTTGAAGTTGATAAGGCAAGTAGAAAACCCTGGCATGATGCACAATTGCCAACCACTTCCACTACTGCTAAATTCAAACAGGTTATGACTACAAAAGACTATAAGAATGAGGTGGAGCAGTCTGAGACCAATAAATCTAATGATGCAGCAATTTTTGCTTGGTTACTGGAGGCTGCATGGAAACACATGGCAAGTAATGTCCTGATGGCCAATGTTGTGAAATGTACAATGGAGTTGACAGATGATGCTATTATGAGTGCAATATATTCTTCAAACAAAGAGCCAGAGGTGACTGATGAGACTGAAGAGTTTGATTAATCTTATTTGTTGCCTTCCTGTTTCGCTGGCCAATGCTGCAAAGACTGTAGAGATGAACCAAGATTTCACACTGCTGCTTGATAACACTGAAAACATATTTGACTACAATGTCAAATTGGTCAGCATTGTGGTGCACACAAAAACAGCACACAAAGCAGAAAAAGACTTTAGAACTTTTCCGGAGCTAATTCCCAAACTTATCAGTGCAAAGTCCCATCTTTTGACAAGGTCAGGTCAGTGTAAAGTGTGAACAAATTGATTAAAGCCTTTCTCATGCACCTCCTGCTTTAATTTGGTTTTATTTCAGCATTTGAATATGTTGTTTTTAACATTAATACGATTTATATGCATACTGAAAAACAAAGAGTCACATTCACAAGGGAACTAGATCTTGCTTAAATTTTATTTTGTATAAATTTGAATGCTGTTCTCCTGATATTCAATTCATCAAGATTTTATACCGAAATCAGCTAGGTACTTTATCACTTTAACTTCAGTTAGACGACACTTTTTAAAATAATTACATTTTAAAACTGATGATTCAAAATACACAAATACTCTCCCAATGCAATTATGTACAACCTCCTAATTATCTTTTGTAGTACAACTGTATTAGAAGAAATGCACTAATTCAATCATATTTCCCATGATATTTGAAGAGAACAGTCATGTAATATAACTTGAGGGGAAAGAGGTTTAATGATAATTTTAGCATACTTATAATATCTGTAGGATCTTACAATAAGCAAACATTGAAAAATCACTGAATGACGGAACTAATATAGTGCACAGGGAGGCCATTTTTCTCCCCGTGTTTGCACTAACTCTTTCATTTTAACTTAGTGTCAATTTGCTGCCTTTTCCCTGTAAGCCTGAAAAATGGACTGAAACTTACTTTTTTGGTTAAATGTCATTTTCATTGAATTTCATGGAGGGTTTCTTGCTGTGAGGCCAAATGAGATCCCTCACCCTATCATACTAAACTCTTCTCATTAACCACAAGGCCTGACTCCATGGGGCTGCTCCCGCTCAATTCTAGCCCCATCTTACTACTTTCTGTACCAGGAAGAACTCATCCAGCTATACAGTGCCTTGGTGAGGCCACATCTTAAGTATTTTGTGCAGTTTTGGTCTCCTAGTCTGAAGAAGAACATTTTTGATATCCAGGGAGTCCAACAAAGGAACACTAGACTGATTCACAGGGAGGCAGGACTGACATATGAAGAAAGACTGGAACGATTGGGATGGTATTCACTGAAACTTAGAAGAATGATGGGTATCTCATAGAAACATATAAAATCCTGATGGGACTGTACAGTTAGATGTGTGAAGAATGTTGCCAACATTGGCTTGGTCCAGAACTATGGGTCACTGCCTAAGAATAAGGGGGAAGGCATTCAGGACTAAGATGAGGAAGAATTTCTTCACTCAGAGAGTTGTGAACCTGTGGATTTCTCTCCCACAGGAAGCTGTTGGCCAGTTTATTAGATATACTCAAGAGGGAACTGGACGTGGTCCTTGCAGCTCAAGGGATCAAGAAATTGGGAGTGGGCTACTGAGATGGTATGCTCATGTTGGAAGATATTCACCAAAGGACCACCATTCCCACCGCTAACACCAAACTTAAAAAATGTCAGGTATTCAAAAATTGCACTGCTTGGTGACAGACAGATTTTCAGAATATGTCATGGAGCCCAGAAGTCATAGACGTATCCTAAATTAATCGCGTCTCATTTGCCAGCACTTGGTACATATCCCTCTGACCCATTTCTACTCATGTACTCATCCAGATGCCTTTTAAATGTTATAATTGTACCAGCCTCCACCACTTCTTCTGGCAGCTCATTCCACACACACACACTACCTTCTGTGTGAAAAGTTGCCCCTTAGGTCCCTTTTAAATTTTTCCCCCAAATCTCTAGTTCTGCACTCCTCCACCCCAGGGAAAAGACTTTGTCTAGTTACCTTATCCATACGCCTCATGATTTTATAAACCTCTATAAGGTCACCCCTCAGCCTCCGACGCCCAAGGGAAAACAGCCCCAGCCTCTCCCTATAGCTCAAACCCTCCAATCTTGGCAAATCCTTGTGAATCTTTTCTGACCCCTTTCAAGTTTCACAACATTCTTCAGAGAAGGGGAAAAGGGCATCTTGATTCTCTAATGGGGATCTTGAGGTACTGCTGGAGGGTGTTGCAGAGGAGGGGAGCTCTATTCCAGTAGGACCAGCAGACACACTAGTACACCTTGCAACCTGATCTGAGGGCAGTCTCCCAGGACTGGAGGAATGATCAGCTGTGCTGCATGAAGGTCAATGAGCTTTTCCACTCTCCTTGGTAAGTGTCATAATCTGCTTTCTGCTACCACACACTCCTTTTATCTCGGCTACTGCACTACCTCTCATTCATGTCCAAACTCTGATATTTTCCCTCCTGCCTGTTACATCTTCCGTCACTGGCTTTTGTTCATCCCACAAACTCCCACAACACCTTCTGTATGGTGTCTGCACTCTGGCGAATGGCAGTGACTGGAGGAGCAGAGAGAGTGAAAGCCATGGAGAGGGAAATATAAACTTCTGAAGCTGCTTCCGTTTTAGTAATATCAATTTAATATTGATTTATTCACTATTTTACCATTTGTACAATTTATTCAGTAATTTATTCTGCAATCCAGGGTGGTGCTGGAATATGGTGACATCATACACTTTTCACGGTACCTAGGTACAAGTGACAATATTAAATAAGTCTAAATCTAAATCTAACCCTGAGCAGCTCATCACATTTTGCCCACTTGTGCCAGCAAGAATAGCTGTGGCACTCACTTTCACCTCACTCAGTCCCTCTACCTCTCTCATTTCAGGAGGTGACAGCTCACACAAAGGCAGAAAGGTCTCAGACAGCTAGAGGGTTGCCTGATATCTGTCCTCACTCACTATGAGGAGAGAATGCTGGCTCTTGCAGGAGAAGATGGGGTCTGCTTCTGCAGTAATGAACATCCATATCCTACTCACCAAGTAAGTCCCACTCTTCATTCCAGTGCAACTCCCACATTAACTCCAGCATCAGTATCATTCATTGCACACTACTTTTAACCAATGGTTGTGACACCTTCTCCTTTGTGTCTTGCAAATGCCAATGGGATGCTCATATCCTTTGGTAGACACGGGCTGTTCTTTCAGAAGCCAACTCCTCAAGCAAGAGAATTCTGAAGCTCAGACAAGGTAGCGGCAAGACTGCCCTGCTCATCACACCAGTTCAGATTCTGACACCTCAATGGGAACATCACACTTAAAGGTTTGGGACCACAAAGGATGCCATGTAACATAATCAGCACTTTAGCTTGCTGTGTTTGGTATTCATTACAAAGCGCTACAATGGCTAACATGGTCCTTAATCTCATTGCTCACGTTTGACCAGTGAAGCACTTCTTTTTCCTTATTCAACTGTGCCTCAAGCCAGTTGTGGTTTGCACGGATGTACCTCAGTGTCTCTTTTCTCATCCTCTTGAGGATAATGAATATATTTCCTTTGCACGATGCCCATCTATTTTTATCATCTCAATGTGCCGAATACTCTGTTAGAGTGACAAGCTGTGTTCCTTTCATCACCACTCCCTTGGAGACTTATATCTTGTTGAGTAGTTTGCTTGATTTGAGGTAAATGCTTATCTTTTAGAATCAATGTCTCTGACTTCCAGAGCGTGTTGAGTTGTTATTTCTCATTGAAACTGGAGAATTTCACACTTCCAGTGCCCTTAACTTTCTTTATGTTCTGCCTGAACAGCAGTTTGACAAAGTACATCTGTTTCCTTTGTTTGTATTTCACATTCAGATAATAGGTCTGCAAATGAAGTGACATTCTTTGGAGCAGATAGTGCTTTGAAGAGGATGCTTTGAAGTGGCTTTGAAGTGGCCAGGTTCCACTGCCTGTTTGTATCTCCCAAACAAGCATTGATTACATTTTCACAAGCAAATACCCTTTCACTCAATCTGAACATAACATTTTTCAGCTTATCTTAACATCCTGGAATCAAATACAATTGGTTGACCTTGCTGCACAATAGTTACTTCAGGACTCGTCTTAATGGCATGAAGCTGTAAGCTGACTTTATCATTGATGTTTAATTCCCCACAAGCAGCATTGCCATCTCTAGTTATTTTTTAGTGAAATCTGCTCTGTGCCCTAGTACCATGCTCACCTTCAGAACTAAACCCGCACGGGAGTTCACATTTTGATGACAAATTAGGTCAGAGACATTTTTTAGATAATTCATGAATTCAACAAGTTGGTGCATTGCTTTCAAATCTGTCGGTCACTGCATCTCTTTTACATCTCTCACCTTGTCAGGATCCAGGTGGAGCCCTTTCAATATCAGTATGTGACCAGTGCACTTGACTTTAGGCACCTTCAATTGTGTCACTTTGTATTTCAGCTTCAAGTGCAGCTCTCTCTAGAAGTTGCACTAGATTGTGATCATAGTCTGCAAAAGTTTCCTCCATTGTGTCCTCAAATCTGTTGACTAGCAAATCATTCACATTAGCTTCCACTGTGGGTAGATCACTGTTTATCTCATATTTTCAATGTTAATACACTCTGGAGTACTGGAAATGCCAAATGGCATTCAGAGGCTTTGCATCTCTTGAATGTTTTAGATTAGATTAGATTAGATTACAGTGTGGAAACAGGCCCTTCGGCCCAACAAGTCCACACCGACCCGCCGAAGCGAAACCCACCCATACCCCTATATTTACCCCTTACCTAACACTACGGGCAATTTAGCATGGCCAATTCACCTGACCCTGCACATCTTTTGGACTGTGGGAGGAAACCGGAGCACCCGGAGGAAACCCACGCAGACACGGGGAGAACGTGCAAACTCCACACAGTCAGTCGCCTGAGGCGGGAAAGTAGTTGTCTGGAAAGTAGTGAGAATACTATTATTTTCATTCAGCTATGCTTGCCAGTAAGCATTCTTTGCATCAACGATAGGAAAGCTTTGGCAAGTTATGGCAAAATTTCTTCATGGGGTAGTGAAACCTCTTCATAATGTTATTGAGAACCTGCATCCTTTCACTTTTCCCTTTCACTTAAATGAAACTATCATGGTATTCAAACATATGAAAGACTCAACAGACAATCCATTTTTCAATATATAATTTCAGTTACATCACACTGTAAATGTTTGCTATAAATTCTGTGTGTTAGGATTGAGCCCTCCACTATCACCTGATGAAGGAACGACGCTCCGAAAGCTAGTGTTCTTCCAATTAAACCTGTTGGACTATAACCTGGTGTTGTGTGATTTTTAACTTTGTACACCCCAGTCCAACACCGGCATCTCCAAATCTTCACTTTTGCTGGTTTTGTCATGGCAACATGCTGCTAACTCAGTCTGCAGGAATTCTCATTTTCCTCATTACTCCCTTTTTTTCCAGCTCTTCTATTTTGTCCTTCAGGCTGGACTTGAGGGTAGCCTGAACTGTCCTTGGAAGATGTTGAGATTGTGTTTTCACTTTCATTTACTTCACCAGCAAGACATCTGAGACCTGCAAAGACATCTTTGTAACCTCCCAGGATCTATATGGCAGTCAATGACTTCAAAGCCTGTGAAATGCTTTAGTCTTACTTCAGATGAGTGTTCTATACCTAATCGCTACTATCAGAAACTCCAGACCTTCATTCTTCCCATTGCATTGGGGCAGGGATCATCAGGTTTCTGGGATTGTGATTCCTATGGCGGAAGTGTAGAGTTCCTGGAGTGTGTCACATCCCAGGCAGAGTAAAGAGTGTGAAAGGAATATCTGTGTTTGATTGGGAAACTTGGTTTCCTTGTATACTGGTCACAGAAAGCAAGCATACAACTGTGGCAAACCGTTAGAAAGACAAATAGAATTGAGCGCCATATGGTTGCTCACACAGTTGCCTCTCAATGCTCAGGACCTTGGTTCGATTACAGCATTTGGGTGACTGTGTGGATTTTGCACATTCTCCCCATGTCAGCGTAAGTTTTCTCCGGGTGCTCCAGTTTCCCCCTCAGGTATACGCGATAGGCAGATTGGCCAAGCTAACATTGCCCTGTAGTGTTCAGGGATGTATGGGTTAGGTATGTTAGCCATGGTTAAAAATGCAATGCGGGGTTACTGGGATGGTGTGAGTGTGTGGATGAGATGCTTTTTGGAGGACTGGTACATACTTAGTGGGATGAATGGCCTCTTTCTGAAATGTAAGGATTGTTTGATGAGAATGTTGGTCCTCATAGCAAGAGGGTCTGAGTACAAGGATGCCTTACTGCAGCTAAAAACCACACTGAAACTATGCTGAGAGTACTGTGCAGTTTTGGTCTCATTACCTAAGAAAAGACTTACTTGCCACAGACAGTGCAGCAAATATTCACCAGACTGTTTCCTGGATGGCAGATTTATTGCATGAGGTGACACAAGGTCAACTGGGACTGAATTCTGTGAAGCTTAGAAGAGAAAGAGTGGGGGATTGCCTAAGACGTAGAAACTTCTGGCAGAGCTGAATAGTTTGGATGCAGAGATGATGTTTCCCCTGGCTGGGTATCTAGAATGAGGGATCATGGTCTCAGGATAAACATTGGGCCATTTTGGATTGAGATGAGGATAAATTTCTTCACTCAAAGGGTGGTGAAATATGCAATTCTGCTTGACAGAACACTTTGGATGCCAAACTGCTGAATATATTCAAAAGAGAAATAGATTTCTAGATGCTAAAGGTGTGAACTCAGATAGATGATGAAAAATGACTATTAAACTTCCATAACAGCTGTCACCTTTTCAATTTTTGATCCCAACTAGCTGTCACTAACTAGATTTTAATGCCTCCTTGATGCTACCCTTAGATAGTTTCTTGGTTGAAACACACTGCCTGTATAATATGGCTTGAATGCTGTTCTATATATTAGTTCTTGTAAAACATTATATAAAACTGGGTTCTTGTTGAGACAAGATATCTTGATGTTTATTAACAACTATTTACATTTCTAAGAGCACCACGGTGCAAACTATTGTCTCATGAGGCTGATAATTGCCAATTACAGAGAGCTTGAAGGTAATAGACAGCATTTTTCCAGAAGTTAACTGAATGAATAATGCTTTGACTTCAGTGAGGATTTCATGGAAGGAAAAGCTACTTTGTAATTTATCAGAACATTTGGAATTCTGCAGAGAAAATTTGCACGCTTGGTGTAGTCTTGAAAATTTCTAGAATTGGCTTCTGTGGCTAAATTAGGCTTTGCATCATGAAATATGGTTGTGCTTTTCAAGTACTGCACTGGACATTAGTTTAACAAATCATTTCAGTCACTGAGCCTTTTCAGACTACCTACAGCTGTGTAACCAAATTCTAAACTTTTGTTATTATGTGTTCTATTACTCTTTCCCATCTCTCTCACGGTGTCAGTTTAGAACAAGAATACAAGTTTCCTTCTGGATTTAATTTTGTGGAACTTCTAACATCAACTTTTCATGATATTTTTAGTTACCTATAATATATTACATGAGAAGGATGGCTGAGACAGTAGATTTAAATAATGGCAGCCAGTTTTTGACTACTCTCTGGACACATCATTTCTGGAAACTTAATACACAGAGGTGTATGAATTCCTGCCTTCATGCTTGAGTAATGACAATGACTTGCTACCACTAGCTCCTCAAAACATAAATGTCTCTAATTTGAACTATTATCCCTAAAAGATCTTGCAATATTAAAATTTCCTATGTTCATCAAATCCATTACATGAAATCAAAAGATAAAATACATAGCTAACTATAAAACTATCCATTGGGCTTGCTGGAACAAATGAACTTCTCTTTTCTTATATTCTAATTGGTACATAATATATAACTTTAAATATTCCTTATTATGGAAGAGCTTGCCAACGATTATATCCTGCTAATTTTCGCTCAAGGAAGCCTTTGATCATTTTGTTTTCAAAACAGTTTGCATAATTATGACAGATATGTTTATTCTCTTTGAGGAAATGTAAACTAATACTGATTCATCTCCTCTGGCTGAAAATATACATGATATTTATTTAAATATCAGTAAAAGAGAAAGTGAGTTTCTGTAGAAGTGTGTGATAAAATTAGAGCTTAGCCTAGTCTCAGGTGAGTGTTGAATTACAGTCATGTGAAAATGATACTGAAATGCATCACTGCTTTAATACAAATTCAATTTGATACCATTCAGGAGTTATTATTCACAATTTCAATCTGATTTACTTCTTCCAGAGAGAAAAGAAATGAGCACCTGGTTTCTGTGGAAGATAATTCCATGGGGACAAAATTAAATGATGCAAATTGTCTGCTTTCCAGTGAAAGAAGATGAACTCAGACAGCAATTAGAAATATATTCTCTTAAAAAATGTTATGAAAGGTCTCAATATGGATGTAGTTTCTTTGAATGTTTATTGGAATAACCTTGAATGAAAAGTTTCTTATGCTTTGCAGTGTGCACTGGCACTGACAGGGACAGCTTGACAGAAAACTGCAAAGTGCAGCCCTTGACTTTTCTTTCACGAAGCTGTGTGCAAGATTGCCCTGACTAATGCTCTCTGCAATCACTGATTTCAAATGAGAGCACAGAATCAGCCATTTCGTTTTCATCTAAGTTGAACTTCGCAATCAGTAAATAGGTAAGCAAGACTATGAGAAAGTGGCAATAGGCCTTTTATCTGCCACTACTGGGAGACAATTCCATAAAATGAGAACAGATGAAAGTAAATGGAATGGATGTAGAGACTGGTGATGATTTAATTGAATTAAAGAAATGCTTTACTTCTGAATATGTTACTCATTTATATGTTTCTATGTACAAAACGTATCAATCAGTTCACAAAGAACTATGGACACAGACAAGCATTCACATTCTACTGACTGTAGTAATGCTGTTTGCCACTTACCTCATGTCAGTGGTACCCGAGAGACAACCATTGTGAACATCTCAGGATTCACAAGAATACAAGGGATAGGAGCAGGAGTGGACTGTATGGTTCTTTGCTCCTACTCCACCAGTTTGTTGCCATCTGATCTGAAGTAGGTAAAGTAGAGAAAATCTACTTTTCAGAAGGACATACAGATGTACATTTCTGCTGTAACTAACATCACCAGAAACAGAGACAGCAAAGTCTCCATCATATAAACTTAATTGACTGTGCAACAGTTAATTTCTCACAAAACTCGGTAAGAAGGACATTTAGAGAGAGTAACACTTAATAGTATAATTGGGGAGTGTTGCTGAATAAGGAGATCTTGGAGACCAAGTTCGTAGTTCCTTGAAAGTAGAGTTGTAGGTAGATAGAAAGTGAAGAAGGTGTTTGGTATGCTTGCCTTTATTGAACAGTGCATTGAGTGTAGGAGTTGGGAGGTTATATTGCGGTTGCACAGGACATTGATTAGGCCACTTTTGGAAAACTGCATTCAATTCTGGTCTTTCTGCTATCGGAAGATGTAATGAAACTTGAAAGGGTTCAATAAAGATCTATGACGATGTTGCTGGGGTTGGAAAGCTTGAGCTATAGAGAGAGGGTGAATAGGCTGGTATTACTTTCCCTGGAGTGACAGAGGCTGGGGAGTGACCTTATAGAGGTTTATAAAATCATGAGGGGCATAGACAGGGTGAATAGTCAAGGAATTTTCCACAGGATAGGGGAGTCCAAAAGTAAAGAGCATAGGTTTAAGGTGAGAGGGAAAGAATTTAAAAGGGGCCTAAGAGGCAACTTCTTCACAGAGGGTGGTACGTGTATGGAATGAGCTGCCAGCAGAGGTAGTGGAGGCTAGTACAATTATAACATTTAAAAGGCATCTGGATGTGTATATGAATAAGAAGGGTTTAGAGAGATATGGACCAAAAGCTGGCAAATGGGACTAAATTAATGTAGAATATCTGGTCGTCATGGATGAATTGGACCAAAGAGCTCTTTGACTCTTTGACTGTATGATGTAGTTAGAGACAAAAAAAAACTGCAGATGCTGGAATCCAACGTAGACAGGCAGGAGGCTGGAAGAACACAGGAAGCCAGGCCTCCCAGCCATCTGCCTGTCTACTTCAGAGCAGCCTGGTTTGCTGTGTTCTTCCAGCATCCTGCCTGTATGACATAGTAGCATGCACCCAGCTAATTTCTGACTGTTGAATAACAGAGTAAATAAAGGAATGTTCATTAAGGAGATTGGATCAACTTAAAAACAAACATAAGTAAATTATATGAAAGCTCTATTTCACCTGCATTTATGACAGCTTTTGGACTTCTCAACATCTACTGTGTAAAACCATCATAAATAATGAAAAAGCTAATGATAACTTTGCAGAAAACACCAGTAGTTGTATTAAGCTTGACTTATTTTGCTGGTTTTGTAGTTACATACTATCTATCATGACCACAATATTGAGATATTGTACAGCAAATCCCTTGCAATATTTCTGGCTTTTGATTGATTGTTTGGATAAACCAGATGATTATCAAAAGGTGCAAATGATAACGGTTGCAAAATTCAACAATGTAGCACCTTTATTTTCAACACCATGTGTGCTGTTTCAGATTCAAAATGGCAGCCTTGTCATGTGTACACAATGTGTTGGAGCTTGCTCTTCTGGATAATATTTTAGTAAAGATGGAGACAACAAAACAATCAGGTGTAGGAGCAGGCATAAGCCAGCTGGCTCATTGAGGCACCTCTGTCATTCAGTCCTGAGTGGTCTAATAATTCACAATTTGACTTTCCTGCCTTGTCCCCATAAACCCTAATACCTTTATTGATTAAAAAATTGTCTGTCTCAGCATTAAATATACATAATGACAGAGCTTCCACAACCCTCTGCAGTAAAGAATTCCACAGATTCACTACCATCTAAGAGGAAAAACCTTCCTCCTCATTTCTATCTTAAGTGGGTGAACCCATACTCTCATAAAGTGAAAGAACCTCTCCACATCTAACCTATCAAGCCCGCTAAGAATGTTAGACATTTCAATAAGGTCACCTGTACTCCAAGAAGGACAGGTGCGATCTACTCAACCACTACCTTATAAGAATATTCCACCATACTTGGGATCAACTGAGTGAAGTCTCATGGACATTTGGTGGAGGCAGGTTCAATTGAGGCATCCAAGGAGTTTTGGATGATTATTTGGATAGAAATAGTGTGCAGGGCTACAGAGAAAAGGCAGGAAATTGACACCGGGTAATAGAATCTGCACTGCCCCAATAGATCTAATAGCCACCTTTAGTACCATAAATATTGTGTGATTCTATGATTTTGTTTCTACAGATTGGGAGGTGGAAAATGTACCTTCACTATTTGAAAAGGGAAGAAGAGAAAAAAAAAAACAGAAAATTAGAGACCATTTAGCTTAGTATCAATTGTTAAGAAATTTCTAGAAATTAAATAAATTAGGCAAAGTCTGCAAGGGTTTATGAAAGTGAAATCATCTTAAATAATGAATTTTTTTGATGTAATTAGCAAAATAGATAAAAGAGAACCTATGGATGTGGTGTATTTAGATTTCAAGACAGCTCTTGATAAGGACACACAAAAGGCGAGTGGGCAAAGTCAAAGCACGTGAGATTAGAGGTTGTTTGCTGGCATGATTCAAGAATTGGTTGACAGACAGGAAACAGAGAGTGGCTGGCAGGCAGTGATGAATGATGCACCACAGGGATCAATGCCCGGGCCCCAGGTATTCACGCTATCTGAAAATGACTTGACTGAGAGAATCAAATACAACATTCCCAAATTTGCTGATGACACAATACTGGCTGGGGCTGTGAGTTGTGATGAGAATACAAGGAGGTTTTGGGGTGAGTCGAGAGTGTGATAATCACATGGCAGATGCAGGACAATGTGGATAAATGTATAATTACATACTTTGGTGTTACAAACGGAAAGGCAGCATTATTAAAGTAATGATATATTGGGAAGTGTTGATGACATTGTACACCAGTCAATGAACATGCACAGCAGATGCAGCAAGCAATTAAGAACATTGGCCTTCATTGCAAGGGGATTTGAGTTCAGAAATAGGGAGGTCTTAATGCTGCTGTACATAGTCTTGGTAAGACCATGGCTAGAGTATTGTGAGCAGTCTTGGTTGCCTTGCCTACTTTGAAAAGATATACTGACCACAGAGGGAGGTCACTAGGCTGATTCTGGACAGGACTGTTGTATGTGCAGAGATTGATTTGATTCACTAAAATTTAAAAGAATAAGAGAAGATCTGGTTGAAACACAATTGGACTAAACAGGCTAGATGCAAGGAGTCCCTGGTTCAGGAGTCGAGACCCAATCTCATGATTTGGGATAGACATTTAGGACTCAAATTAGGAAATATTTCTTCACTCAGAGGGTAGTCTTGTATGTACTCCAGGAATTAATACACCACAATATCATTGCTAATGTGGTTTGCCAAGTCTATCTGTCAATGAAAGTCACTCGTGATTACCACAGCACCTTAATTCCACCCGTCTCTAATCACCCAGACTGATTTTACATCTAGGTTCCCTATCCTTTCTCCAATTCACTGCTTTCAGCTTTGATGAACAATGCCAACCCATCACCTTTTCTGTTTTGCCTGTCCTTCTGAAATACTCTTGGGTGTTTGGTTCCCAGCCTGGGTCACTCCACAGCTGTGGCTCCTATATTGCAATCATACTGTGCAACTGTTTGCATTGATAATTTATCTACCTGATTGCAAATGCTCCTAGTTTAAACTTCCCCTACAATATTAATAAGCAAGTTGTTGTCTTTCTGTTTTATCTAATAACTGCCATCATATTTTTACTTAGTAAAATCCGGCAATCATTATGCAATAAACAAAACTTTGATTTTGATAAAAACTAAACCTTTGCTGCTGTTTATTTTTAAATCAGATTACAAATCAAATTAAAAGGTGCCCAAATTAGCCATGTTTACAAAACAGATGTGCTCATGACAAATGTTATATTCTGTGAGCAATGTAAAATAAAAGATAAGAAACTAGAAATTCCTTCAACAATGAAGTTGACAATGAACACCAGAAAATGTGTTGTCTTGCATAAAAGTCCTTCTCCTGCAAAATTACCCCAAAATGTGTTTATTTTTGGTTTAAAGTACACCCCAAGGACTTGAGCAGAAAAAAAATCCTAAGCTAGAGGTTTTGAGGATAATGTCCATTATTTATCAGCTTTTAGTCCTTGCGAGAGATCTGAAACTAGAATATAAGTATTTGAGCTTAATGAAAGAATGGAAACAACTGGAAATATAGGTTAACTCAATCTTCTCTGAATATATAATTGTGGCAATATTTCAGATCCATCATGCACCTAGTAAGTTGCCATTGGACCCTTAATCTATTTAGGGGATGTAAATGCACCTCAAAATGCTGCTAGCTATTTGAATGGAGACCAAGTGATGCAGTTACAATCAAAGGTCACTGCTGTAATTGTGCCTTTGCAGCATGCTGAGTGGGGTCAGGAACGGTTATATACTGTAAGGCAGACTCCAACAGGTTTTCTTTGGCTTGAGAGGATGGGAAGGTGATGTATTGCTGCAGGAGCAATCTTTATGTGCTTTATGAGGAATGTTCCCTTTCCAAACCTAAGACCCACCAAGACCCACGTTCCGCCAATCTCCGTAACCCTGCATTTCCTAAGGGTAATCCATCTAGCCTGCACTTCCTGGATACAATAAGACAATATCACTACGGCCAATCCATCTAATCTGCCCATTTTTGGACGTGGTAGGAAACCAGAGGAAACCCATGCCCATGGGGAGAATGCAAACTCCACTCAGACAGTCACCGAAGGCTGGAATCAAACCCAGTTCACCAGCACTGTGAGGCAGCAGTGCTAGCCACTGAGCCACCATGTCGCCCCATAATAAGACAACAAATGAAGTGGAAGTGGGAAGCAGGATAGCTCTGAGGCAGGAAAAGGTGGGTGCTGATGGAGAGAGGCAATGAGAGTGTGCATGACACTGAGTGTCGGTCTCAGTATGCAGCAGGAACAGTTGTCTCCAAGATACCTGTGATCCTGTTTGGGTTTGACAGATGTAATATCAGTTGGAATCTACATGAGCTGGAGACCTGCTGAGGAAGGAGATGTGGCTGTGAAAGTGAGTTTTGGCAAATGCTTTATCAGACAACCAGGAAGAAGGCAGAAAACACTGAAGGTGAGCAAGTCGAAAGATTTAAGTGGAAATCCTATCAAAGAGTACCATAAGAGAAAAGACAGTGAAGTAAATATCAAATAAAAGCAAATTACAGCGGTTATAAAGAAGTGTCAGACCAAACCGAAATGTTCACTCTGTCTTTCGTTCTTTACAGATGCAGGCAGACCTGTTTAGTTTCTTCAACACTTTCTATTTATGTTTCAGGTTCTCATCTGCAGTATTTTGATTTCAAGCAAAAATAAGGGATCTGGAAAGTTGAGCTCACTGAGTGCAATAAGTGATCTTCAATAGCAAGGCAACAAGATGTGTTCTGCAGTGCTGGCTGTAAGAATTCATTTAGCTCTTAATGAATATTTCAGTGTTTGTATCCCACATTTGGAAGCTATTGTTGGAACCTAAACAGGGAGTTAAGTCTCTGTCTATCCCTTTACCTATACTGAAGAAGATTGTTAAGAGTACTTGCTGTGATTTCACTTGAATTCTCTTTCTTCAAGGACATGGCATTAATAATGATGTAGAATTGCAGCATTTGAAATTACCTGCTAATAAATTCTTGACTGCATTTAGTGTGCTTATATATAGTGGGAGAATCTCAGCACAAACACTTGAGATTTAATACGGTGCTTTACTGTAGTGCAGAGTGAATGATATGTCATTTGTAAATTTAATGCTAATATGACTTTGGGCATAAGCAGATGCTGAAACAGATGTTGAGCTTGGTTTAAGGAAGGGGTAAATATGAATAATAATCAGTACTTACACAGCCATTAACCTTTTTAACATATTTAAATAAAGATCTCATTTGAAAATAATACTTTGTAGAGGTGCAGTTTTGACATTTTCATCTTCATACTTGGGAGCTGGAGGTATAGCATCACTGGAAATAGGAGAACTGTCAACTTTCCAATGAGTGACAGGGGAAGTGACCTCATCATGCAACAGAGGTACCTCTGTGTTCAGAGTCATTCCCTTTGCCTCTAATTCCTCCTCTTTTAACTTCAGCACCGCCTTGATGAGCATCACCTTCCTGGATCTCAATGTTCTCCAAGGAAGAGCCCAAACAATTGCTGAGTCATACTTTTAACAAGGCTTTACAAATTTAATTTTGTTGACCTCAGGACCTCATTTTGTCAGATCACCCACTCTGTTCCTGCCCAAATCTGGTATCATGCATATGGGCAAAGTTTCCTTGTCTCAGAGTTTTTGCAGCCAAACAATTACAGAATGGCAGTGACCAAGTGAAAGCATTTAGGAAATTGAAAAGCTCTTTTATGAATTCATGTCTGTCCACATTGCATAATCAGTGCACACAAGTGTGTGATACATGCAGGAAGGGTGTACATTGGCCATTTGAATAGCATTGGCTCGGAAATTCAGTGGCACTAGGCCAATCTTTCAGGCACAATGCAGACAGCTAAAAAAATGGTGGATGGAATGTGTGTGTTACCTGACATGTTTGCAAAGGAGGGAAACTCAGTGTCTGATCTTGTGTCTGAAACAGACATCAAGTCTTTTGGAAACACAAATAGAAGGCTTATTGCCTGCTTAGGTCTCTTTTTGTAAAATTAGCCTGCCCTGAATGCAGCTATACTCAGGAAAATATCACACAGATCCATACTAATTGCCTCTCTTTGAAAGAACAGCTATCAGGCACTTGAGTGCCATGGCGGTGTCCCTACTTCTGGGTTAGAACATCTGGCTTCAAGTCCCACCTTCCACAGTGGTGTGTTGTAACATGTCCAAAAGATTTGATTAAAACTTCTTGAAACCGTTGGAAGCTCCCACCAAATGCTTTTCAACAATGGTACTTGTCAGATTTTGGAACTCGGAGAAGAGGGAAGGCATGTCCTGGATCTACCATACGCTCATAGTCAACTGCTAGACATTCTTTGGTCATTTCCTGATCACCTTTCCTGCTACCCATACGTTTCCATGTGTAATACATTTAATGTCCTTGCTGTTTGGTAAATTGCAATACACTTCATGGATTTTTCCCTCAAGAGAAAACATTTCTGAACCCACCTCTGAAGGGAGAAACTGATGATTTCGGTTAGGGCAGCCAATTAAAGGCCAAAGATCTGGTTCTTTTTCCATCATGAAAGATGGCTCGGCTCTTGAAGCTAGAGAACCAATCAAAGGCTTTAAAATATGAGGAGCAGCAAACATTAATGGAAGGTAACAAAGAGAAAAGGTGCCCCAAAATCCAAATACTTTGAATCTTTTCTTTAACATAGATTCAGTAGTTAGGTTAAAGCTTTTTCCCAACTTAGCCCACAATCCAAAACAAAGAAAAATAAAATGATGTAGTCTTAGTGAAAGGGAGTTGATGTTTGCTTAAATTTCATCACCTTATAAACATTAGTGCATCCTCAAAGAGATGGAATATAACTCTACAGACAGCACTGATTTCTGGTCCTCTTTCCCTTCTAATAATAATATACTTCTTTGCAATAACAAGATCGTTGATCACACATCATCCTGACAATGTGAAATCTGTGGATTTTGCAGAATAGACCTTGTATCAATATGCTCAGTGTCATTTAATTCTTACAATGCCTAGTCCGTTATAAATCACAGTCCTGATTGCACTTTGCCTCTCAATCTCCTCTCCATTTCCACTGATCATTCCCCTCTCTCTCAAATCATTTTACCTCTTCTCAGGATTCTTGACCATTGCACACCTGCTCAATATCCCCATCTCCTCTCAGGACCTGCCTGAGGGCTTTTGCTTTGAAATTCTAAACACCTTCCTCAGTAAGCTACCTTGGGGATGCCTAATAGGCTTCTGCAGTGCTTGAACTCATATGAATGAGGCTGGAGGCTAAATATCAAGTGCCTTAAGCCTAAATGTTCCATTTCACTGATTGTACCATGCAGGCTGATGTGAGTTCGCTTCCAGCTTGTTGTATGCATCCAAAATCATCCAAATCCCAACAATACTTTGCGGATATCAGAACAAAATTAATATGATAAAACAAAGAAAATGATGTACTGTTGCTGGAGACTTCCCCCATCTAGGGCTAGCACCATCTGTTCTTTTGTTATTTATTTCTGCGCACACTCATGCAACCCACTACTGACATTTAAAAAAGGGATGTTAAACACAGTTAGCATTTTAATGTATGTGGTACTTTATTCCTGCAGGACTGAAGAAACTGCAGACAATCACTTTTTTCCCATGTGATTCGGCTTTCCACTGCAAACAGAAGTCTGTAAACATCTATCTAAACAGCTTTAGTTGGACACACACAGAATGAGTGAGGAAGAGAATATGCTGGTCATAACGAATGAGGCCAAACATGTTGGCTAGAATAACTATTTATCTATATTCTCAGCTTGGAATTCTGGTCTCACAGCCACTTCACACAAAATAATGCTAACTTCTGTTTAATTCAGTAAGCTCAGTATGTGCAATATACTCTGATGGTCGATTGGCAAATATCCACGATATACAACTCCTGTCTGTGCTGTTGTGAACAACAGTTTATTGGAACTGCATTCCAAGCTCAATAACATTTGCCATGATATTCTTTATGCTAGATGTCCTTCATACTAGGTGGGTTAATATATAATGAGATGAGTACTTTGGGGATATTTTCAATTTTGAACAACAATATAAATTAGGACATATTGAATCAGCTAGCCATTATATATTCTGACATTGTAAATGCTGTATAATGTCTCAGTCAGTATTTCAGTTTATCTTCAAGATACAGGTTCATGATATGATCATGATAATTCATTAACACCCCAGCACCCTGGAAGTATGTTCACAGGCAGAACCTTGTTAGACTACAACTGTTTTCACAAACATGACTACATATCTATAAGAGGTACTATCCATATATACCTGAAACAGGGTAGATTTCTTCCTCCAAGCTTAAGTGAGTCCAAATTTCTTCTTGAACTTGCTTTTTCAGAACCAAGCCTTTTCTTCGGGCTGACTCTTACAACGTAAGGGATGGTGCCTGACAGAGTCAACCAGCTCATGAGAAGTCTTAGTCATTTGCAGGCTTGCTTGTAGTTCTGAAAGGTGTGCAGAACAAACCTGGTCAAAACGCCTGTCTGCACAAAGCAGGCACAATTGCTGATGTTAGTCAACTTAACCAGAACAGGCAAGCAAAAGGGGATTCATTTCAAAAGATTGAGGAAAAGGTGATTTTGCTGTAAAAGAAGGGATGGAGAAGGAATTTAAGGGGGACATGTTGGAGACACTGGAAGGATCCTTGCTGATGGAGGGGCAAAACTGAGATACAAAGGGAAGAATCACAACAAAAAGGGCAAGGAGGCAAGGAAGGGCAGGAGCTGTACATTTCCGGTGGTCAATGCAATAGGATCATTGGATGTGCTGAGGTAGAGATGGTGAATTAGTAAAGAAAGGAAAGTCTAAAGATGGGGCTGGGCATGGAGATGTGGATGGGAGTGGGATCAGGAGCAAGAGTGGGAATATCAAGGAGCTAGTGAAACAGATGAGACAGCTGATTGTCACAGGGAGTTTGATGAAAGACAGTGGAGATGTCAGAGGAACTTAGAAGACCATCGACAGTGATGGGGGAAGAATATAGGACAGAGGAGGAGGGTAGAGAATGAATGACTCAAATGAAAAATGTACAACCAGCATCTCTTTCCCAAACTGTTTCCCAAAAGAAAGCTTCACAGAGAATATGCAGTAAAACACAAAGAGCCTGAAATCTGTTTGTAGATTTTCCTGCATGACACAAACATACCCAATTAAGGGGATTGAAATAGAATCAGAAAAATACTATTGCATAAGCACATTATAAAGGGTTTAGTATGGAAGAGACACATTCAGTGAAGAATGAACATTTATAGGCTCTGTCAATTCCTAACAGCAACATCCCTATTGTGTCCTGTCATTTATTTAGCTGGGATGAAAGGCACCAAAGACTAACCAACTGGGGTTATTGTGGTTGGGGTTAATGTACATACTGCTGTGAATGCATACACAGGACCATGTATCTTAATGTTAAGGACAAGGGGATACAGGCTGTAGATTACAGTGTGGTGGGGCTATATCTTTGGGGATAATGAAGACCAGCAAGAATCAGATTGAACCGTTTTCAGCATGCAAAGAAAGGAATGAAAAACCTTAAAGCTGCAAATACTTTGCATTGGCAGAATGAGGAAGATGAGGAAGAAAAAAAACAGTTATGGATCATTGAAGATGCACCTCACCATGTAGAAGTGGCAGGAAGGCAAGTTTTCATCCAATACAGGAGCAGCCTGATAATGACCAAAGGGTAACTTGACTTTGTCAAAAGTCTCAAATAGACAAACAGACATCTCATTCAGATCTCCAGCTGGGCAGCTTGGGAGGCAGCATCATGTCTGTACTGCTGAAGATCTCAGAGACACTGAACTTTCTGGCCACCAGGTCCCTTCAAGCCACTATGGAGATGTATAGTCTTGAAACGGCAACCTACAACTGCATTTGGAGTTCACTGTCAACCCAAGCAGTCTAGCTATCAAATTACAGCCATTACTGAGTTCTCTCAGGTACAAAGGGTTCAAAGCTCGATGGTATGGTCCAACCAGATTCCTGAACAGGAAAGATTTTCCCTCCTTCACAAGTGTCTATCTCATTTGTGACAGTAGGCAATAATTCCTGCAGATATCTAGGTGCTATCAAAACATTTACATTCCATTAACTCTTTAGGCTCCTCACTTTTTCTCAATCATCATCTCCAGAGCTGGCTCATGGATGACAAGGTGATATCACAAGAAGACATGGCTAATGACCCAAATATGCAACCCTTGGACTGATGCTAAATAGTGCTACAATGCTGTTCTTGCATCTACTAGAGCCGTCAATAAGCATGCAATTGGTATTCTGTAGCTGTGCATCTGCTACCTGGACTCAGGAGGAGCATTCCAGCAGTCACCATACAAGGGCTTCGGAGGAGTGATCGCTTGCGAAGATCTTCGCAAACTAGCTGTATGACCGGGTGATTTCCACAGTCATCAGATTGCCATTCATAGGAAAAACAATTTCCCTTGTCTCCTGGACAACTATCAGAATTGGTGTAATTAAAGACTTAAAGGCCTAATAGTGACAAAGGTTGCAGGTTAATAATAATTGTATTATTTTAATGAAACTGTGTGCATATCAGGTTTGTTTGTCAGCTTTGGGGGAATAAAGAAAAGATTTCAATTTAGCTTTTTGAACTGAATAAGACCCTTACTTTTAAACAAGAATCACATAATTTGTAATACTTATCGGTTGTTAATTATTTTGATCAATTAATTAAGAATATCAGACAAAGCCTCTATATTTCTGAAGGACATCCTGATAACTTGCAGAAAATACTTATTCTCAATTGCCTTAGTACCCCTGGGCTTGTCAGGTGAATGATTTATGTTAACTGAAAATATTGTTAAGAAGATATAGCATTGAATGCATAACTGCTCTTTCTTTCTCTCTAGAAATGTAATTGGTTCACACATGAAAAGTTAGCTCCTGAGGCCTAAGGAATAAGAGGTAGACATTTATTTAGTCTATATGACTATTTTTATAGAATTGAAAAGACATCCGACAATCTTCAAAGCGTCATAGAGTCATAGAGATGTACAGCATGGAAATAGACCCTTCGGTCCAACCCGTCCATGCCGATCAGATATCCCAACCCAATCTAGTCCCAATTGCCAGCTCTTGGCTCATATCCTTCCAAACCCTTCCTATTCATATACCCATCCAAATGCCTTTTAAACATTGCAATTGTACCAGCCTGCACCACTTCCTCTGGCAGCTCATTCCATACACGTACCACCCTCTGTGTGAAAAAGTTGCCCCTTAGGTCTCTTTTATATCTTTCCTCTCTCACCCTAAACCTATGCCCTCTAGTTCTGGACTCCCCCACCCCAGGGAAAATACATTGTCTATTTATCCTATCCATGCCCCTCATAATTTTGTAAACCTCTATACGGTCACCCCTCAGCCTCCGACGCTCCAGGGAAAACAGCCCCAGCCTGTTCAGCCTCTCCTTATAGCTCAAATCCTTCAACCCTGGCAAAATCCTTGTAAATCCTTTCTGAACCCTTTCACGACATCTTTCCGTTAGGAAGACCAGAATTGCATGCAATATTCCAACTGTAGCCTAACCAATGACCTGTACAGCCGCAACATGACCTCCCAACCCCTGTACTCAATACTCTGATCAAAAAAGGAAAGCATACCAAATGCCTTCTTTTATTTGAACCTTATTCCAAAAAAGAATACAATTTCCTTGGACTTTGAGAGCAGAACTTTGAAACTCAAGGGAATTTTGTGGCGTACTATTGTCATTGCTTCTGTAGTATAATTGTACTGAGACATAGTTTAAAATAAAAACACTTCAGAGAGAGGAGAAGAAAGGCATTGCTTTCCTAGCACTTTCAAGGAATCTTTAATCTTGCAGGATAAGAAACCTCCTTGCAGTTTTCACTGTTAGTTTATAAAGTTATGAATCTTGCCTATTAAAGTCCATGTAATTCATAAATACCTGTTATTTGCACTTTAGACAATAGGGACCCAGTTGTTACAACTAATTAATTTGGAACCTAGTGTTTGAAGTGGGAGGGTTTCATACCCCAAAACCATCAAAACTTACAACAGCACAACAGTTGATCAATTATTAACTGTTTTGGGAACTGCTAAGTACACTTGCAGTTCTATGAGATGTTTATCATTTTTGTAAATTTATCAATTTAATGGTTCAGAATTGCTGAAGCAGTGATATTGGTGCCAAATGCTTTATGTTAAGTCAATAAGCTAAATTTACAGCAAGATTTGCTGAAGAAATCATTATCTTAAGCTGCAGAAAGATCAGTGGATCAGCAGTAACAGAGCTAATGTCCAATGCAAATTCAAGATGCCTGGGATTGTGTTCACTTTCAAAAATAGCTTATTTAGGAAAACAAGCAGGAAGGGGGACTATACTAAGAATGCAAATGTTAATGACTTGAGGATGCAAAACTGACATCAGCAGTCATGTGCTATTGAGATTTGGAGCAGTGAGATGGAATAATCTGCTAGAAACCTTCAGTGAAATCAAAAGACCATGGCGGATCTATGAAGAGTCAGGCAATAGTTTCAGCACTCTCCACCAGCATCCCCCACAATGACGGCATCACGGCAACAGCCTCAGTGCTCAACACCAACAACTGCCAATCTCTGAGCACCATCCTACGACTCATTTGCTTCATCCTCGACCACAACGTTCTCACCTCTGACAACCAGTTCTTCATCCAGCCACATGGAACAGTCATGGGGACCAAAGTTACACCCCAATATGCCAACATTTTCATGCACAGGTTCAAACAAGACTTCTTCTCTATGCAGACCTCCAACCAACACTGTATGCCAGTTATATTGAACACATTTTCTTCCTCTCGACCCTTTGCGAGGAGTCACTGAAACAACTATATGGAATAATCTGCTAGAAACCTTCAGTGAAATCAAAAGACCGTGGTGCATCTATGAAGAGTCAGGCAATAGTTTCAGCACTCTCCACCAGCATCCCCCACAATGACGGCATCACGGCAACAGCCTCAGTGCTCAACACCAACAACTGCCAATCTCCAAACACCATCCTACGACTCATTTGCTTCATCCTCGACCACAACGTTCTCACCTCTGACAACCAGTTCTTCATCCAGCCACATGGAACAGTCATGGGGACCAAATTTACACACCAATATGCCAACATTTTCATGCACAGGTTCAAACAAGACATATTCTCTATGCAGACCTCCAACCAACACTGTATACCAGTTATATTGAAAACATTTTCTTCCTCTCGACCCTTTGCGAGGAGTCACTGAAACAACTATGCAGTGATATCAACAAGTTTCATCCCATCATCAAACTCATCATGGACTACTATTTAGTATCTGTCTCATTCTTGGACACATGCATCTCCATCAAGGATGGGCACCTCAACACCTCACTCCACTGCAAACCTACGGATAACCTCACAATGCTACACTTCTGAACTTCCAACTGAAACATATTAAAACAACCATCCCCACAGACAAGCAAATTTATGCAAACACAGGATTTGTTCAGATGAGGAGAAACATGACGGACACCTGAAGGTGCTGAAGGACACCTTTATAAGGACAGGGTACGATGCTCAACTCATCGACCGCCAGTTTCGATGTGCCATAGCGAGAAACTGTAATGACTTCTGCAGGTGACAGATATGAGTTGCAACCAACAGAGTACCCTTTGTTGTCCAGTATTTCCCTGGAGCTGAAAAACTACACCATGTTCTTCGCAGCTCGCAACACATTATCGATGAGGATGAGCACCTCGCCAAGACCTTCTCTAGGCCTCCACTTTTCTCCTTTAAACAACCACCAAACCTCAAACAGATCATTGTTCGCAGCTAACTGCCCGGCCTTCAGGACAACACCATACAACCCTGTCATGGCAGACGCTATAAGACGTGTCAGAGTGTTGACATGGATACCACCAGTACAAGTGGGGACACCACCCACCATCTACGCAGCAGGTAATCATGTGACTCGGTCAATGTGGTCTACCTCATACGCTGCAGGCAAGGATGCCTTGAGGCATGGTACATTGGCGATACCAAACAGATGCTATGACATCAGATGAATGGATACCGCACAACAATCACCAGACAGGGGTGTTCCCTCCCAGTCAGGGAACATTTCAGCGGTCCAGGAACACTCAATCTCAGACGGGACAGTCAACAACGCAAAGTGGCCGAGCAGAGGCTGATAGCCAAGTTCGGTACCTATGGGGATGGCTTCAATAAGGGGACACACACACACACTCCTACAGACCCATTCACTCATGCAGACCCTCTCTCATACACAAGCTCTCTCTCCTATGCTCAGACATGTGGGTGGCATGGTGGCACAGTGTTTAGCACTGCTGCCTCACAGCGCCAGAGACCCGGGTTCAATTCCCGCCTCTGGCGACTCTCTGTGTGGAGTTTGCACATTCTCCCCGTGTCTGCGTGGGTTTCCTCCGGGTGCTCCCACAATCCAAAAATGTGCAGGTTAGGTGGATTGGCCATGCTAAATTGCCCGTAGTGTTAGGTGAAGAGGTAAATGTAGGGGAATGGGTCTGGGTGGGTTGCACTTCGGCGTGTCGGTGTGGACTTGTTGGGCCGAAGGGCCTGTTTCCACACTGTAAGTAATCTAATCTAATCTAATGCAAACACCTTCCACACTCATGTCCACACACACACCCTCTCACAGACTTATATCCCATTACACTCACAAACCACACACACACACCCAAATGCTCACACTCACTCTGTCTCCCCTACATACACACACATATAGCTTGCAGAATTTGTACTTTGCAGAACTAAATTTAGTTTTGTTCAAAAACTGCATTAATCTATGTAATATTCTGTAAATCCCTTTTTGAGAAATAGAATCATTCAGAACATTGGGACTCAGATAGACTTTAACTTCACACCTTCAATGCAGTATCTGAGCTGAGATGGCACCTATTGTTAAAGCTATCTTGAGAATGTAACTGTAAAAAAGTTCTGGGATTTACATATGAAGGAACAGAAACTAACATGGTTGTTCTAAAAGATGAAAGATTTAACAAAAAATCCAGGTTTTCTCAATATATCATTTCAGTGCTATCACACTGTAATGTTTTGTTACAAATTCTGCGTCATATGATCTTATACTCCATAATCACCTGATGAAGGAGCAACAGTCTGAAACTGTAACCTGGTGTTGTGTGGTTTTTAACTTACTCTAGGTAAAGTCATGATTTGGAGATAAAGTCATTAAGAGTGGAGACAGTACAATCTCAGGGAGCAATACAACATAGAAACCTAAGTCCCAAACCTCATACCAGTATGACCAGATCCCCTAAGAATTGTTTCAGTGAAGACAGAACAGACAATGGTGGCAGCCATGGAAACTCAAATTTAGTTATAGGTTGGATCTACGGACTGAAATGAAAACAATCAACGCAGACTTCAGGGGAAAACAATTCTGAAGGCTAACCTCATTCAGAATATTCTGAGGTTGGGTCACTGCCTTTTGTAGCAGTTCAAAAGTGCAGAAGACTCTCAGAGAGGTCAACGTTGAAAATTATGGAAGAAGCGGCACAGTGGCTCAGTGGTTAGCACTGCTGCCTCACAGCACCAGGGTCCCAGGTTTGATTCCAACCTCAGGTGACTGCCTGTGTGGAGTTTGCACATTCTCCCCATGTCTGCATGGGTTATCTCCAGGTGCTCCGATTTCCTCCCACAATCCAAAGATGTGCAGGTTAGGTGGATTGGCCATGGAAAATTGCCCATAGTGTTAGGTGCATCATCTCAGAGGGAAATGGGTCTGGGTGGGTTACTCCTCGGAGGGTCGGTGTGGACTGGTTGGACTGAAGGGCCTGTTTCCACACTGTAGGGGATCTAATCTAAACGGTTCCAGTCATATCAAACTGGATCTGCTTTGCAAGCCAAGGAGCAGGGGTACCAGGCTAACACACTTCTGTATGCAATCAGACTTGATGCTGACAACATCCTCGTGAAACAGTAGGCAGAACAGACCACAGCAGATTTTAATTTCCTCCTTGAGACATTTAATGCAGATTCAAGCTCAACATCGAAACTGAGCAAGCACAATTTAATCAAAGATCCCTCAGGCAAGGGGAGTCTATTGAATTGTTTCTTACTACCTTTTCCTGATAGGTATCCGTGATGGATGTGAAGCAATAAGAGTTGATTCATGAACAATTCATCGCAGGTGTACACAATGAGAAGTTGTCAAATTCTTTTTAAAGTCAACAGAAGATTTGACCATGAAACAAGCAATTCACAATGTGATGCAAACTGAAGTCAGAGGTCAGAGCCCAGATTCAGGTCAGCTGGCTAGGCCATAAGAATGTTAGTTTCATCTCATAAGTTCATTAAAATGGAGAAAATGCAGGAAACTGGCAGGGCAGCCATACTTGGATATTCATGTCGTAGAGCAATACAGCACACCAGAAACCAAGGACACCAAGCAGGGGGAGTAGTGTATTTCCATTGGGGAAAATTGGACAATTCAAGTGGTTTGGCAAATTTACACACACATCACCACCACAATTAACCAAACATTCCCAATAGAAGGAAATTCTTAAGAAGGAAGGAATTTCTTAAAGATAATTCAAGAAGTTGCAAATGATGCACAATAAAAAAAAAATAGGTGCAGTCAGGGAGGGCAACAGAGAGTCTGGAGATACTATCATACTGAGAGTAAAAGGCTCCATGAGTCAGAATTCAAGTTGGACACCAACAGTGCAGAAAATCTGTCATGACTTATATTAGTAAAGGTCCAGCCAGCAGACACCAGACCACAAGGTCCAGCAGTTCAAATTTTCAATTTCAAGATTAGCTTACTATCACACTTAGCTGTAAGGAGTGAGATTCTTCATGTCTTAAAGAAGCAAGCAACATCTTGTTTACCTAGAATTGTATGAGTACAATTAAATCTTCTGGAAAGAGTGAAAGCTGCATTTCAGGATGACAAAGGACAGATTTTTGTCAAGAATTCCCACACCTCTTTTAAAATCTAGGAAATTTCATGGAAGAATATTGCATAACATTATATCAAAAAGCCAAACTAATTTGTTTATACACTCCTATGGTATCACACACATTGCTGGGGAGGAACGCTTGACAATATGATACACAGTGCAATAATATTACCTGGTCACAGAACAAACAGGGATTTCAATCGTTCCCAAACTAAATGATAAGCTCTTGTTACATATAGACCTCACAGAATTGCAGTCCAGAGACAAGGCTACCCAGAGTCTTCAGTGGATGGTAGTCTGACAAAACCAGTCAATAGCATACTCTTCATGACATTAAAGACTAAAAACAATTTTTGGCTGATACCCGTAGGCTGCAGAAAAAGATTATTCTACATCTTTGTTATGCCTTCAGTGTGATTATTCTTATTGTGCTTTAATTGTCTATCTCTTGGATAAGTATTTCAACACACAATCTCTTTAACCTTGAAGGAAAATAAGAAGCAATTTGTCATGTTGATGACATAAATATACATGGCATTTCAAAGCAACGACATACTCACAGAGCTCATTTCTTCCCTTTCTTCTAATTTTGCTTGTTACGTTCTGTGCCATCATGTCCTCTTTCCCCTTCCCTCATCCCAGTGGGATGGTCTTCTCTTTCAAACCTGGCAATTAGATGCACCATTGTCCTGCCATTCTCACATTCTAAACACTTAATCTGGACTATCAACATTGTTTCTTCACCAGCACTCTATACTCAACACCACTACAGCCCCCACCCCAACCCACTCAACTACAGCATAATGTACTTGGATTAGTGGTGCTGGAACAGCACAGCAGTTCAGGCAGCATCTAAGGAGCAGTGAAATTGAAGTTTCGGGCAAAAGCCCTTCATCAGGAATAAAGGCAGTGAGCCTGAAGCATGGAGAGATAAGCTAGAGGAGGGTGGGGGTGGGGAGAAAGTAGCATAGAGTACAATGGGTGGGTGGGGGAGGGGATGAAGGTGATAGGTCAGGGAGGAGAGGGAGGAGTGGATAGATGGAAAAGGAGATAGGCACGTAGGACAAGTCCGGACAAGTCATGGGGACAGTGCTGAGCTGGAAGTTTGGAACTAGGGTGAGGTTGGGGAAGGGGAAATGAGGAA
>NC_057711.1:55954883-55975504 GCF_004010195.1 Chiloscyllium plagiosum | reverse complement strand
GGCAGAGTGGGAGGGGGGAGTTGAAATGTTGAGCCACTGGGCGGTTTGGTTGATTGGTGCGGGTGTCTCGGAGGTGTTCCCTAAGGCGCTCTGCTAGGAGGCGCCCAGTCTCCCCAATGTTGAGGAGACCGCATCGGGAGCAACGGATGCAATAGATGATATTAGTGGATGTGCAGGTAAAATTTTGATGGATGTGGAAGGCTCCTTTAGGTCCTTGGATGGAGGTGAGGGAGGAGGTGTGGGCGCAGGTTTTACATTTCCTGCGGTGGCAGGGGAAAGTGCCAGGATGGGAGGGTGGGTCGTAGGGGGGCGTGGACCTGACCAGGTAGTCACGGAGGGAACGGTCTTTGCGGAAGGCGGAGAGGGGTGGGGATGGAAATATATCCCTGGTGGTGGGGTCTGTTTGGAGGTGGCGGAAATGTCGGCGGATGGTTTGGTTTATGCGAAGGTTGGTAGGGTGGAAGGTGGGCACCAGGGGCGTTCTGTCCTTGTTGCGGTTGGAGGGGTTGGGTCTGGGGGCGGAGGTGCGGGATGTGGATGAGATGCGTTGGAGGGCATCTTTAACCATGTGGGAAGGGAAATTGCGGTCTCTAAAGAAGGTGGCCATCTGGTGTGTTCTGTGGTGGAATTGGTCCTCCTGGGAGCAGATACGGCGGAGGCGGAGGAATTGGGAATACGGGATGGCATTTTTGCAAGAGGTAGGGTGGGAAGAGGTGTAATCCAGGTAGCTGTGGGATTCAGTGGGTTTGTAAGAAATGTCAGTGTCAAGTCGGTCTTCATTAATGGAGATGGACAGGTCCAGGAAGGAGAGGGAGGTGTCAGAGATGTTCCAGGTAAATTTAAGGTCAGGGCGGAATGTGTTGGTGAAGTTGATGAATTGCTCAACCTCCTCGCGGGAGCACGAGGTGGCGCCAATGCAGTCATCAATGTAGCGGAGGAACTCCCCACCGGAGGAAGAGGAGATTTACTAGAATGTTGCCTGATATGGAAGGAAGGTCTCACGAAGAAAGGCTGAAGGACTTGAGGCTGTTTTCATTTGAGAGAAGAAGGTTGAGAGGTGATTTAATTGAGACGTATAAGATAATCAGCAGGTTAGAGAGATTGGACAGTGGGAGTCTTTTTCCTCAGAGGGCAATGGCTAACATGAGGGGACATAGCTTTAAATTGAGGATTGATAGTTATAGGACAGATGTCAGAGGTAGTTTCTTCACTCAGAGAGTAGTAGGGTTGTGGAATGCACTGCCTACAACAGTAGTAGACTCACCAACATTAAGGGTATTTAAATGGTCATTGGATAGGCATATGGACGAGAATGGAATAATGTAGGTTAGATGGGCTTCAGATTGGTTCCATAGGTTGGCGCAACATCAAGGGCTAAAAGGCCCGTACTGTGCTGTTATGTTATATGTTCTATGTTCTGTGTTCTATAGAGCTGGTGCACAGAAGTATGGTGACCAGCAATTTCAAATAAAATTTCATATCATCCTGCCTTACGTGTAAAATTCAATATCCAGACACCAACAATGTTCTAATTTCCCAAGTAGGCCTTGGCAAAGGTTGGGACAAGACCTGTTTGACTTCCAAGGGAAACCATACTTGATCATGGTAGATTACCATTCTCAGCAACTAGAGGTTGCTAGACTACGTGTTACTATAGCTGAAAAAGTTCTCAGAATGCTGCAGAAAATCTTTTCCATGCTTAGGTTCCCAGGTGAGATTGTTTCAGACAACAGTCCACAATTCATGAGTGAATACATGAAGAAATTCACAGCAAAATCAGAATTCAACACATCAGAGGACATAGTTGTCCACAATGCATCGGAAAAGTGGGAGGAGCAGTAAAAACTATAAAGTTGTTTATGACCAAAAACTGTGAATAGAATTTAGTTTTCTTTACCCACAGATCAGCAACCTTCAATAATGGATGCTCACCAGCAGAGATACTCATAGACAGGAGTTTAAGACCCACATTCAATTTTTAACAGCAAAACCTCAGACCAAACATCACATTACAAAGCTATGATGGAATGAGAATAATTGACCACTACAGAATGATCACTGGAGAAAGAAATACTGGTATAAATCTAGCTTCGATAGCAGTCCAGGAGGTTTGGATCAGAGGTACGAAATGAGAAAGTACAGTCCTCACACAAGTGGAATATCCATGGTCTTACATTATTAGAATTCCAGTGGGAATTGTTGGAAGAAATAGAAATGCAGTAATTATGTTCAAAACAGCAAGAGCGAGTGAGGATGACTACTTTCAAATTTGGAATAATGAGAAAAGAATGTCATGATTTGGACTGGGATGTACAAAGTTAAAACATCACACAACACCAGGTTATAGTCCAACAGGTTTATTTGGAAGCACTAGCTTTTGGAGCACTGCCCCTTCATCAGGTGGTTGTGGAATATAAGACATGGAATTTATAGCAAAAATTTACAGCATGATGCAACTTAAATTATATATTGAAAGAGACCTGGATTGTTTGTTAAGTCTCTCATCTTTTAGAATGAACATGTTGGTTTCAGTTCTTTCATATGTAAATCACAGAACATTTAAAAGTTACATTCTCAAATGAACTTTAACAAATGGTGTCATGTCAGCCTAGATAATGCATTTAAGGTGTGAGCTGTCTGTGTCACAATGGTCAGAATGATTCTAATCTAAAACAACGGATTTACAGAATCTTTCTTGATTCATGCAGTTTTTGAGCAAAATAAAATGTAATTCTGCAAGTACAAATTCACCCCACAAACTTATATATGTGGGTGCATGTGTGTAAGGGGGAGTGGTATGAGTGTCTGTGAGAGAGTGTCTGTATGTGTGTGAGTGTGAGTGTAAAGGGGTACAAGTCTGTGAGAGAGTGCATGTGTGTGTGTGGGAGTGCATGTGTGAGTGTATGAGAGAGGGTCTGCGTGAGTGTATGAGTCTGTAGGAGAGTGTGTGTGTGTGTGTGTAGGACTGTCTGTGAGTCTGCGTCTGTCTGTGTGTGAGCATCTGTCTGTGTGTCTATAGTGCAATGGGGTCACCTGCAGTGTGGTATGAATGCAAGGTCCCTATTGAGGCCTTCCCCATGGGTGCCGAACTTGGCTATCAGTCTCTGCTCAGCCACTTTTCATTGTTGCCTATCCCAAAGTCTGCCTTGGAGGACCGTCACCCAAAGGACCAAGGTTGAATGTCCTGGACCGCTGAAGTGTTCTCCGACTGGGAGGGAACACTCCTGTCTGTTGATTGTTGTGCGGTGTCTATTCATCCATTGCCATAGCCTCTGCTTCGTCTCGCCATGCCTCCGGGCATCCTTGCCTGCAGCGTATGAGATAGACAATGTTGGCTGAGTCGCATGTACATGGTGGGAAGTGTTCCCATGCATAATGGTAGGGAAAAAAACAGCCATGTAAAATGATATTGATCTTATAGAAACTATCACCTTTATTCAGCAGCAATGAGAACAAGATTAGGAAGAGATATTGAGAACATATATAAATTAAAGAAATTGTTGAAATGCTGTATACATAAGTATAAATGTTGAGAGAAACTTGGAGGAAAATGAAGTATAAGAAGAATGCATTTTGTTGCAATCCCAATTGATGTCATTATTGGACTACAGGATCTCGAAATGAAATCTAGCTTGATTGTTTTTTTTACTTAATGTATTGATACTTATTGAACCATAGACACACAAGGCTGCAGCTTTCCTTTAAAAATAAACCAGCAGTTTATCACTTACAGAGAGAAAAAAAACTAGGCTATCTAAATACTGAATACAGTTTTTATCTACTCCCAACACCATTGTTTTATGCTGAATCAAATCCAGAGAAATTATGCTTTTTTAATTAAATCTTTAAGTTTGACTTAACTGCTTCCCCCTCAGTCTCTCTTGTGAACTTTGAAGTTATTTTAAATGAATAATTACAGTACAGAAAGCTTAGACTTCCTCAGTCTTTTAATAAGTTGCTGATTTCAAACAAATGGGCTGTGGTGGAGGAAGGTGGTTATGAGGTCCTGCTGCTGCTGCAGCGGCAGTAGTGTGGTAGATCTGGATGTCTCCTCCTGATGGCCATAGTGGCCATGGCTTTATCAAGTCTTCAGCATCAGTGCCTCAGTTGGTCTGGTTCATTTATCCTGGAGGCGGTACGGCAGTTTCAGCGGTGGCTATAGTGGTGGCAGAATCGGGCAGCGACAGCTTGTTGGGTCACCTTTGTCCCTCCTTGCTATGGTGGTGGTGCAGCGGTCTTGGTGTCAGTTTTGCTGGTGGCAGTGTGGTGGGTCCGGTCCGGAAATCCTTGCTTTGGCGTCTTCAGGGGTGACTTCGGCAGTGGCATCCTGTAGCTACTTCAGAAACCCAGGCGTTGTCAAGGAAACAAAAGATGAACTTTGTCCCAACTTGGTGTCAATTATTTATTTTTATCATTTCTGAAATTAAAATGGTGTCGTATTATGGTGACTTATATATATCTCACTGTATTTTCATGACAATAAATAGCTATTGAAATTGCAAAACACTTCTGGTTTGGATATTTCACAAGTAAACCTTTTTACATCAAGAGAATTGAGCTTTCCCTGAACTGACCAATATTCCTTTCTAAGAGAGACAATATATCTGTCTCAGTCAGGTCTCCATTAAAACTGCCCTAAGGACATTCAATCTCTTGGTTTTGTAAGTTAAAATCAATTCTTGATTACTCTAACCTAAATGCAGCATAAAATGTTTATACTTCTGATCATAACCCTCAGTATTAACTTTCTTCCATTAACACTGCAGGGGTTTTACACTCATTTGCTTTCTTAGACATATTTATTTAAGTCACTGCTCCAGAAAGGACTCTCTGACCTTCTTTTTAACCCTTTACAAAAGTAACCAACACCAATAAGCCACTAATTTGAAATCCATACTCTAAAACATGGTTTCTATGATGCAACATTACACCAGCAGTTACATGCTATCAAGACTCTGAAAAGAGAACTGAAAAATCAGTACCACAGCTGTAATGCAGAGAACAGTATTAGATAGCTTATACCCATGTTACTTACACAAATAAAAGTTTGCTGCAATTTCAAAGCCTCAGACAATGGTTACCCTTACGTAAGGCAGACACCTACATACAGGACACTAAGACTGGAGACAGTACAGTCTAATGCTGCAATCTCTCAGAAGTACACCGGCACACACTGACTCCAAAACCTCATCGCAGCCTAAACAATGGAGACTGATCAACAAAAAGTTGTATCAGTAAAGATTATAACACCAGTAGGAATATTTTAAAAGATTTTTGTTCTCAAGCCATGCACAAGCACCAACTACTACAATGTATCATGAATGTTTCTGTTTCACTGAAGCAAAACCTTTCATGGATTCTCAACAAAGATACTTAGATAACACTTTGGCCTGTTGCCTTTCAATTTTATGAATTAAAACAGGCAACAGAGATTTAACAATAAGGGAAATTATGAAACTAGCTCATTATGAAGTGGATTGTTCCATAGCCAACCCCATTAGACTTAGAGTTGCAGATCAAACATATTTTGACATTTAGTTATGGACCAAGTTAAACCCTCTGAAAATATATTAAGAAGATAGCCTAGACCCTAATGTTTGCTTATTTTAAAGGTGAGGCAGGGCATTGTGTTCCAGATGCAATTCGATTGGTCAAACTCCTCAAATTTTAAGCAAAGCACACTTTAGTTTTACAATACAGTTCAAATGCAGCCAAAATACAAATGAAAGAAAAGAATAGGCTCTTTTGAAATGTTTATCAAAATAATAGATATATAAGCCATTGCTAATTAACTGTCCCAATGTACTAACTTTCCATAAAACACACCTTTGGCAAAGGCAAATTCAGTAAAATAGATTGTCTCATATGCAATTCTAGCAGCAGGAAGAGAACCTCAACTTTTGGCGGTTACAGAGAGAGAAATAGATATATGACAGATAGAAGAAGTAGTTTCTTTATTCAGAGATTAGTAGGTGGGTGGAACACACTGCCTGTAGACTTGCCAACTTTATGGACATTTAAGTGGTCATTGGATAGGCATGTGGACAAGAATGGAATAGTGTAGGTTAGATGGGCTTCGGATTGGTTACATAGAGCAGCACAACATTGAGGGCTGAAGGGCCTCTAATGCACTATAATGTTCTATGTTCTATGTTATATAAACTTTACTTTTGGCCTGTTTAAAATTTATAAAGAACAATTTATTTCCTGATCAAGTAAGACTACAGTTTAAATTGCTTATGTTGAGGAAGAATGCTGTTTGGCAGTGGATTAATAATGTTAATGTTGTTAAATGGATACCTATTTGTTAGGTTATAGGATTTAACATACTGGGGATGTGTAATGGGTTATTAATGCACAAATTATTACAAATTATGGGAGGCTAAAGGCCACATTACACTTTGTACCAGCACTATAAAATCCAGTAGCAAATTGGATGGAATATCTCTTAATCCCTTAGAATTAGTATTGAATTCATACAATAATAATGTGTCATTAACATGTCATTATTTATCGAGAAAGATCTAGAAATTTTAATGAAAAAGATCACAAACTCTGACAGAAACCATCATTGAGAGACTAGCACATTTTAGAAATACTGAAAGCTATATATATTTTACATAAATTGAAATCATTCTCATCTACAGTCACACTGATGACTTTTATATAATAAATTATTGTTAGACTAATATCCACTGGACTTAATAGTACAAGATGTGATAGTCTGATTAAATAAAATCCATTTGCTTAATGAGCCTTACATTTTGACTAGAAACTGTTCAACTGATTGACATTGACAGCTTTAAAGTTTATTACAATATTAGGTCATTCAATAGGTAGAAGGAATACACTGAGAAATGACATTACTGTTCCTGTAAATCACCAATATCAGTCTGTAACTATCCATCAACACTGATTGAAATAACATTTATTCAACAAAATTGTGACTTCCACCAATTTCAATTGAAAGAGGTGGTATGATTAACATTTTGGCAAAAATATCAGTAGTGTGATATAAAAGTTACTGGAAATAATGCTTTGACATAAGTTATTCACACCATAATTTTCTGTGCCACAACAATAACATAGTTACATTATTACTATGCATCAAACATTAAGGAAATCCAGCTATCTCATTTGCTTTGCTCCACAAAGGACAGGTATTTCTATAGGTTATAAAGGAAAATTTACAGCATTTAGTCATATGATTATGAAGAGTCTGTTTCTCTTGCTGATCAATTTCTGTATCTGTGTTCTATTTGACCCTGGGATGAGTTTTCAATCTGATTCTGTTCCTAGACTAAGACTATCTATTTTTACCCGCTTTCGACTCTGCCTTGATTCAATTATTGAACTTCTTATCCATGCCTTCATAATTTCTAAATGTGGTTATTGTAATGCTGTACTGGCCAGCCTCCCAACTTCTACACGCCATAAACTTTTTCCTAGAGTGGAAGACTCGATTACCAGGAGCCAGGAGTTCAAAGAGAGAGGGGAAAAGTTTAACGGAGATATATGTGGAAAGTTCTTCCCGCAGAGGGGGTGGGTGCCCAGCACGCATTGCCAGCAGAGGTGGTAAGGGCAGGAACAATAGCCTCATTTAAGATGTATCCAGACAGACACATGAATGGACAGAGAGCAAAGGGATACAGATCCTTAGAAAATAGGTGACAGGTTTAGATAGAGGATCTGGATTGATGCAGGCTTGGAGGGCAGAAAAATCTGTTCCTGTGCCGTAATTTTCTTTGTTCTTTGTTCTAAACTTGAGTTCATTTAAAATTTAGTAGCTCAAATCTAACTCACATAAAGTCCCATTCTCCCCCAATTCCCCCCTCCCCATACTGGCTGCCCTATTATTCCTGCTCTAACAATGCTTTATTTCCTTCTGCTTGCCTTGCCCTTTAACTCTCTGTAATCTTGTCCAACCCTAGATCAAGAGATCTCTCTGTCCTTCCAATTTGTGCACGTTCCTGATTTTAATCATTGCACCTTCAACTAGATTCCCTTCAACTGCAACCACATTAGCCGCTGGAATTCCCTTTGAAAATCTAAGACAGCTTCGGGTCATTTTTTCGAATGTTTTCTATTATGGCTGAGTATGAGACTTAGTTCTGGGTACCTCTGGGATGTTTTAACTACAAATTCTTGATGATATCAGGATTTGGATAATGCCATGAGCACTTTCTAATACTATCATCAAAATAGAAGCTTTTACTAAATTAGAAATATATTTTGTGAAAAGTGTTTGAAGCAAGTCGGAATTGCTTTCAAGTGTATTTTAGCATTTCCTAGTCAGAGGAGGTACCAGGTGACTTCAACTCTCCACTTGCTCCTTGGAACCTTAACCTCAGGGCACACTCCGTGAAGCAGTGGCTGAGTGCACCCCACATCCAAGGTGACTGCCACCTGATATGTACCAACCTTAGCACATCATCATGGCCCATCTCCAATCCACTTATCATACACATCAATGCTGCACTTTGATGCACCAGCTCCTCTCATTGGAGTACTGCTGCAAGGAGACTGTGTGCACTTGGACAGGCTCTCAGCTTACCCAGGTCCTAGGCTGTAACTCAGAGCTGCTAGCTCACTCTTTTATCACTCAAA
This sequence comes from Chiloscyllium plagiosum, assembly GCF_004010195.1. Lineage (NCBI taxonomy): Eukaryota > Metazoa > Chordata > Chondrichthyes > Orectolobiformes > Hemiscylliidae > Chiloscyllium > Chiloscyllium plagiosum. The sequence continues at coordinate 55,966,897 of NC_057711.1, read as the reverse complement.
TCACTATGTGCCTACTTGGATGTTCACAATGACCCTGCTTTACCTTGCAACCATGCCTTTTTGTGCTTTCACTCCTCAGCCTAACCTTAAAGGTTGACAGTACCTCTACTTTGCCTTGCTGTTCAGCGTAAGGGAGAAGATGATACAGTGTTGAAGGGAACAAGATAATACAGAAGGTAGCAGTGGAGCGGGGGGAAGGAGGAGAGTGGTGTTGGATATCAACAGCCAACAGCATCCTGCCTTTGATGAGGGAGCAGTGAACTACTAGATCTGGTACATATATTTTAAGCATGGGGCTAGAGAGGTAAAATGAGCAAGTGAAGATTTAGTGAGAGGGGTTGGGTAGGGGCTTGTGAAGTTCAAAACCTGTGGGATTGTTGTGGTTCTGTTCACTGAGCTGGAAATTTGTGTCGCAGACGTTTCGTCCCCTGTCTAGAGAACACCGAACGGAGAATTCACCACTAAGTATGAGCCCTAGTGGTCGTAGTAGTCTGGTCGTAGTGGTCGTAGAACATTCCCGAACTGACAGCCAGACTACTACGACCACTAGGGCTCATAACAGCACACAAACCAACAGCCATTCTCAGACAACTCACCAGAACGAAGGACCCGATACCCAGCATGAGCAAAACCAATGTAGTGTACAAAATCCCATGCAAGGATTGCACAAAACACTACATAGGACAAACAGGAAGACAGCTAACAATCCGCATCCATGAACACCAACTAGCCACGAAACGACACGACCAGCTATCCTTAGTAGCCACACACGCAGATGACAAGCAACATGGAACAACACTACTATTATAGAACAAGCTGAACAGCCCAGGGAATTCCTAGAGGCATGGCACTCATCCACAGATTCAAACAATAAGCGCATCGACCTGGACCCAATATACCGACCACTGCAACTGACAGCTGGAACTGATAACCGGAAGCGGCAGCTTCAAACCACTACAAATGCTGGAGGAAAGATCACAGAAGTGCTTCACAGGAGGCTCCTAAGCACTGAGGATGTCACCTAGACAGGGGATGAAACGTCTGCACCACAAATTCCCAGCTCGGCGAACAGAACCACAACAACGAGCACCTGAGCTACAAATCTTCTCACAAACTTTGAACCTGTGGGATTGATGAGAATGGCTATCAAGAAGGGAGTGTTTACATTTGGAGACTCACCAATAATGAGGCTGAGCCTGCGACTCACTGTTGGGGGAGCAGCCACTGATGCTTTCCATTGTGCTGTAAATAACAAATGCACAGTGGAGCTACGAATGGCTGCAGCTACACCCAGAGCAGGCAGAGTGAGGGTTTGCTTCCACGAGGCAGGAGACTTCAACTTTGCATGATAAGAGACTCTTTGAAGGGCAACTGCATTTCAGACACCCATACATGAAAGCTGAAACATATCTCTGAACATTGCATGTTAATGAACTTTATGTGATAACCCTCTGTGTAGACCACAAAACCTTGCCCAAGCACTTTTGACCATATCATGTCACATTACAAATCAATACTACTGTTGGCTGTGATGCAGTGGCAATATCTGAATACCTGGCCAAATTGTCGCTAATCACCATTTTCGCAAGCACCTGCCATTTACCCTTAGCTTACACATGGTGTAGGAGCCTCTCAATGCGCACCTTGGACTGTTGAACACTGTACTGTGCTAAGAATGGATAAGAGCTGGAAATGTGTTGCTGGAAAAGCGCAGCAGGTCAGACAGCATCCAGGGAACAGGAGAATCGACGTTTCGGGCATAAGCCCTTCTTCAGGAATTCGGGCTTATGCCCGAAACGTCGATTCTCCTGTTCCCTGGATGCTGTCTGACCTGCTGCGCTTTTCCAGCAACACATTTCCAGCTCTGATCTCCAGCATCTGCAGACCTCACTTTCTCCTCTAAGAATGGATAAGCTCTGTACCTTCAATGTTATAAATCTGACTACACAGACATTTGCACACACAGCTGATGAAGAAAAGTGAACACTTACTTATGGATGTGACAAACCAATTTACATTGTCCCTGTGTTATCTTGCTATTGGTGCTGACCACCAATGGTTAGAGTGATGGAGTGCTGGTCTGTTTGTACATCAAGCAAATTTTGAGACAGCTGGGCCTGCCTCTCCATGATAATCTATCCATGCAGGGAACCAGATAATTGGATGACTGAGACAGCAGGATACCAATCATGTCCAACAAACTTTGTTTAGTTTTCCAATTGCTCCTGACAAACCTACATGGTGTTCCTACATCTGCTTGTACATTTGTATAAATTGCCAACACCACAGGGTCCTCTCCTGCTTATGCTGAGCCTGGTCTCCTTCTGAGTGCTACTAGATTCTTCTTTGGTCAGCTGTGATACCGTGACTGTGAATTCCTCACCAGCCTGTGCTCCTGACTCTAACATAGAGAAAATACCCAGCAGGTCATGATGTGAGCTGGTGGGGAGTTCAGACAGCAACCTAGCTAATGCTTCCTCTGAATGAGGTGAAAGAAATGGAGGCTAGAGAACTCAGGGAAATAAATATTGATGTTCTGAGAACAGTTCACATTACAGAAGAGGAAGTGCCAGAGGTCTAAGAAAACATAAGGGTGGATAAATCTCCAGGACCTGGACAAGTGTATCTAAGTGGGAAGTTAGGAAAGAAATTGTGGGACTGCTAACAGAAATATTTGTATCATCTATAACCACAGGTAAGGTGCTGGAAGATCGGAGGATGGCTAATGTTATGCCTTTATTTAAGAAAAGCTGGAAGCAGAAGCCTGGGAACTATAGACCTGTGAGCCTAATATCGCTGGAGGGTAAATTGTTGGAGTTGATTCTGAAAAATAGGATTTACATGCATTGAGGAAGTAACCAAAGAGGTTGATAAGAGAAGAGTGGTGGATATTGCACACATGGACTTTAGTAAAGGCTTTTTACAAGATTCCACATGGTAGACTAATTAGTAAAGTTAGATCACATGAGATTCAGGGTAAGGTCGCCAATTAGATACAAAATTGGCATTATGGTTGGAGACAGAAGGTGGTGTTGGAAGGTTTTTTTTTTAACTGAAGTTTGTGACCAGTGGTGTTCCACAGGGATTGGTACATGGTCCACATTGTTTGTCATGAGATTATAGGAGGGCACAGTTAGTGAGTTTGCAGATGACACCAAAATTGGTGGTATAGTGGACAGTTAAGCAGGTTATCTAAGATTACAAAGCTATCTTGGTCAATTGGGTCAATGGACTGAGGAGTGGCAGATGGAATTTAATTTAGATAAATGCGAGGCAAATTTCAAGGACATATTTCTTTGAAACTTGCATCAAAGGTGAACACGGTGCTTAAGAAGGCATTTAGCAGCTTGCCTTCATTGCTCAGACCTTTGAATATTGGAGTTGGAACGTCATGCTGAGGTTGTACAGGATCTTGGAGGACTGTGTGCAGTTCTGATCACCCTGTTATAGGAAAGATATTATTAAATTGGAGAGAGTTCAGAAATGATTTACCAGGATGTTGTTGGGACTGGGAGGTTTGAGTTATAAGGACAGGTTGAATAGGCTGGGACTTTTTTCACTGAAACTTAGGAAGTTGACCTGTGACCTTAAAGTGGTTTATAAAATCTTGAGGGGCATAGCTAAGATGAATAGCAAGCGTCTTTTCCCTATAGTGCTGGAGTTCAAAACTAGGGGGCATATTTTTAAAGTAAGAGGGGGAAAAAGGACATAAGGGGAAACCTTTTTACACAGTTCATGTGTGAATGAACTTCCAAATGAAATGATGGATGCAGGTATAGTTACAACGTTTAAAAGACATTTGAATAAGCAAATGAATAGAAAAGGTTTGGGGGATATGAGCCAAATGCAGGCTGGCGAGTTTAGTTTAGCTTAGGAACATGGTCTGCATGGATTAGTTGGACTGAAGGATCTGTTTCCGCACTGTATGACTCTATGACTCTATGACTGTGCACCAATGAGAGAGATAGAGTATGAGCCTTGGAGGGAGGGGGATGCAGTAGCAGAATTATAGTGTGTGTGAAGTATCAGAGACCACACAGCACTACTTACTGTGGAGAAAGTGAGGACAGCAGATGCAGGAATATCAGAGTTAAAAAGTGTGGCACTGGAAAAGTACAGCAAGTCAGGCAGCATCTGGTGATAGATCAGTGGGGAGGGTGGAGTGGATAGGTGGGAAGGAAGATGGACAGGTAGGACAGGTCAAGAAGTTGGTCCTGAGTTCTAAGGTTGGATCTGGGAGAGGTGTGGGGAGGGGAGATTTGAAAACTAGCGTGTGATCAAAGCAGTCCCAAGGCTGAAGATGCGACATTCTTCCTCCAGTTGGCGGGTGGCTTTGGTTTGGCCGTGGAGGAGGCCAAAGATTTGTATCGCCTTGATGGAGTTGGAGGGAGAGTTGAAGTGGTCGGCTGCAGGACAGTGGGGTTGTTTGATGCGCGAGGACTAGAGATGCTCCCTGAATCATTCTGAGTTGGTATCCTGTCTCCCTGATGTAGAGGAGACCACATGGAGAGATGAGGTTGGTGCATGTGCAGGAAAATCTCCGCCGGATGTGAAAAGATCCTTTGAGGTATTGGACAGAGGTGAGGGGTGGAGTGTGGGCATAGGTTTTACACTTCATGTGGAAGCAAGGGAAGGTGCCGGGTGTGGAGGATAGGTTTGTGGGGGGCTTGGACCTAACGAGGGAGTCACAGAGGGTAGGGTCACTGTGGAATGCAGATAGGAGTGGGGAGGGAAATATATCTCTGGAGGGGAGTCTGATTGGAGGTGGTGGAAATAGTGGAGGCTAATGCGCTATATCCAGAGTTTAGTGGGTGGAAAGTGAGGACCAGGTTTCTATCCTTGTTGTGGTTGGAGAGGTGGGGTTCAAGGGCTGAGGTGTTGAAAGTGGAGGAGATGTGATGGAGGGCATTGTTGATCATGTGGGAGGGGAAATTTCGGTCCTTGAAACAGGAAGCCATCTGGGACGTCCTGGAGTGGAATTGCTCCTCCTGGGAGCTGACACTGTGGAGGTGGAGGAATTGAGAATAATGGATTGTGGTTTTACTTGGGGTGAAGCGGGAGGAATGAGAGGAGGTGTAGTCAAAGACTGCTGTGGGAGTCGGTAGGTTTGAAATAGATGTCCATGTTGAGTTGGTCACCGGAGATAGAGACAGAGAGGTCCAGGAAGGGAAGGGAGGTGTCTGAGATGGTCCAGGTGAACTTGAGGTCAGGGTGGAAGGTGTTTATGAGGTTAATGAACTGTCCAACCTCCTCATGGGTGCATGAGGTGGCACCGAAACAGTCATCAATGTAATGGATGAAGGGGTGGAGATGGTGCCAATGTAACTGCGGAAGAGGGACTGTTCCATGTACCCAATGAAGAGGCAGGCTTCCGGTGCCCATGGCTAATCCTTTGGTCTGAAGGAAGTTGGAAGATTCAAAGGAGAAGTTGTTGAGAGTGAGGACCAGTTCTGCTAATCGAATGAATGTGTTGGTATGTCGATGGAGTTGTACTGGTTGGGTCAGCGGGAGAGGAAGAAATGGAGGGTTAGAGGCCTTCATCATGGGGGACGGGTGTGTAAAAGGACTGGATGTCCATGGTGAAGATGAGGCGTTTGGGACCGGGGAAACGTAAGTCATGGAAGAGGTGGAGGGCTTGGGTAGTATCCCAAATGTATGTGGTGAGTTTCTGGATGAAGGGGGACAGGACAGTGTCGGGATACGAGGAGATATGTTCAGTGGGTCGGAAGCAGGAGGAGGTGATAGGTTGACTGGGGCAGTCAGGTTTGTGGATTTTCGGTAAGAGGTAGAACCGGGCAGTGTGGGGTTGCAGAACTTACTGCGACAGAAAGGAGAAGGTCACTAACTTTCTTTCAGTTTTGATGCATGTTCCTTCAGACCATGGCATTGATCCAGGTGGCGCCCTCAGACAAGGGTGGTAATGTCTGGCATCGTACAGTCGGTTCTGTTTTAATGAGGTAGTTTCATTCTCATGCAATCCTGTGCTATAAGAAAATGGTGTAATAGCAACACCATTTAAACTAAGGGGGTTGGAATTGCATTCTAACCAATTCATGCTTTAAATCTTCGTGCTTTAGAACCGAGAACCTAGAACCTAGAACCTAGAACATAGAACAGTACAGCACAGTACAGGCCCATCGGCCCTCGATGTTGTGCCAACCTTTTATCCTACTCTAAGATCAAACTTCATTTTACTATCATCTGTGTGCCTATCCAAGAGTCGCTCAAATGTCTCTAATGTATCTGCCTCTTCTACCATTGCTGGCAGTGCATACCACGCACCGACCTATCTCTATTATCTTCGCTAAACATTCCTCCAATCACCTTAAAATTATTCCCCCCCATGATAACTATTTCCAACTGCGAAAAAATCTCTGGCTATTCACTCTATCTATGCCTTTCATTATCTTGTACACTTTACCAAGTCACCTCTCATCCTTTTTGCTCCAGTGGGAAAAGCTCTAACTCTCTCAACCTTTCTTCATAAGACCTGCCCTCCAGTCCAGGCAGCATCCTGGTAAATCTCCTCTGCACCCTCTCTCGACCTTCCATATCTCTCCTATAATGAAGTGACTTTCCATCAATACTTACCATTGATTACCATCCTCTGGCAAATTAATTCTGTATCCAGACAGCCAGACTTCCTTGTATTCCATGACTCCTTACTTTCTGAATGAACCTAGCATGGAAATAGTGAAAAATGGAAACATTTAGAAACAGCATTCCCAATTTAGTCAGTTGTGCTATTGTGAATTGGTATTAACTAAACACGCGTTATAGCAGAATGACCTGTAGCCTGCTTTGCCAGTAGTAGGAGAAGAGGAACCCCTCCTCCATTTCACTCCACCTACCAGGACCTCCATGTCCCTGTCGACAAAGTGGGATACTAACATACTCTTATCTGGCATGACCGAGGCAGGAATCTCCAATGTGCAGGGCACCTCCAGAGTGCCAGCACTTGATTGGGTCCACAATGGCTTTTTATAAATGGCACTGGCACCTGAAAATCTGGGATTCCCTGGCAGTAGCAAGTATTTCCACTGACAGTGCATAGGAGAGTCAGGCTAGCACTCAACAAGAGGGGTTTGACAGGGATGTAATGAGGCAAGTTTGGAACAATCACATGTGAAAGATTTTGAAACCCTTCATGGAAACTTGAAGAAACTGACACTTTGCCATTTTCTGGTAGGACACAGCCCATTATTCTCTGTGAATACCTTCCCTATCAGTGGTCATGCAAAATTTGATTAATTGTGAAGGATACGACCAAGAGAAGGCAACAGCATGTGAGCTATTAAAACTGACAGCATCTACAAAGAAAATCAGGAAGCTATAAGGATGAAACATAAATTTATTTTGGAAACTTTTTGAAGAACTTGAAGCTTGTTAATATCAAAAAAAATCCCTATACAATCCGTTAACATATCTGCAACAGAAGTGACTGGCTTTGAAATTATGCTTGATGACAAAATTTGAAAGTTGCAGGAAGTAATGCTGACCAGAGTTCAGAGTTTTACTAAACTCCTTGGTTGAAGGCTGTGACAAGCAAGTCATTTACAAGTGCTATGGTTTCATTGAGTGATCCAAATCTTAAGTATACCCCAACATTTCAGGTCACTTGACTGTTCAGAAGATATCAGCACTGTAAATCTTTCAGTTCCCAGAGGCTGCTTAAGTGAACATGGTGAAATGGGAAAGTAATTAGAAATTGGAAGAAAAGGGAAAATAAGCAGTGCCTTTTATTAACTTGCTTTCAGCAGAGAAAAAAAGTTGAACTTAAATGGAGAATTAGATTTGAGATGTGTTCTCTAGGGTGCTTGTGTGACAATTCAGGTTATTTCTTTTACACATTTAGAATAACAATAGAATTCCTGGCATTGTAAACTCTTAGCTCAGATCCAGGAAGCGAAGGAAACAAAACACTAAGCAAATGGATGCTCTTCAATCAGAAAATTGTTCAGTGACTGATTCGATCTGTCAAAGGTGACCTTTTCCACAGGAGATTGTGATATTATTCTGATTGTATTTTTCAAATGTAATGCCTGATATTGGCATCCTTTTTAAACTACCAAATATATTTGTAAGTTAAGTTTTGCCACTTGTAATAAAAGTGAAAATTAGTTATATTTAACAAAGATTTTTCATGTAAACTGCATCAAGGTTCATGGATTTATTTGTCAAATCATTAAGGTGACCACTGTGGCTTTAAGCACATGCAGTTTCCATCTGGTCAAATTTGCAATATGCTCCACATGTAGATGTAGCCCAGTGGGCTCTGCACAATGTTGACATCTAAGACAGTCGAGACATAGACCTTGCTAAGGGAAATGGCACCAGCTCCTTCCCACATAGAGAACATTATGTTAATCTGCACTTCAAAGGCTCCTCAGTGACTGCTGCAATAGATTCCAGAACAAATACTATCTTTGGAGATTTCTGAGTGCTATAGTTTATTTTGATGCTAAGATCTTAATTTCTTTAAGTCCACCTTTAAATAAAGGATCTTTCCGTCAGCTTTAGAATATAACTAAGTAATAGCCATTCCTTAGCTGGCTTTGTCCCTACATCACTGGTTCAATAAGTATTAGGTGGAGGTGCCGATGTTGGACTGGGATGGGCAAGTAAAAAAAATCACACAACACCAGGCTATAGTCCAATAGGTTTATTTGGAAGCACTAATTTTCAGAACGCTGCTCCTTCATCAGGTAGCTGTGGAGCAGGATCATAAGACACAGAATTTATAGCAAAAGACCACAGTTTCATGCAACTGAAATGATACATTGAACACCTTAGATTGCATTTAAAATGGGTTTCAGGTTTCTTTTCATTAATATGTAAATCTCAGGACTTCTTCTAAGTCACATTCTTGAGATAACTTAATGTTTTATTAAAAAAGATGATATCTCAGCTCAGACAATGCATTAAAGGTGTGAGGTTATCCCAATCTTGAGTCAGACTGGTTCTATTTCCAAGGAATTTATAAAATCTTACATGGATTGACTCCCTGCAGATTGTGTGCTTTTTGAGCAAAATAGAATGTATCTCCAAATACAATTTTGCAAACGCAAATACACCCCATAGACTTATATGTGTGTCCACATGCATGAGAGAGAGAGAGAGTGAGTGTGTGCATGTGAGTGTGTGCATGTGAGTGTGAGTGCATGTGAGAGAGTTATGTGTGCATGCTTGTTAGAGTGTGTGCATGAGTGTGATGAGTATAAGCCTATAAGAGGTGTGTGCATGGGTGTGAGTAAGGGGTGTGTATGTATGAGAACATACGTATGACAGAAGTGCGTGAGTGTGTGAGTATGTAAGAGTGTGTGTGTGTAGTGCAGTCAGCTGTGACATGAACCCAATGTTCTTATTGACTGCTTAAATAAGTTAGTAATAAATAGGTGCACTCTTTCCTATATGGCTCTAACCTTCAGGAGTAACAAAGCAGAACCTAAGCACACATTCTATTTTGATAAGTTCAAAGTGAACACAACCCAATCTCTTTTCTCTAAACAACAGTTCTCTTGGGTGTTTACGTAAGTCTTCCTTTGATTTATTGGCAATCTACAGTCCAAGAGCTAGTATCACTGCTTCTGATCTGCAAAAGAGTCACAAGATAGGGGATCTTTTCATTTAGTTCCATTTTTGGAACTTGTTTATATGGAGCCTGTTGTCACATTTTACAGATAGGGTTCTCTGAAGGAGCAGTTTAGCTCTAAGAAATGACCGTATCAAGCAGGTGCACCAAATTGTCACCATCGCACTGAACTTCATCTCCACACTGATCACTGAAAGGGCTAGTTCAATGATAGCTGTCAGATCCTTAGAGCTGTAACATTCTGATCTCCCTGATCTAGAGACCTGACCTATGCAGGATACTGTTTATTGTATCTAGTTCTGCAGTAAGGACATATCTGACTTAGCAGACATTAAAGGCTAAGCAGCTGTACATAAAGATTATTTCATACAAAATTCACAAAGCCCCATATCCCTCAAGACTCGAGGAATTGACATAATTTTTAAATGAACTTTTAAAACAAGCTGTGAGCTGAACAAATTGCAGTAAAAGTTTTTCCTTCTGAGATACAGACACGGTCGATTGACCTTATGTTTATATTAACCAAAGTATTAGCTGGAGTAGTCAGACTGTGCATTGAAATATGTTTGCTAAAAATTTAACTGACTGCCCTGTCCACTGAACCCCTGTGGTCAGACTTATAGCAAGTTTTACACATCAACACAACAACTCCTGATCATTGTTTCACTGAGTCGATATTGATTCCCTTGAGGACATTGGGTCTGATATTCCAATGGCCAAGATGATCATTGGAGCAGCACTGATTAGTAATCTGCATCAGGACTCTGTGAAATTCCAAATGTAACAGACCCCTTGAGGATTGCCTGGGAAATTGAAGCTACTGATAGGCATTCCCTTGTCTGGAATCCTTTGATTCGGATTACTCCATTCCTAGTGGTCCTGACTTCATCGTGCCCCCCCACCCCTTCCCTCCACCACTCCCACCACCCCCAAGATCCCAAGCATCCACATCTCCCCTCCTTTACCTACATGCCATGACACAAGCAACCCCTCCCCAGGCTACACTAAGCACTCTGTAATTTATCCTATCCATCTGGCAGCCTAATTCCCTGTCATCCTAGTACTCTGCTCAAATGGCACCGTACCCATTTGGCATCTTAACACCTTGCACCCTAACACTTTAACCAATTGCTATTTTTTAACCAGACTTAGCATACATGCTTACCCTCTCTCAGCTGTCCAGCAAAACCTGAGTCAATGGAGTCAGGAGATGAGGGTGGGGGGTGGGGTGGGGGGGAGAGCGAGTGGTGGAATAACTGATTGGAGTTAGACTTAGCACAAAGAAGACAGTTGTGTTTGTTAGAGGTGAGGGCACCTCTGTAGAAGTATCTCCGATTTTTCTTTATTTTCTCACTCACAACCAAATGGGATTTTCCACCAGCAAATCACCTGTGGCAATTTTCACCTATTATGCTCTACCATTAAGTCACCCATGTTTCCAAATGCTCCATTAAGGACAAAGTTCCTCTGGGTAATGTCCAAGGCCCAACTACCTTCAGCTGCTTCATCTATGACCTTCTGTCCATCATAAGGTCAGAAGTGGGGATGTTTGCAATGACTGCACAGTGTCCAGATCCATTCCTGGCCCTTCAGATACTAAAGCAGTCTATGTCCAAACAAGAATTAACAACAACTATATCCAGGTTTGTGATAAGTGGCAAGTAACATTTATTTCACATAAGTGCCAGGCAATGGCCATCTCCATCAAGACAGAACCTAACTATTGCTCTTTACATTCAATCACAATCACTGAATCTTCCACCATCAGTATCATTGAGGTTACCATTGACCAGACACCAAACTGGACTCACCATATAGATACTGTGGCTACAAGAGCAGGTGCAGAGACTAGGCATCTGCTAAGTAACTCACTTCTTGACTCCCCAAAACTTGTCCATTATCTACAGGACACACGTCAGTGGTGTGATGGAATACTCCTCACTTGCCTGGATGATTGTAGCTCTAACAGCACTCTAGAAGTTTGACTCCATCCAGGACAAAGCAGTCTGCTCGATTGGAACCACAATTAAGAGCATCCATTCCCTCCACCACTGAAGATCAATCAAAGAAGTGCGTACGACCTACAAGATTCAGTGCAGAAATTTCACCAAGGTTCCTTAGACAGCACCTTCGAAGCCAATGACCACTCGTATCAAGAAGGACAAGGGCAGCAGGTACACAGGAACACCACCACATGCCAATACCCCTCCAAGCCATTCACCGTTCTGGAAACATATTGGCATTTCTTCACAGTCACAGGGTCAAAATTCTGGATTTCCTCCCTAACAACATTGTGGGTTAACTGCTGTGGTTCTGTTCGCCGAGCTGGAAGTTTTTGTTGCAAACGTTTCGTCCCCTGTCTAGGTGACATCCTCAGTGCTTGGGAGCCTCCCGTGAAGCACTTCTGTGGTGTTTCCTCCGG
>NC_057711.1:55922924-55953770 GCF_004010195.1 Chiloscyllium plagiosum | reverse complement strand
CAGTGGACAGCTGAAACTGACAACCGGAAGCGGCAGGGACAGGCCACTATAAATGCCGGAGGAAACACCACAGAAGTGCTTCACAGGAGGCTCCCAAGCACTGAGGATGTCACCTAGACAGGGGACAAAACGTTTGCAACAAAAACTTCCAGCTCGGCGAACAGAACCACAGCAACGAGCTACAAATCTTCTCACAAACTTTGATTGTGGGTTAACCTATAGCATATGGACTGCAGCGGTTCAAGTAGCTAATTCATCACCAGCTTGTCAAGGGCAACTAGAGATGGACAATAAATCCTGGCCCAGGCAGCAACACATACAACCCACGAAGGAATAAAAAAAACCATGCTGTCAAAGTTTGTCATTGTGCTGCTGGACATTTAAATTTTAGAATCCGACACACTGACTCCTGGGGGAGGATCTTCTGAAACCATCCTGCACTACAGGTGAATGCTGTTGAATTCAGCGACATTCCACATTTCTGAAGGAGATTGGAATTGCATGGTGATATTCAGTCCGTGGACTATCTGGGTCAATAATTTCAATGTTGTTGCTAGTGTAAGAACTATTTAATAACTTTTCAGAATCCTGGCAATTTTCCATCAAAGAGCTTTTGTGTGGTTCTGTGGAAGGGTCATTGGACCTGAAACATTAATTCTGATCTCTCTTCACAGATACTGCCAGACCTGCTGAGCTTTTCCAGCAACTTCTGTTTTTGTTTGTGTTGTAATAGCTTAGACAAATTGAGGACATGTCCTTGCTGGGCATTGCAGTGATCAGGATGAGGAAGTGATCAAAACAAGTCCTCTATAATTTTGCAAAACTGAGAAGTTAAAAGTGGGGTGGAGATGTGTGTGAGTGACTCAGAATCAACTGTCAAAGTTATGATCTTTGCATTTTAAAATGGTGCAACTTGTAAGGTAAATGGGCACAGATTTAAACACCTGTACAAATGTGAACATAATCCTTCGAGAGGTTACCATGATGTATAGCGTTTGAAATTTGACAAATTTAAAGGAAACAGTTTTGAAAGTGAAAGGGAATTGAGGTTTGCATGTTTATCCATTGTACAATAAATGGTTAAAAGAATGGGGAACTATGTTGCACTGTGACTGTTGACAATTTTATGCCATCAAACAGGTTCAAGTCAGATTTTGCAACTAGAATATACAAGGTAACGTGTGGTTTCATTACTTTTTTATTCCATTACCATCAGAATTACAGTTTGCAATTCCAGGTGGAGGCAATGCCTATGACTTGATTATTGTGCATGATGGTGCCTGCTTCAGATTGTAATGAAGCCAGTACCTGCAATTACTATACCATTGAACAGCAAAATGTTTGATAGTGACCAGAAAGCACAATGATGAAAAAAGCGGAATCTCCAGTGTGTCACCTGGCCTGCCCTATTCAGACCACTGAACTTGCTGTGGCACTAGTTTGTAAGCTGGTGTTAAAGAGAATTTCCATTAAATGTTAATGCAGTGAAGGTTGTCATGGATAGCCAGCAGCTTTTAAATCGTTCATGATGATTTAAAGGTTGCTTTCTGAAAAATGTTGAAATTTTCTTTGGCATACCCTTGTTAGATTGCCAATGTCAGTGGTGAACTTTCTATCTAAGTGGCATAATGACAATTATTAAGCACATAGTCAAGGTATCTCACAGCCGACTCAATGAGGAAGGCACTTCCGAACTTAGATGGTGCAATCTTTAGTCAGATTTGCCTTTTCAGAGACTACGTTCATAAGAACATAAGGAAGAGGACTAGGCCACTGTCCCAAATGCTCCAGCAACTCACAAAACCATTGCTGACTCCAAATTCTCACTATATAACTGTTTGTCTTGATTTCCTAGTCATGTACTTACACTTGATGAATAAGCTTTCTAGGGTGGAGAATTCCAAAAATTCAAGAATATCTAAATGAAGAAACTTCACCTTATCCCTGTTCTAAGCAAAGTCAAACAAAATTGTGGGCAACAGAAAATTCCTACTCAATGTGCTTCATGCGTTACACTCACTTTGAACAGAAGGTCACTGGCATGATTTTACCTATCAAAAACAGCCTCAGATGGACCTGTGGTAAAAACAATGACTGCAGATGCTGGAAACCAGATTCTGGATTAGTGGTGCTGGAAGAGCACAGAGTTCAGGCAGCATCGGAGGAGCAGTAAAATTGACGTTTCGGACAAAAGTCCTTCATCAGGAATAAAGGCAGAGAGCCTGAAGCGTGGAGAAATAAGCTAGAGGAGGGTGGGATTGGGGAAAAAGATGCACTGTACCTACGGTTACCAGATGCTAGATGGGCCTTCTTGAGAGTGAACCTATATAAAGTGAAAGCCCCCAGCCATGCACTCAGATCCTGTGCAGACCAGCTGATAGGAATATTCACTGACATCTTTAACTTGTCCTTACTGCAATCTGAAGTCCCCACCTGCTTCAAGAAGATCACCAGCACCGTGATGCCAAAGGAAAAATCACGTAGTGTGCCTCAATGGCTGCTACCTGGTGGCACTGACCTCCATAATTATGAAGTGCTTCATGAACTTAGTCGTGGCTTACATTAACTCCAGTTTACAAAATTGTCTTTGTAATTTGCTTGCTGTTGCAATGGTTCCATGGCATACACCATCTCCCTGGCCCCACGCTCATCCCCAGAACATTTAGATAACAAGGATACCTATGTCAGGCTTCTACTTATTGACTACAGTTCCAAATAATTCCAAACAAACTCTTCTCTGCACCCCGAGACCTAGGTCTCAGCTCCCCCCTCTGTGTCTGGATCTTTAGCGTCCTAATCTATAGACCAAGGTCAGTAAGAATAGGTGACAACATCTCCTCTACCATAATCCTTGAAGGAGAGGTGCCAGTGTTGGACTGGGTTGGACGAGGTAAAAATCACATGATGCCAGATTATAGTCCAACGGGTTTATTTGAAAACACTAGCTTTCAAAGCACTGCTCCTTCTTCAGGTGCTAGTGAGAGAGGATGACCTTAGACACAGGATTTATAAGGAAGATATCAAAGGGTTATACAACTCATGCGAACAAATTGAACACACCTAAGATGGCTAGTAAATCATTTATCAGTTAGAATGGAGGTGCAGGTTTCAATTACTCAATATGCAATTCCCAGAATTTCTTTCAAGTCACTGCCCTGAGATAACTTAAGTTGTTATCAACATAAAAGAGGTGACACCTCCTGTCAGACAATGTATTTTAGATGTGAGGTCTTGTATGGAGTCTGTCTGTACCATAACCTGGAGTCAGACTGGTTTTATTTCCAAAGTAGCGGTTTATAAAATGCACATTGACTGACTGTCTCCAAATTATATGCTGTTTGAAAAAAATAGAATATGAATTTGCAAATGCATATTTATATTCATCCTATGGATTTATGTGTGTATGTGGGCAGACAAAATCCGCAAATTCACCCCACAGATGTGTGTGTGTGTCTGAGAGAGAGACAGAGAGAGAATGAGTGACAGAATGAGTGTGTGTGTTTGTGACAGTGTGTTTGCGAGTGAGAAGGAGTCTATGCATCTGAGAGAGTATGCATGTGTGTGTGTGAGTGCTTGAGAGAGAGTGTGTCCAAGTGTGAGGGAGTATATGCACATGCACATATTGCACATATACACTCAATGCATAGTCTTTTAGATCCATATACACCCTCACACTCGCACACACTCTTTCTCTCACACACACACCAATAGTACATACTCATCTCTCTACTATACTACATGTACAAGTTTGCTGACAATACCACCGTTATACATCAGATCTCAAACAATGATGAGATAGACTACAGGAAAGAGATTGAGTGCTTGGTGACATGGTGTAAAAAAAAACAATCTCTCCATCAATATCAGCAAAATGAAAGAGTTGGTCATTGACTTCAGGAAGCAGAGTAGTGTGTATTCCCTGTTCTGCATCAATGGTGCTGAGGTGGAGATGGTGAAGAGCATCAAGTTCCTGGGAGTGATGATCACCAATAATCTGTCCTGGTCCACCCACATTGACACAGCAGTCAAGAAAGTATGACAACATCTCTGCTTCCTCAGAAGGCTAACAAAGTTTGGTATGTCCACAAGGACTCTTACCAATTTTTATAGCTGCACCACAGAAAACATCCTATCTGGATACAACACAGTGTGTTTTGGCAATCGCTATTCCCAAGACTGCAAGAAATCATAGAGAATCAGGCAAACCATCCTTCCAGCCATTGACACCATCCATACTTCCCACTACCTCAGGAAAGCAGCCAACATAATCAAAAACCCCTCCGATCCCAGTTATATTCTCTTCCATCCTTTTCTATTGAGTAGAAGATATAATGGATCTCTCAATGTTAACTCTGATCTCAGTCTCTGTACCTTCACTCTGTGCCTGTAGTTCTGTTCTCCCCCCGATGCACTTTGTATAGTACGATCTGCCTTTATAGCACACAAAAGAATATTTTTCACTGTATCTCGGTACGTGTGACAACAATAAATCAAACTCAAACTCATGCCTTATTCTGAGACTGTAGCTTTTAGTTCTAGACTCCCAGACCAGGGGAAACTTAACGTTATCTACCCCAATCAAGTCCCTTTGCATTTTATAAGTTTTAATCAGATCAACTCTTATTTTCCTAAACTTCAGGAAACAAAGACATAGTCTACTGGATCGTCCTTCATTGGGATTACATTCCCTCATGTCAGGAATTATTCCAGAGAGCCTTCTCTCCACTCCCTCCAGGCCATCTATATACTTCCAAAGTCAGGCAGACTAAAGTTGTATATAGCACTCCAGATGTAATTTTAACAAAACCGTTTTTAATTGCAGAAAGACTTTGTTTTCCCAATTGATTGATTGATATACCTTTACGTTTACTTGTAATGATTTGTACACAGTGACACTCAAGTCCCTCTGAATATGAACTCATGTCAACTTCTCATTTTTTAAAAACATTTTCCATGGGATGGGGAATTTCAAGACAAAGGGGCACATTTTTAAGGTGAGAGGAAAGAGATTTATAAAAGTCATAAGAGGCAATTTCTTTACACAGAGGGTGGTTCGTATGTGGAATGAACTTCCTAAGGACGTGGTAGATGTGGGTAGATGTGGGTACAATTACAATGTTTAATCGAGATTTGGGTAGATACATGAATAGGAAAGGTTTTGGAGGGATATGGCCAGGAACAGGCAGGTGGGACTAGAATAGTTTGGGATTACATTCGACATATACTGGTTGAACCGAAGGGTCTGTTTCTGTGCTATATGACTCTAAGCCTCTAAGACTTTGAGCCAATCTATCCAAACTGTCACTCACTTGCCCATATTCATTTGTAATCTTTTCCAATCCTCTGACAGATTAATTTCCCATATAGATTTGTCTTGTCAGCAATTTTAAAAAATTCTCTCATGGGACCTGGCTGGCCAGGATTTATTGACTGTTCCTAGTTGCCCTTGAGAAGGTGATGGGTGAATGACCTTTTTGAACCACTGCAGTCCATATGCTATAGATAGAGCAACAATGCAGTCAGGGAGGAAATTCCAGAATTTTGACCTGGTGACAGTGAAAGAATGGCAATATATGCCCAAGTCAGGATGGTGAATGTTTTGGAGGAGAACTTGCAGGTGGTGGTGTTCCCAAGTGTAGAACATGGAACATAAAATAAAGAACAGTACAACACAGTACAGGCCCTTCGGCCAAGATGTTGAGCTGTGCATTTATCTTAATCTAAGATCAATCTAACCCATGCATCCCTCAATTTACTGCCATCCATGTGCTTGTCCATCAGGCACTTAAATATCCGTAATGTCTCTGACTCTACGACCACTGTTGGCAGTGCATTCCACACACTCACCACTCTCTGAGTAAAGAACCTACCTCTGACAAATCCCCTATACTTTCCTCCAATCATCTGGGGAGCAGGAGAGTCAACTTTTCATCCTTTGTATAAATTATTTGGATGTGAACATAGGAGGTATAGTTAGTAAGTTTGCAGATGACACCAAAATGGGAGATGCAGTGGACAGCGAAGAAGGTTACCTCAGATTGCAACAGGATCTTGATCAAATAGGCCAATAGGCTGAGGAGTGGCAGATGGAGTTTAATTTAGATAAATGTGAGGTGCTGCATTTTGGTAAAGCAAATCTTAGCAGGACTTATACCCTGAATGGTAAGAGTCATAGTTCCTTGAAAGTAGAGTCGCAGGTAGATAGAGTACAGAAGAAGGCATGTGGAATATTGCAAGCATTTATGGTTTCCTTCCTATTGGAAGGATGTTGTGAAACTTGAAAGGGTTCAGAAAAGATTTACAAGCATGCTGCCGGGGTAGAGGATTTGAGCTATAGGGAGAGGCTGAATAGGCTGGGCTGTTTTCCCTGGAGCATTGGAGGCTGAGGGATTACCTTACACAGGTTTATAAAATCATGAGGGGCATGGATTGAATAAATAATGAAAGTCTTTTCCCTGGTGTGGGGGAGTCCAGAACTAGAGGGAATTGGTTTATGGTGAGAGGGGAAAGATAGAAAAGGAACCTAAGGGGCAACTTTTTCACACAGAGGGTGGTGCGTGTATGGAATGAGTTGCCAGAGCAAGTGGTGGAGGCTGGTATAATTGCAGCATTTAAAAGGCATTTGGATGGATATATGAATATGAAGGGTTTAGAGGGATATGGGTCAAGTGCTGGCAAATGGGACAACATTGGGTTGGGATATTAGTCGGCATTCGGCTCCATTTCCATGCTGTACATCTCTATCACTCTGTGACTCTTAGACTCTGGCTTTCTACTCTGTCTCTGCCTCTCATTACCTTGTACACCTCTATCAAGTTACCTCTCCCCCTTCTCTCCAATGTGAAAAGCCGTACCTCCCTCAAACTCTCTTCATAAGACAGACCCTCCAATCCAAGCAGCAGCCTAGTAAATCTCCTCTGCATCCTCTCTAAAACATCTACATCCTTCGTATAATAAGGTGACCAGAACTGGACACAGCATTCCAAGTGTTCTCTAAACCTGGTTTAACAAAGCTGCAGCAAAACCTAGCGGCTCTTAAAAATCAGTCGTCCATTAATGAAAGCTAAAATACCATATGCTTTCTTAACAACCCTATCAACATGGGCAAAAAGGAGAAAGTGGAGGTGAGTCTGGGGGGGAGGTAGCTGGGAATGCAATAGGTAGATGGAGGTGGGGGGTGATGGTGATAATTTGGAGAGGAGGGTAGAGTGGATAGGTGGAGCAGTTCAAGAGGGTGATGCCGAGTTGGATATGGGATAAGGTAGGGGGAGGGAAAATGAAGAAACTGGCAAAATTTAACTTGATCCTGCGTGGTTGGAGGGTCCCAAGGTGGAAGATAAGGTGGGGCTATGGACCTCTCCGGGAATGGAGGGTGGTTTTTGGAGACATGACGCCAACTTGCAGAAGGTTTCAGCGAACATCTGTGGGACACACGCATTAAACAACTCCACTGCCCTGTGGCCGAACACTTTAACTTCACCTCCCATTCTGCCAAGGGCATACAAGCCTGGGTCTCCTCCATCGCCAGCCTAGCCAACTGATGCCTGGAGGAAGAACACATCTTCCGCCTTAGGACCTCCAGCCACACGGGATCAATGTGGATTTCATCAGTTTCTTCATTTCCCCTCCCCCCACCTTGTCCCAGATCAAACCTTCCACTTCTTGAACTGTCCTACTTGTCCATCATCCTTTCCACCTATCCGCTCCACCCTCCTCTCTGACCTATCACCATCACCCTCCACCTCCATCTACCTATGACATTCCCAGCTACATTCCACTAGCCCCACCCCCACCCATTTATCTCTCAGCCCCCATGGGACATGCCCTCATTCCTGATGAAGAGCTTATGCTTGAAACGACTCTCCTGCTCTTCGGATGCTGCCTGACCGGCTGTGCTTTCTCAGCACCACATTTTTCGACAATCAACTTGGATGGTAACTTTGAGAGATCTATGTGTGTGGACTCTGCGGGGAATCAGTTTAGCTCAGTTGGCTCAATTATTGGTTTACAGAGCAGTGTGATGTTAACATCTTGGGTTCAATTCCTATCACAGGTTTGAGTTTACTATGAAGGTGTTCTTTGTCCAGGAAAGAGGTATCTTCTCAACCTCTTCCCTCGCCTGAGGTCTGGTGACCCTCAGGTTAAATCACTACCAGTCACTATTCTCTAATGACAGAGCAGCCCCTATGGTCTGTAAGACTATGGTGACACAACAACAACCCATAACTGTAGAATGCAGGTAACAGATGCTCCGTAAGAGAAGGGCCTGAATATGCCACTTTTCCCACAGATTTGGCCAATTCAGCCCAGGCGGCTGAGGATTTGCCTGAATTGCAGGATTCCCTCAGGCTCAGAAGCCAACTGATTGCATCCATGTGGCCATTCAAGGAACTCCCTCAAAATGCTGCTCATATACAGATTGATCTGTAAGAAATAGGAATAGCAGTTTGCAGGTCAGGCCTGCTCTGCCATTTATTAAGATCATGTAACCATAATTGCTCTTCCCTGCCTTTCCCTGTAACTCTTAACAATCTTCAAAATTCTGTTGAACTCAGACTTGAACATATTCAATAACCTAGCCTCCACTGCTCTTTTTGAAAGGGAATTCCAATGGCTAATGACTCTCTGAGAGAAAAGGAAATTCTCATCATCTTAAGTGTGAGGTTCCTTATTTTTAGACTTTTCCCCCAGGTAAAACTT
This sequence comes from Chiloscyllium plagiosum, assembly GCF_004010195.1. Taxonomy (NCBI): domain Eukaryota; kingdom Metazoa; phylum Chordata; class Chondrichthyes; order Orectolobiformes; family Hemiscylliidae; genus Chiloscyllium; species Chiloscyllium plagiosum. The sequence goes on along the minus strand of NC_057711.1, from coordinate 55,945,070 downwards.
TACATGTTAGTTCATCATTTCCGTTCTGGAAATTCAAAGAAACAACATCTACTTGTTCTCCTTTATTTATCTTTTCTTGTTAATCCCTCAAAGGATTCTCATAAGTTTACCTTTCATAAAACTATGTTGATTCTTCCTGTTAATTTTATGCTTTTCTACTACCTCTTTATAGAACATAGAACAATACAGCGCAGAACAGGCCCTTCGGCCCTCGATGTTGCGCCGACCTTGGAATTATTCTCAGCTCGTCCCCCTACACTACCCCAAAATCATCCATATGCTTATCTAAGGATTGTTTAAATCTCCCTAATGTGGCTGAGTTGACTATTAGCAGGTAGGGCATTCCACGCCCTTACCACTCTCTGCGTAAAGAACTTGCCTCTGACATCTGTCTTAAAACTATCACTCCTCAATTTGTAGTTATGCCCCCTCATACACACTGACGTCATCATCCTAGGAAAAAGACTTTCGCTGTCTACCCTATCTAATCCTCTGATCATCTTGTATGTCTCTATCAAATCCCCGCTTAGCCTTCCTCTTGCCAATGAGAACAGGTTCAAGTCTCTTAGCCTTTCCTCATAAGACCTTCCCTCCAGACCAGGCAACATCCTGGTAAACCTCCTCTGCACCTTTTCCAATGCTTCCACATCCTTCCCGAAATATGGGGACCAGAACTGTACATAATATTCCAAGAGTGGCCGCACCAGCGTTTTATATAGTTGCAGCATGATATTGCAGCTCCGGAACTCAATCTCTCTACGAATGAAACCTAACACACCGTATGTCGTCTTAACAGCACTATCCACCTGAGTGGCAACTTTCAGGGGTCTATGTACATGGACTCCAAGATCCCTCTGCACATCCACACTACCAATAATCTTTCCATTGACTCAGTACTCTGCCTTTCTGCTATTCTTCCCAAAGCGCATCACCTCACATTTAGCTGCATTGAACTCCATTTGCCACCTCTCAGCCCAATTCTGCAGTTTATCCAAGACCCCCTGCAACCTGCAACATTCTTCCACACTGTCCACTATTCCATCAGCTTTAGTGTCGTCTGTAAATTTACTAATCCATCCATCTAGGCCTGTGTCTAAGTCGTTTATAAAAATGACAAACAGCAGTGGTCCCAAAACAGATCTTTGTGGCACACTACTAGTAACCGGACTCCAGGCTGAATACTTTCCATCAATCACCACTTGCTGCCTTCTTTCAGAAAGCCTGTTTCTAATCCAAACTGTTAAATCAGCCTCAATTCCATGCCTCTGCATTTTCTCTAACAGCCTACCATGTGGAACCTTATCAAAAACTTTACTGAAGTCCATGTATACTACATCAACTGCCCTACCCTCATCTACGTGCTTCATCACCTTCTTAAAAAACTCAATGAGTTTTGTGAGACACGACCTGCCTTGACAAAACCATGCTGACTATCGGAAATCAAATTGTTGTTTGCTAGATGATTATAAATTTTATCTCCAAAACCTTTCCTACAACGGAAGTAAGGCTCACTAGTCTATAATTATCTGGGTCATCTCTACTGCTCTTCTTGAACAAGGGCACAACATTTGCAATCCTCCAGGTTTCTGGTACCAAACCTGTAGACAATGACGACTCAAATATCAAAGCCAAAGGCTCTGCTATCTCCTCCCTAGCTTCCCAGAGAATCCTCGGATAAATCCCATCTGACCCAGGAGACTTGTCTACTTTTTCTCCTTCTAGAATTGAAAACACCTGTTTGTAACTAACCTCGATTCTTTCTAGTCTAACATCTCACCTCATTTTTCTCCTCTACAATATTCTCCTTTTCCTGAGTGAAAACTCTACAGTGTCCACACTCAACTACCCACTTCTGTCTTTGATTGGCCCTATTCCTACCCTAATCATCCTTTTATTCCTCACATACCCATTGAAAGCTTTAGGGTTCTCCTGTATTCTATTTGTTAAAGACTGCTCGTGTCCTCTCTTTGCTCTTCTTAACTCTTTAATAATGGATTTTTGTATTTTCCCGAAGTTAGATGTTATCTCATTTTGAGAAGGTTTGTCGCTCAGTTTGAGGTTCTGGATGTAAGTTTGCACACTGAGCTGGAAAGTTCATTTTCAGACATTTTGTTACCGTACTAGGTAACGTCATCAGTGAGCCTCCGGATGAAGCACTGGTGTTAGTGACCCGCTTTCTATTTATGCGTTATGGTTTCCTTGGGTTGGTGACATAATTCCCTGTGGTGATGTCATTTCCTGTTCTTTTTCCTCAGAGGGTTCTTTCCAGACTCTTAGATTATAGCCAATATATCTACTATCTCTGCAGCTAATTCTTTGGATGGAAGTTATCATCCAAGGAACTTGTCAACCTTTAATCTCATTTATTTTACTTGTACGTTTTCTCTCATTAACATGATTGTTTTAAGTTCCTCCCTCTCTTTTCCCCATTAAGTTTCTACTGCTCTTAGGATGCTCTTTATGTCTTCTACTGTGAAGGCAAAAAAAAACATATTCAAAGTCTGTGCCACATCTTTGTTTCCCTTTATTAATTCACCAGTCTTGTTTTCTGAGAGATTAAAGCTTACTTCAGCGATCCTTTTCCCACTTATAATACTTGTAGATGTTTCTATTGTCTGTTTCTTGGTAGCTTTCTTTCATAGTATAAGTTAGAACTCTTTTATTTTCATTATCCTTTGTTGATTCCTAAAATTAGCCCAATCTTCCATCCTGCCAATAATCTTTATGCCTTAAATAAACCTTCTGCGGTCCTTGTCCTTCTACATTGAAGTGATCTTGAAGGTCGAAGGATCTGTGGTAAATGTCTGCAGAGAATCTTGTAGATAGTGCACACTGCTGCTACTGAGCTTCAGTGGAGGAAGGAGTGGATACTTGTTGATGTGGTGCTAATCAAGCAGATTGCTTTGTCTTGGATAGTGTCAAGCTTCTTGAGTGTTATTGGAATTGCAATCATTCAGACAAGCGAGGAGTATTCCATCACACACCTGATTTGTGCCTTATAGATGATAGACAGGCTTTGTGGAGTCAGGAAGTGAGTTACTCATCGCAGTATTCCTAGCCTCTGACCTGCACCTGTAGATATTGCAATTATATGGCGAGTGACCAGTTAAGTTTCTGGTCAATGGTAGACCCCAGGATGTTGATAGAGGGGGATTTAGTGATAGTGACATCATTCAATGTCAAGTGGCAGTGATCAGATTGTCTGTTATTGGAGATAATCGTTGCCTGACATTTGTGTGGCATGTCTGCAAATTGCCATTTGCTTGCCTAAGCCTCAATATTGTCCAGGTCAAATGTAGATAAATTCCTCTCAGTCCCTTCATCTAAACCATTGATATAGATGGTAAATACCTGAAACACAAGCACTAATCTTTTAATACCCTGGCGATTACAGCTTCTTAATTCAAAACTGACAATTAAAATTCTACACTCTGATTTGTCTCTAATAACCACCTCGTAATCCATGCCAACATATTTATCTCAAATATCTCTACCTTGAACTGTAACTTTGTGTAATTGACTCCTTTGTAGCACCAAATATATTTTGAAAATCCAAATCTAAATTCACATTTACCAGTTTTCCTTTACCCAGTCTGCTACTTCAAAACCAGTTACAACTTCAAAACATAATATCCTTTCATCAATCCCCATTGAATCAGATTAATAGTATAATGATTTTCAAGGTGTCCTGTTAGCATTCCCCGAATAAGAGATTATAACATTTCTTTCCCATTATTACCTAAGATTCTCTCTTCCTTTCTTAATCAGAAGGATAATATTTGTTACCTTCCAATTCACAAGGACATTTCTAAAAACTACAGGTTTCTGGAAGGTCAAAGCCAATCTACCCCCTCAGATGTAAGAAGTCTCTTGGGCACTTATAGCTGTTTTACATAGGTTTTACAGCAAGCACTATTCCAATCATAATGGAAATGAATTTGCTTAAGTTTGTCTAAATACCTTTTCAGATCATCAGAGAACACAATTTATATTATATTTATAATAAAGTAATGTGACTTAATGGAAATTCAAGATCCATTTCTCCGGCTTAATTTGAGTTAAAGAATGTCCGTAGGGACGTAGATACATTACCAGAATTCACTACAGAGAATATTCTCAGTGATGTGTCTACTCTCTTGTCCTTATTTTGGTAGGAGTGCAAAGAGTTGGCTACACATTCGCAATGTGGCTAACATATGATTGTGACAGCATAATGAGGACATAGCCTGTAATCCCAGAAATATCATAATTTATGACTAAATTGCATCAGCATGGAATTAAATTAGATAGAAAAAGAACACGAACAACAATTTCCATTTATAAAGCATCTTAGTGTAAGAAAACATGCAAAATCATTTTGCAGGAATGCAACTACATAATAAGTCTTGAGGAGCTTCTATATTTTTCCTTGGAACAAAGGAGATTGAGGTAGGTTTTAATAGAGATGTACAATATAATGACAGGTTTATATAAAGTAAGAGCTGGTTCCCATAAACACTGGTATAAGGACTAGAGGACATAGATTTAAGGTTTGGTGTAAAGGGTGCATGGGGATGGAACCTTCTACCCACCCTCAACCCAGTAACCTCCCCCAACCACCACCCTGAAAGACCCAATGCTCCCCTGGACCCAATATACTCCTCTCACCTGTTGGACCTTGCATAAATCTGCCTCCCACTGTCAGACCCTACACCACCACAATCTCAATCTACCATATTTACTCAATCACTTACCTGACACTGGTATCCTAATCACCAGGCACCCTAACCATCTGATATACCTGGCACACCACCTTAGAACAGTGCTCCAGTATGACCAGTAAGTTCACTTCCAAGTACTCCATTTTTAATGGATTATTTTCCCTCTTGACACCCACCTGGCATGCCAACAACCTCACCCACCTTGCCTGCTACCCACCCTACCCACTGTGCACACTATAACCTCATCTGACTAGCACCCGAGCCCCTCAAAAAGCTGCCACCATAACCACAGGTACCCGAGGGACATAGGAACAGGAGTAAGCCATTAAACCCCTCAAACCTGTGTCAATGAGATCATGGCTGACCTGTGGCCTAAATTTTTGTACCTGCCTTTGCTCATATCTCTTAATACCTTTGCTTGACAAAAAAATCTATCTCAGATTAAAAATTAACCACTGATCCAGCATCCACTACCATTTGTGGAAGATAGTTCCAAACATCTACCACTCTTTGTGTGCAGGAAGACTTCCTAAAAAGTCTACTGAATGGTTTGGCCCTAATTCTCTGACTATGCCCTGAGTTCTAAAATCCCAAGCAGTGAAAAGAGTTTTATCTTTATATGCATGTCTTTTCCTGTTAATATCTTGAAGACTTCAATCAGATCAACCTTCAAAATTCCAGAGAAAATATGCCTAATTTGTATAATCCCTACTCAGTATTTAAACCCTGAAATCAAGCTATCATTCTTGTAAATCTAGGTTGTACTCCCTCCAAGGCCAATATATCTTTCCTAAGTTGTGGTGCCCAGATCTGCTCACAGTATTCCAAGTTTAACTGGGATTTTTGCATAACTGTAGCACAACTTCTGCCTCATTATACTGTAGTCTTCTAGCTTTCTTGGTTATTTTCTACAGTTGCTTGTGACATTTTAAAGATCTACCTAAATCTCCAAGTCTCTATGGACATTCATTGTATTTAATTTCATACCATCGAGAAATACCCAGATCTGTCCTTTGTCAGTCCAAACTGGATAACCTCACACTTGCTTACATTGAACTCCATCTGTACATTCACTTTGACTATCAATATCTCTTTGTAATTTTATGCTATTATGTACATTGTCTGCAATACTCTCTGATTAATTTATCTTACATGTGTTCCCTTTCACAGGAGCTTTCAAAATTACTGACTGTACAGCTGGGCATTTAAATTACAGAACACAGCATACTGACCCCTGAAAAATGGGAGCAACGGGGACATGGTTTCCTGGAAGGTCTTCTTTGCTGCTGGATTATTTTATCCTTGCACAGGAATTACCAATGCAGAGCACGTCTAAAGGTGGGTGGGTAACTTTTAATTTAATTAGGGTCAGAAGTAGGGTTTCTGATCCTGAATGGAATATTTGGGCCATTATATAATGCAGAACAGATCTTCAATTCAGGGCCAAGATTTAAAAATACCTCAAATGTAAGACATTGTTCGAGTGATTAAGGCCTATGAATCAAAATCAGAAGAAGATTCAATTTAAATGGGTGAACTTGAGACAACCTTTTTTTATTGTCTAATGGAAATTATTTAAAGGCATGAAAAGATATGAGCTCCTTGTTTTAGTTAAAAAGGTGTAAAATAGTTGGGGAAGTGAGAGATATTGTTACAATTCCTGATATTATCAATAAATCTGTGAAACCCATTTAGAAGGGCAAACCTGTGTGAAACAACCATCTTAAAAATTTATATAGAGAAAGTAGCATTCCATTTATTAAAAGAATTAGGAAGATTGGCAATACCTCAAATGCTTAAAAATGATTCTAAAAGCTTTATTGAAGAAATATCACAGAGAGAAAAGAAATCAAAGATGTTTTGTGGAAGAAGGCCTAAAACAATGCAAAGCAATATCTAAATACAATTTAAACCTTCATTGAAAGATCTTATCGTGTATTATCAGTGTTTAATATTTAATTACATTCTCAACAAGTGTTTTATAATGGAAATTCTCTGAAGAACTGTTAGCAATTGAATTCATAATTCAACCATAATTCAAACTTGAAGAAGAAAAGCTAAATGCACAGCAGAATGTAAATAATTTATAGATATGAACGTACAAACAGGGAATAAGAGTAGGCCACTCAGCCCTTCAAGTCTGCTCCATCATTAAATAAGATTACAGCTTATCTAGCTGTAACCTAAACACAATATTTCTGTAAACCCCAGATAATCTTTCCTCCCCCTTGATAATCAAGAATCTATCTACCCCGGCTTTAAAAATATTGAAGGATTCTGCATCCACTGTTTTTTGAGGAAGATAACTCCAAAGGCACACAACCATTGAGAGAAAAACACATTTCCTTATCTCTGGATTAACTGGCAACCCCTTATCTTTAAACTATGACCTATAGTTCTAGATTCTCCCACAAAACAAAATCTCCCACATTGATCTTGTGAAGTCCCCTCATGGTCTTTATCTTCAATTAAGTCACCTCTGACTCTTCTAAATTCCAGAGGGTACAAGCCTAACTTATCTAACCTGTCCTCAAAAGGAAATCCACTAATTCCAGATACTAATCAATAAACCTTCTCTGAATTGCTTCTGATGCATCAATATCCTTCTGTAAGTATGGGGACCAGTATTCTGCATAGTATTCCGGATACTCTGTGAGGTTGAAGCATAAACTCCCTACTCTTGCATTCAATTCCCCTCACAATTGAACATAACACTCCATTAGCTTTCCTGATTACTTGCTGTACCTTTTCTATCCATCTGTGATTCATTTAAATGCTTTCACAATTTAAATTGAGCAATTTAATATCAACAAAAAAATTGGGCAAGTTATTACATTAGCCTAGGCAGGTATTAAGATACTTCAACAGAGAATTAAATTGGTCAGCTTGGAGGATTCAGGTTATGATTTACATTACTGAGTGCAAACACCAAATCACAAACAGGACAAGTTAACATATTACTTTATTCTGTGGAACCATTAATAGACTATGTTAATTAACAGATTAACAAGTTAAATAAGATACCTTAGATGATGTATTAAAAGTGTTACACAACTAGTTTACTTTAAGTAGCAATTGTTTTATCAATGATTTGGAGATGCCGGTGTTGGACTGGGGTGTACAAAGTTAAAAATCACACAACACCAGGTTATAGTCCAACAGGTTTAATTGGAAGCACTAGCTTTCGGAGTGACGCTCCTTCATCAGGAGATTGTGACAATCACCTGATGAAGGAGCGTCGCTCCGAAAGCTAGTGTGCTTCCAATTAAATCTGTTGGACTATAACCTGGTGTTGTGTGATTTTTAACTTTGTTTTATCAAAATTGCAAAACTAAATAATACAGTTTCCACGAAAACCTGTTGACAACCTCATCAATGATCTTTACACATTGTCAACAACTTGTGAATGTAAAGCATTACAACCAGAACTGAGTAAAGATGGAACTGTCATTAAAATTTCTGATTCATCTCATCCAGATATTTTGCAACTGACAGAAGATTTCACATTGGAGAAGGTTATTCAGATTGTGAGAAACTAAGATTCAGAAAAGCCACAGAACAATCTGGGGAACCATAAGGTGTTAGTCATAGAAGCAGTGGTAGTTATTCGGTCAGCCGGGTCTGCTCTGCTTTTTAATGAGATCAAAGTGATCTGATCATTCTCAACTCCACTTTCCTGCTTCCCGAGTGTGAAACAGTCTTGTCTGTGAGGCAGTTCTCACAATTTTGGCAGACGTCTGCAGTGCACAGCATTGGAATGGTTGGCTTGAAAGTGGTGTCATAGATAGTTGGATACTGAAGAAGGTGTTTGGTATGCTTTCCTTTATTGGTCAGTGCATTAACGATAGGAGTTGGGAGGTCATATTGCAACTGTACAGGACATTGGTTAGGACACTTTTGGAATATTGTATGCAATTCTGATCTGTCTCCTATTGGAAGGATGTTGTGAAACTTGAAAGAAAAGATTTACAAGGATTTTGCCAGGTTTGGAGGATTTAAGCTATAGAGTCATCGAGTTATAGAGATGTACAGCACAGAAACAGACCCTTTGGTCCAAATTGTCCATACTGACCAGATATCCTAATCTAGTCCCATTTGCCAGCACCTAGCCCACATCCCTCTAAACCCTTCCTATTCATATACCCATCCAAATCCCTCTTAAATGTTGCAATTGTACCAGCCTCCACCACATCCTCTGGCAGCTCATTCCATTCACGTACCACCCTCTGCGTGAAAAGGTTGCTCCTTCGGTCTCTTTTATATCTTTCCCCTCTCACCCTAAACCTATGCCCTCTAGTTCTGGACTCCCCAACCCCAGGGAAAAGACTTTGTCTATTTATCCTATCCATGCCCCTCATAATTTTGTAAACCTCTATAAGGTCACCCCTCAGCCTCCGAAGCTCCAGGGAAAACAGCCCCAGCCTATTCAACCTCTCCCTGTATTTCAAATCCTCCAACCCTGGCAACATCCTTGTAAATCTTTTCTGAACCCTTTAAAGTTTCACAACATCCTTTCGGTAGGAAGGAGACTAGAATTGCACGCAATATTCCAAAAGTGGCTGAACCAATGTCAAGTACAGTTGCAACATGACCTGCCTACTCCTATACTCAGTGCTCTGACCAATAAAGGAAAGCATACCAAACACCACCTTCACTATCCTATCTACCTGCCACTCTAATTTCAAGGAACAATGAACCTGCATGCCAAAATCTTTGTTCAGCAATACTGCCCAAGGCATTAAGTGTAAAAGTCCCACTCTGATTTGCTTTTCCAAAATGCAGCAACTTGCATTTATCTGAATTAAACTCCATCTGCCATTCCTCAGCCCATTGGCCAATCTGATCAAGATCCCATTTTAATCTGAGGGGACCTTCTTCGCTGTCCACTACACCTCCAATTTTGGTGTCATCTGCAAACTTACTAACTAAACCTTGTATGTTCGCATCCAAATCATTTATATAAATGACGAAAAGCAGTGGACCTTGCACCGATCCTTGTGCCCACCACTGATCACAGACCTCCTTCTGTAAAGCAACACTCCATGGGAAGGTGCCGGGAGTGGAGGTTGGGTTGGTGGGGGGTGTGGACCTGATGAGGGAGTCACTGAGCTGATAGGGGAGGGGAGGGAAATATATCCCTCGTGGTGGGGTCCGTTTGGAGGTGGTGGAAATGACGTGGGATGATAAGATGTATATGGAGGTTGGTGGGGTGGTAGGTGAGGATCAGTGGGGTTCTGTCCTGGTGGCGTTTGGAGGGGCGGGGCTCAAGGGCGGAGGAGTGGGAAGTGGAGGAGATGCGGTGGAGAGCATCGTCGATCATGTCTGGGGGGTATTTGCGGTCTTTGAAGAAGGAGGCCATCTGGGTTTAACGGTATTGGAGTGGGTCCTCCTGGGAGCAGATGCAGCGGAGACGAAGGAATTGGGAATATGGGATGGCGTTTTTACAGGGGGCAGGGTGGGAGGAGGTATAGTTTAGGTAGCTGTGGGAGTCGGTCGGTTTATAGTAAATGTCTGTGTTGATTCGGTCGCCCGAGATAGAAATGGAAAGGTCTAGGAAGGGGAGGGAGGAATCTGAGACAGTCCAGTTGAATTTGAGGTCGGGGTGGAAGGTGTTGGTAAAGTGGATGAACTGTTCAACCTCCTCGTGGGAGCACGAGGCAGCGCCGATACAGTCATCGATGTAGCGGAGGAAAAGGTGGGGGGTGGTGCCAGTGCAGCTGTGGAAGGATGAAACCACCTGTTCATCCATGGTCTGTCTGGGATGTCATGTGCCCTCAGTAGCTGTCTAGTTAGTTTAGTGTGGTTCCCATTACAAGTACTTCACTGGCTGATGTGGTCTCCAACTTCAATGCCTTCATTTTTGGCCAATAGAGCACATCTCATGTCTTTCTCAGACTTGACTTAATTCCTGAGGCTGTCATGGACGCACTTTTGCATTTCTCCTCTCAACTCCTTCAGGATAATGGCTATATTTCCTTTGCATGGTATGCCACTCTGACCTTTCAATTCACTTCTGTCTGCCTAATATGCTGTTACAGCAACAGGTTTGTCCTTGATGCTCTCGGGCCAGCCCTTCACCTTGACTTTTTACACCCCTCGGAGGTGTGCGTCTTGGATAATTTGCTTGATTTGAAAAAGAACTTTACGATTAGATTCAGTGTCTTGGCGAGTTAATTACTTCCAGTGCATGGCGAGTTGCTACTTCATGTACAGTGTATTTTTGTCTCAAGCATGGTAGTTTGACTGATAGAATTGCATCTGGAACACAAAGCCTTACACTTATCTTTTTAAAATAAGAAAACATTAGAGTCTAGACTATCTGTTTAATATATTTTGAGGGGGTTTGGTCTGGTCCATAACACTTGTGTGTCACATCCAAGTAGTAGCTCTATAATCAGAGTAATATTTTTGGAGTAGGTAGCGGCTTGAGCAAAATGCTTTAAAGTGTCTTGTGGTTGGACTTGATTGTCACTTTCTCTCTCTCCCAATTAGGTGTTGGTGAAAATGTGCACAAAGCAAAATCAATGGCTAGGCACTTTTGCTTAATCTGGTCATACCTCCTCCCTACCTTTTATCTTAGCCTGCTGGACACACTTTCCTCATTCCTGAAGAAGGGCTCATGCCCGAAATGTCGATTCTCCTGCTCCTTGGATGCTGCTTGACCTGCTGCGCTTTTCCAGCAACACATTTTCAGCGCTGTTTTTAGACAATAGACAATAGACAATAGGAGCAGGAGTAGGCCATTCTGCCCTGCAAGCCTACACCACCATTCATTATGATCATGGCTGATCATCCTCAATCAGTATCCTGTTCCTGCCTTATCTCCATAACCCTTGATTCCACTATCCTTGAGAGCTCTATCCAACTCTTTCTTAAATGAATCCAGAGACTGGGCCTCCACTGCCTTCTGGGTCAGAGCATTCCACACACACACCACTCTCTGGGTGAAGAAGTTTCTCCTCATCTCTGTCCTAAATGGCCTACCCCTTATTTTTAAGCTGTATCCTCTGGTTCGGGGACTCACCCAGCAGCGGAAACATGTTTCCTGCCTCCAGAATGTCCAATCCTTTAATAATCTTATATGTCTCAATCAGATCCCCTCTCAGTCTTCTAAACTCAAGAGTATACAAGCCCAGTTGCTCCAATCCTTCAACATAAGATAGTCCGCCATTCCAGGAATTGACCTCGTGAACCTACGCTGCACTCCCTCAATAGCCAGAATGTCTTTCCTCAAATTTGGAGACCAGAACTGCACACAATATTCCAGGTGCGGTCTCACAAGGGCCCTGTGCAGCTGCAGAAGCACCTCTTTGCTTCTATACTCATTTCCGCCCAGTACCCGCCACTCTCTGCTGCAAAAAGACCGTTGGCGTTGAGATAAGTTCTTAAATAACAATCACTTACCTTCCCAACTGGCTCTGCGCTCTGACTTCACTTCCGCCCAGCTCCCGCCATTCTCCGCTGCAAAAAGACCGTTGCCGTCGAGGTAAGTTCTTAAATAACAATCACTTACTTTCCCAACCGGCTCTGCGCTCTGCTAATCTAGTCCTGGAGTGTCGGAGGCAGAGGGGTGACCGTACAGAGGTTTATAAAATCATGAGGGGCATGAATAGACTAACTAGACAAGGTCTTTTCACTGGGGTGGGGGAGTCCAGAACCAGAGGGCATAGGTTTAGGGTGAGAGGGGAAAGATTTAAAAGGGGCCTAAAGGGCAACGTTTTCACGCAGAGGGTGGTGCGTATATGGAATGATCTGCCAGAGGAAGTGGTGGAGGCTGGTACAATTATAACATCTAAAAGGCATCTGATCGGTATATGAACAGGAAGGGTTGAGAGGGATTTGGGCCAAGTGTTGGCGAATGGGACAAGATTAGGTTAGGAAATCTGGTTGGCAGGGACGATTTGGACTGAAGAGTCTGTTTCCGTTCTGTACACTTCTCCAACTGGGCTGGACGTTGGTATGACCCTAGTGTCGAGCCCCAAAGCACTATCGAGCCCCATTTTTGGCCCTTAATTCCAATATGTGTTTTTGTCAAGTTGACTGGCACAGGTGCAAAATTATTACAATTGCAAATTCTGAGCTCTGTTGGCAAATAAAACCTGTATGGATGTACCACATAAAATGTCAAAGGAACTTCAAACAAACTGGACTATGATCTCTTTTGAGATCATGAGGTGTTGATGAACCAATGCTTAACAACAAATGACTCTCTGTAAATTAAGTGCCAAATTGCAGACAGATTTTTGTGCACTTGCCTTTGAAGAATAAACAAAGACAGGGTTTAAAAAGTTAATAGCAGATTGATGATTTTCTAGTAGCTTGCTTGGATTTGTTTTTTGTAGGCTGCCGACCAGATATCCTAACCTAATCTAGTCCCATTTGTGGCAGGGGGCTGGGAACCAGAAGAGAAGACAAAGTAGACAGCGAGGTGGAAACTGGAGACTGTAAGAATCATGAAGATAGCATTAATAAGGGGAAGAGTGGCCTGAAGTGCATCTACTTTAATGCAAGGAGTATAGTGTATAAGGCAGATGAACTTAGGGCTTGGATTGGTGTCTGGGAGTATGATGTTATTGCAATCATAGAGACTTGGTTGAAAGAAAGGCATGATTGGCAACTAAATGTTCCAGGAAATAGACGCTTCAGACAGGACAAGGAGGGAAATAAAAGGGGGTTGGAGTTGCATTGTTGGTCAGGGATGATATCACAGCTGTGCTAAAGGAGGACACTATGGAGGACTTGGATAGTGAGGTATTATGAGTGGAGCTGAGAAATAATAAGGGTGCAAATTGGGGCTGTATTACAGGCCTCCCAATAATGAGCGTGAGGTAGAAGAACAAATGAGTAAACAGACTATGGAAAGATGTAGAGGCAATAAGGTAGTGGTGATGGGAGATTTTAAAGGTGTCCAGGAGAGTTTTCTAGAACAGTTTGTCAATAGACCGACAAGGGAAGGGGCCATATTGAACCTGGTATTGGGGAATGAGCCAGACCAGGTGGTAGAAGTTGCGGTGGGGGATTTCTTTGGGAACAGTGACCACAATTCTGTAAGTTTTAGAATACTCGTAGACAAAGATGAGTGGTCTTAAGTGAAGAGTACTAAACTGGGCCAAGGCCAATTATATCAAAATTAGGCAGGAGCTGGGAAATGTGGATTAGACACAGCTATTTGAAGGGAAGTCCACATTTGACATGTGGGACACTTTCAAAGATAGGTTAAAGATAGTGCAGGATAGGCATGTCCCGTTGAAGGCAAAGCATAGGAAAGGCAAGATTCGTGAACCGTGGATGACAGGAGAAATCTCACAACTAGCCAAGAGGAAAAGCAAGCTATGAACAGCAAGCCAGCTATGAACAGAATGGGCCCTGGAGGAATATCAGAAGAATAGGACCAGTCTTAAACAAGGAAGCAAGTGAGCTAAAAGGGGTCATGAAATAGCTTTAGCGAGCAGAATTAAGGAGAATCCCAAAGCATTTTATTCTTATATAAGAGGCAAGAGAGTAATTAGAGAAAGGATTTGTCCACTAAAGGATAATGAAAGAAGGCTGTGTGTCAAACCTGAGAATGGGTGAGATTCTGAATGATTACTTTGCATCAGTGTTCACTGAGGAGAGGAACGTGATGAATGTTGAGATTAGAGATAGAAGTTTGATTAGTCTGGATCACGTTGACACAAGTAGGGAAGATGTGTTTGGTAGGCTAGAGGTCATTAAGGTGGACAAATTCCCCAGAATCTGATGGAATCTATCCCAGGTTGCTGAGGGAGGTGAGAGAGAAAATAGCTGGGGCCCTGATAGATATCTTTGTGGCATCCTTAAATACAGGTGAGGTGCCAGAGGACTGGAAGGTTGCTCATGTTGTCCTTCTGTACAAGAAGGGTAGTAAGGATATTCCGGGTAACTACAGACCAGTGACCCTGACATCAGTGGTGGGAAAGTTGCTAGAGAAGGTACTGAGGGATAGGATCTATTTATATTTAGAAAAGAATGGGCTTATCAGTGATAGGCAACATGGTTTTTTGCAGGGGAGATCGTGCCTTACCAACTTAATAGAGTTCTTTTGAGGAAGTGACCAAGTTGATAGATGAAGGAAGGGCTGTTGATGTCATGTACATGGACTTTACTAAGGCATTTGATGAGGTTCTCTATGGTGGACTAATGGGGAAAGTGCTCAAAATGTGTTGCTGGAAAAGCGCAGCAGGTCAGGCAGCATTCAAGGAGCTGGAGAATTGACGTTTCGGGCATGAGCCCTTCTTCAGGAATGAGGAAAGTGTATCCAGCAGGCTAAAGATAAAAGGTAGGGAGGAGGGACTTGGGGGAGAGGTGTTGGAAATGCGATAGGTGGAAGGAGGTCAAGGTGAGGGTGATAGGCCGGAGTGAGGGTGGGGGCGGAGAGGTCGGGAAGAAGATTGCAGGTCAAGAGGGCGATGCTGAATCCGGGGGTTGGCACTGAGATAAGATGGGGGGAGGGAAAATGAGGAAGCTGAAGAAATCTAAATTTATCCCGTGGTTGGAGGGTTCCTAGGCGGAAGATGAGGTGCTTTTCCTCCAGGCGTCGTGGCCAGGGTCTGGTGATGGAGGAGGCCAAGGACCTGCATGTCCTTGGCGGAGGGGGAGTTAAAGTGTTCAGCCACGGGACGGTTTGGTTGGTGAACTGGTTGAGCAACAGGACACAGTAGTAGTTGAATGGAGTTTCTCAAAATGAAGAAAGGTGACCAGTGGTGTTCCACAGGGGTCAGTGTTGGGACCACTGTTGTTTGTGATATACATAAATGATCTAGAAGAGGGCACTGTTGGTATGATCAGCAAGTTTGCAGATGACACGAAGATTGGTGGAGTAGCAGAAAGCATAAGGAACTGTCAAAGAATACAGGAGGATATAGATAGACTAGAGAGTTGGGCGGAAAAATGGCAGATGGAATTTAAACCAGACAAATGTGAGGTGATGCATTTAGGCAAGTCTAATTCTAGAGCGAATTATACTGTAAAAGGAAGAGCCTTGGGGAAAGTTAATAAGCAGAGAAATCTGGGAGTGTAAGTCCATTCTACCCTGAAGGTTGCTGCACAGTTGGATAGAATGGTCAAGAAGGCATATGGTATGCTTGCCTTCATCGGACAGGGTATTCAGTATAAGAGCTGGCAAGTCATGTTAAAATTATACAAGACATTGGTTCGGCCGCATTTAGAATACTGTGTACAGTTCTGGTCGCCACATTACCAAAAGGATGTGGACGCTTTGGAGAGGGTGCAGAGAAGGTTTATGAGGATGTTGCATGGTATGGAAGGTGCTAGCTATGAAGAGAGGTTGAGTAGGTTTGGTTTATTTTCATTAAAAAAGAGATGGGGAGGGGGGGCCTGATTGAGATTTACAAAATCATGAGGGGTATAGACAGGGTGGATAGAGATTAGCTTTTTCCCAGGGTGAAGGATTCAATAATGAGAGATCACGCTTTCAAGGTGAGAGGTGAAAAGTTTAAGGGGGATACATGCAGCAAGTACTTTACACAGAGGGTGGTAGGTGCCTGGAACACATTGCCAGCAGAGATGGTAGAGGCAGGCAAGGTAGATCCATTTATGATGCATCTGGACAGATGCATACGTAGGTGGGGAGCAGAGGGATACAGATGATTAGGAATTGGGTGACAGGTTTAAACAGTAGATTTGGATCGGCTCAGGCTTGGAGGGCCGAAGGGCCTGTTCCTGGGCTGTAAATTTTCTTTGTTCCATGTTCTTTGAGATGAACTGAATGTTCTCATGTGCACCCACCTGTGTTCAAACATTAGACGGTTATAAAGGTCCTGTTGAAGAACTATCCCCTAGTTTTCCCAGAGTTGCAGGTAAGCGAGCTCTCACTATGGGTGGTGCAAGTCAGTTTAAAAAAAAAGGGCAAAGGGACTTCCAACAGCCTACAAAAATAGAAATCCAAACAAGCTACTAATCAATCATCAATCTGCTATTAACCTTAATTTACTTTTCTTTTCATTTCTAATCCTTCTTGCATTTAGTAAATAATAAAATCTCTCTAGAAAATCTGACTGAATTGTCTCTTTTTAAAATCTAAGTTCCTTTGGGTGTTGGAGACAGATAGGCACAATGGAATGAATCCTTTTAATTAATCTTTATTGCAACTAACTGAGGGGCTGTGTGAATAAAGAATGGGAACTAATTCATATGTTGTCACATGAATGCTTAGCAGTTTAGTATCCATCTGGAAATATAACAAATAGAGAAACCTCGCCCAGGTTCTGGTCACAAAAGTGTGCTTTCAAAAAAGGTGTTGACTTTTCCATCCGGTTTTCATACCATTAGACATTTTTTTGTAGTAGTTTTATTGCAAATGAGAGGCATGTTGGATCATTGCAGAAGCCATTCTGGAATCAACTGCATTGCTTCAATTCTAAAGTAACATATATTTCAGATGGGAGTTAAGTTGGCAGATTTACTTCCCTAAGTGATCAATCATGAATGGTTTTGCACAATAACTTAGTAGTTTCATGACCCCAATTACTGACACTAGATTTTATTTCATTTTCATTTCACTAATTTAATAGATTAATTAAACTCATTAAACTAGATCATTAACCAAGCCTCTAGATTACTGGTGGAGTAACATAACCACTCTGCTCAGTTTGACTGTTGACATCTCACATCTCTAATAACTACACCTTGCTGCTAATATTCTTTTTGGGAGTAATAGCTGAGCTTTTGAATGCAGGCCATTTGGAGAAGACTGATCAGTGAAGTTAGTTAGAATTCCACATACTTATGTTGGGTGTCAGTGTTCTGTTACTGTGATGTGATGACAGAAACTGTCATCAGATTCATTCGACTGTCGTTACAAAAGCATTCCTAGGGTAATACATGTTGCACAAATTAAACAACTCCAGCGGAATGCCACCACCAAACACATTTTCCCTCATTCCCAAACTGCATTTCGCAGGGATCATTCCTTCCGGGACACCTTAAGTCCATTCTTTGACTACCACACACCATCATGCCCTCCCCTTCACGTGGCACCTTCCCATATAACTGAAGAAGGTGCAATACCTGTCTCTTCACCTCCTCCCTGCTCACCATCCAAGGGCCGAAACAATCTTTACAGGAGAAGCAACATTTCACATCTACCTCCTCCAATCTGTTGTATTGTATTTGTGTCCTACTCTACATTGGAGACACCAAACGCAGACTGGGTGACCGCTTTGCAGAGCACATCTGGTCCATGCACAAGCAATTCTCTGATCTTCCCGTGACTGGTCATTTTAACACAGCATCCTGCTTGTTTGCCCACTTGTCTGTCCTTGGTGTGCTGCAACACTCCAGTGAATCACAGCGCAAACAGGAGGAACAATATCCCATCTTCAGACTAGGCAATTTACAAACTTCCAGACCTAATACCGAGTTCAAATTGTGAACCCACTCCCACTCCTTCACTTTGTTTTAGCTTTGTTTGTTACATTCTCTGTCACTCTCTCTCTCTCTCCTTCCCCCACCCCTGTGGGACTGTCTGTTCTTTCCTGTCTGGCAGTTGGACACTCCACTATTCTGCCATTCTTACATCCCAATCATTTAACCTGAACTATCAACATTCTTTCTGCCCCAGAACTCCACCCCCCAACTTTAGCTTACTTTCTCTCCATGGATGCTGCCTGACCTGTTGTGATCTCCAGCACTTTTTGTTTTCAGTAATGTTTGAGGTGGATTGCTTTAAGCTCTGCAGAATGAGTGTACCTTTGTTCAAAAAGCTTTCACTGAATAATGGTGTTACTAGCAAAACATGCATTTGTTGCCCAACTCTAATTGCCCTTTAAGATGGTGGTGAGTGGCCATCTTGAGGAGCTGCAGTCCATCCACTGCAGATACACCCAAAGTGCTACAGATCTGTATACACTGGGAGAAAGGTATATGGTTTTACATTGGATGAATTGACTGACATCGGGTTTCTTCCTTTATTACTTCAAAGACTTACTACAAAGCAAGAACTGTTACAACATCAGTTGTAACAGTCAGCATGTGTTGACTGGAAACTAATACCATGTCAGAAAAAACAAGGAAATTAATTGAGTCATTAATAGGGTTGGCTGGGAGGGGTTTGAAAGCATGACCACAATCCCTCATTCTGGATGGTAGACTCAGACACAGTGCACTAGAACTGTACTCTAACTTGACTATCTTGAGCCATCAAGAGCGAATGGATCTGCTTGACTAATCCATGGTTGGTTTAAGTTGTTAGTACCCTCAAAGATAGGTCACTGCCTGAAATGGATATTTCAGATCAATAACAGGTGTGGAAGTCAAAGCTATTCTCTCCATCTACCTCCCGAAAATAATGGGAGAAAGTGAGGACTGCAGATGCTGGAGGCCAGGCAGCATCCGAGGAGCATTCTGGATGGTAGACTCAGACAAAGTGCACTAGAACTGTACTAAGTGCTCGAAACTTTAGCTTACTTTCTCTACATGGATGCTGCCTGACCTGTTGTGATCTCCAGCATTTTTTGTTTTCAGTAATGTTTGAAGTGGATTGCGTTAGGCTCTGCAGAATGAGTGTACTTTTTTCAAAAAGCTTTCACTGAATAATGGTGTTACTAGCAAAACATGCATTTGTTGCCCAACTCTAATTGCCCTTTAAGATGGTGGTGAGTGGTGGTGAGTGGAAACTGCTGCCTGGCCTGCTGTGTTTTTCCAGCACTACATTTTTCAACTCCCTATAATAATGCTTGTTTAAGAGATTTAAGCAAACAAATTTAAAGACTTCTGACTGGTTTGTGTTTTTCTCTCTGATTCAGTCCAGCAGTATAATCCAGCACAGCTGAACCCTTTCGAAAAACTGGCTTCAGTCACAGTGACTCCAAGTATAGGAATTAAAAAGAATTGAATCCTTGCTGACACACTCACATATAGAGGGCATGAATAAAAACAAAAAATACCTAGATCTGACAGTCTCCTTCAGAAGGAGAAATTGAACAGAGCAATAGTTTTAGATCAGATGAGCTTTATTTCTCTCTCCACAGATGAGATAATAGAAAAGTGCTGGAAATATTCAATGTGCAAAATCTGCAATATTGCTTTGTTTTAATGGAAGGTGCTGGAATCATAAAGGGCAAGAAAAGGATTTTGTTTTGAAATGGCCCCTGAATACCTGTGATTACTTAGCCCATTATATTCCACACCTACAGATATGGCCACAGAGATTCAATTTCCTCTCATGGAACACTCCAGAACAAAGCAAGCCAGAACTGGAACACAAGGTGCTTGCTTTTCCAAGCGTGTCAGAAGCATCGTCTATATGAAGCTGCAGAACTGGGCAGAAAGGTGGCAAATGGAGTTCAATGTAGCTAAGTGTGAGGTGATTCACTTTGGTAAGAGTAACAAAAAGATGGGGTACTGGGCTAATGGTCGGATACTTGGTAGTGTGGATGAGCAGAGGGATCTTGGTGTCCATGTACACAGATCTCTGAAAGTTGCCACCCAGGTAACTAGTGCGGTGAAGAGCGCATGTGGCGTACTGGCTTTTATTGGTAGAGGAATTGAGTTCCGGAGTACTGAGGTCATATTGCAGTTGTATAAGACTCTGGTGCGGCCGCATCTTATGGAGTCAGCTATTACGATGGGGCATAGCTTTAAATTAAGGGGTGGTAGGTATAGGACAGATGTTAGGGGTAGGTTCTTTACTCAGCGAGTCGTGAGTTCATGGAATGCCCTGCCAGTAGCAGTGGTGGACTCTCCCTCTTTATGGGCATTTAAGCAGGCATTGGATAGGCATATGGAGGATAGTGGGCTAGTTTAGGTTAGGTGGGCTTGGATCGGCGCAACATCAAGGGCCAAAGGGCCTGTACTGCACTGTATTCTTCTATGTTCTATGTAGACTTTGAAGAGATTGGCTGGTCTGGTTGGAGCATCACCCCTCAAGGTTGCAATGCCTATCATTGTAAATGCTTATCATTGGCAATGAGCACGCATCTTCTCACTGGGACAAAATATAAAGTTTACCAACCATGGCACTGTCCTGTCTATTATCAATGCTCTTAAGCTGGCCAATAATGTCCCATCTTCATGCTGTATCCCAGACAAACCTTTCTCCATTAATCTCCTCTATTTTGAAGATGACGAAAATGTGTTCCTGAAACAGTATGACGACATGGTCTCTGGAAGTTGTATGCACCAATAACCTTGTAAGCAGTGAGTTCCATTTTTCTTTTTAATTCGTTCATATGATGTGGGCATCTCTGGCTCGGTCAGCATTTATTGCCCATCTTTAAATGCCCAAAGAGCAGTTAAGAGTCAATCACATTGCTGTGGATTGGGAGTCACATTTAAGCTAGACCACGTAATGATGGCAGTTTTCTCCCCAGAATGATGTGAATGAATGAGATGTGTTCTTTCAACAATCTACAATGGTTTCATGATCATCATTGCCACTTGATGCAGAAAAGATTTGTCTTCGCATTCCCCTTGCACCTCCTGCCCATAATCTTAAGTAATGTCCTGGTCATCATACTATCTGCTAATGGGAACAGCTGTTCATCACCTATCTCTTTCAAACTTCATAACTAACCTTATACCTCAGTTCAAAGATCTATGTTCATGACCACCCAGGTCCCTCTGCCCTTGTACACTTTTAAGAACTGTTCTGCTAAGTCCATGTTGCCTCTTGTTACTACTTCCAAAATGCCTCACCTCACACTACTTGCCAGTAATTTTTTTCTGTTACTTGTTTTCCCATTCTGATTTGCTATCTATAAGCTTTTGCAGTCATTGGGAGTAATCCTTAATTTCTGGTGCAACCCCAAGCAGTAGTCCTAATATGCTGTGCTAACATCTTATATAATTAGCAAATGTTAAGGCAGCTGTGATTTTCTTTGTTTAAGATCAATAGGAAGAACAGCCAGAAGGAGGAGCTTTAAGACCATGTGTATTACTCTGCTTAGTGAGAGAATGTTAAAGTAAGACACAAACAGATTAGTTTATTTTATGAATGTGGAAAAGTCGATGTTCATTGGAAAATAATAAGACCTTCATGATTTCTCCTTTCATAACATAGAACATAGAACATAGAACAGTACAACACAGAACAGGCCCTTCAGCCCGCAATGTTGTGCCGACCACTGATCCTCATGTATGCACCCTCAAATTTCTGTGACCATATGCATATCCAGCAGTCTCTTAAATGTCCCCAATGACCTTGCTTCCACAACTGCTGCTGGCAACGCATTCCATGCTCTCACAACTCTGTGTGAACAACCCCCGCCTCTGACATCCCCTCTATACTTTCCTCCAACCACCTTAAAACTATGACCCCTCGTGTTAGCCATTTCTGCCCTGGGAAATAGTCTCTGGCTATCGACTTTATCTATGCCTCTCATTATCTTGTATACCTAAATTAAGTCCCCATTCCTCCTCCTTTTCTCCAATGAAAAAAGTCAGAGCTCAGTCAACCTCTCTTCATAAG
>NC_057711.1:55910215-55922880 GCF_004010195.1 Chiloscyllium plagiosum | reverse complement strand
GACTCTTAAACTTAATCCCCCTGTTAATGAAAGCCAAAACACCATATGCTTTCTTAACAACCCTGTCCACTTGGGTGGCCATTTTAAGGGATCTATGTACCTGCACACCAAGATCCCTCTGTTCCTCCACACTGCCAAGAATCCTGTCTTTAATCCTGTACTCAGTTTTCAAATTTGACCTTCCAAAATGCATCACCTCGCATTTATCCAGGTTGAACTCCATCTGCCACCTCTCAGCCCATCTCTGCATCCTGTCAATGTCCCATTGCAGCCTACAACAGCCCTCTATACTGTCAATGACACCTCCAATCTTTGTGTCGTCTGCAAATTTGCTGACCCATCCTTCAATCCCCTCATCTAAGTCAATAATAAAAATTACAAACAGTAGAGGCCCAAGGTCAGAGCCCTGTGGAACACCACTCACCACAGACTTCCAGGCAGAATATTTTCCTTCTACTACCACTCGCTGTCTTCTGTTGGCCAGCCAATTCTGTATCCAGACAGCTAAGTTCCCCTGTATCCCATTCCTCCTGACCTTCTGAATGAGCCTACCATGGGGAACCTTATCAAATGCCTTTCTGAAGTCCATATACACCACATCCACAGCTCGACCCTCATCAACTTTTCTAGTCACATCCTCAAAGAACTTGATAAGGTTTGTGAGGCATGGCCTGCCCCTCACAAAGCCGTGTTCACTGCATTTAATCAAGCCATGCTCTTCCAGATGGTCATAAATCCTATCCCTCAGAATCCTTTCTAACACCTTGCAGACGACAGACGTGACACTTACTAGTCTAAAATTGCTGGGGATTTCCCTATTTCTTTCTTGAAGAGAGGAATTACATTTGCCTCTCTCCAGTCCTCTGGTACGACTCCAGTGGAGAGTGAGGATGCAAAGATCTTCGCAAGTGGCGAAGCAATTGCATTTCTCTCTTCCCAAAGCAGCCGAGGACAAATCTGGTCCGGGTCTGGCGATTTGTCAATCTTAATGTTTGACAAAATTTTCAGCACATCAGCTTCCTCTATCTCTATCCATTCTAGCATGCACACCTGCTCTTCAAAGGTTTCATTCACTACAAAGTTCGTTTCTATCATAAAGACGGAAGCAAAAAACTCATTTAGGGCTTCCCCTACCTCCTCAGATTCCACACACAAATTCCCTATGCTATCCCTGATCAGCCCTACTCTTTCTTTGACCATTCTCTTATTCCTCACATAAGTGTAAAATGCCCTTGTGTTCTCCCTAATCTGTTCTGTCAAGCCTTTCTCGCGCCCCCTCCTGGCTCTCCTCAGACCATTTTTGAGCTCCTTCCTCGCCTGCCTGTAATCCTCTAGAGCTGAGCTTGACCCTAGCTTCCTCCACCTTATGTAAGGCATAGACTGTCCAAAATAATGCCTTGTGTCATGAATGCTAAGCTAAACAAACTAACTGTACAGCTTACTTGGTCTATTCAACTGTCTTGAATTAAGGAATTATTTCGTTTCACAACTTTTGATGAAGGAAACTACAACTTCTTTTTTTAAAAAGAGAAAGTGGCAGAGAGTTGAAACAGTACAAAATTACAGGAACTATTTAAGAATCTTAAGACTTGGTTAGAAATGTTGGAAAATACATTGTTTTGTTCAATGCAAATGGTAATGGAACAGCTAATTCACGGAGATCTGATGCATGGGCTACTCAGGTGCTCTGCAGTAGAAAAAAATGACTGTCTTCAGACACATTTTTAATTTTGCTGATGGAATAGAGTTCCTCTGTGTGTAATTAACTTGGATCAAGAAAAGCCATAGGTTATGATAAGCCACAAGCTCATTCTCAAAGTTTTAATGAAGCTGAATATTAGCAGTTGAATATAATCTGATGAAGGATCACAGACCTCATATGTTAACCTGCTCTGTCTCCACAGATGCTACCAGACTTGCTGAGTATTTTCCATGTTTACTGTTTTCATTTTTGCTGGCTAGTGGGGATCTCATGAAGAGGTTCTCATTTAAATTAAGAGACTATCGAGGGTTTCCTCTGGCTCCATTATCCATTATGCATTTAGAGCCATTCCTGTAAATCCTTCCTGATAGACCAAACATGAAAGGAATAATTTTGACTTTAAGTGATTGAGTAAAAGAAACAATATTGATTCAGGCAATTGTTATGCATCTCTTCTGATTTTAATCCTTTGACTTCTCTGTAAATTAATATTGCAAGAGATATATAATGTACAGCTGAATAGATATCGCCAATGTAGCACTAACAAAGTCAGAATTGTGCCCAAGCTATGCCACAAAGTCAAGTCAGAAATTAAAATCCAGATAAATGTGAATAATGCAGCTTTTAAAAATTCTTTCAATTCATTCTTGGGATGTGGGCATCACTGGCTTTAACAGGCCAGACCAGGTAAGGACAACAATTATCCTTCCCTAAAGGGTATTAGTGAATCGATAAGCTTTTCCAAACAATCAACAATAGCTTCATCTGCCATAGTGGGATTTGAACTCAGGTTCCTGGAACATTAGCTGCATCACAAGATTAATAGTCTAGCGATAACATCACTAAGCCATTTCTTCAATGGCAGAGGGATTTTTGTCAGTCTACAGAACAATAAAGGTAACAAGTGTTAGCAGAAATTTCTGTCACTGAAGTAAACATGACAGACTACTGTTAGTGAATTCAGCATCACAGTTTGGATAAATGTGATAACGTTATGTCCGGAGGTTATGATGTGAAAGCATACTCAGTACAAACTTGAGCTGAAAATAATTATTATCAGAAAGTTGACTACTTTGTAAGGACCATGAGTTATTATTTTGTGCATTTTATTAAAATGTGAAAGAGCTGTTTTAAACTCAATATTTGAAACAGTGGCTGCATGTTTTGAAAGCAGATAAGCTGACACCTATTGCAGGCAGGAGAAAGTGAGAACTGCAGATGCTGGAGATCAGAGTGAAAAGGTGTGGTGCTGGAAAAGTACAGCCAGTCAGGCAGCGTCCAGAGGAGCAGGAGAGTTGATGTTTTGAGCATAAGTCCTTCATGAATGGTGAAGAGCTTATGCTCAAAATGTCGACTCTCCTGCTTCTCAGATGCTGCCTGACCGGCTGTGCTTTTCTAGCACCACACCTTTTGACCAATTACACGCAAAATATAAACAAACTGTTTCAGAAAGCAGTATCGGAGTTTGAGTTGCAGGCAATTGAAAGCCAAGGGGCAGTACAGCTGCAGCTTTCGTTGGCCACTGGAAGTTGATTGGTCTTTAGACTAGTGATCAGTTATCAATAGCAGAGAGCTTTTTGCCTGTCAACAACTGTGTTTGGTTCCCAACTTGGGCAGCTGGGAGCAAGTTACAGAGAGAGAGAGAGAAGTGTTGAATTCTTTCCCAGTTCAGGGGCAGTCTTTCTATTCTCTACAGCCATTACTCACTGTAAACCTAAATAAAACAAGTTTATCTTTCCTGCAACAGTTGCTGTTAGTTGTTACTTTTAACAAATAAGCCAGAGTCAGAAGTCTGGACACAACACCATAAGAAGTATATTGGCATTGAAGGGAGTAACAACATATGTTTACAAGAATGATACCTGAACCTCAGGGGTTAAGTTATGAGGAGAGATTATACAAAATATATCTGTTTTCTCTAGAGTTTAGAAAGTTAAGGAGTGATCTAATTGAAGGAAAAGATAGGATAGGTAAAGGTAATCTATTTTCATTGGTGGGGTGGGGGTAGGGAGGTATCATCGAACACCTAGGGCCAGACTGTTCAGGAGTGATGTTAGGAAGCACTTCTACATGCAATAGATGGTAGATGTTTGGAACTTTTTTCCACAAATGGCAGTTGATGCTAAATCGGTTGTTAGTTATAAATCTGATGCAGCTACGTTTTTGTTAAGTAAGATATTAAGGGATTCAGGCCAAACGCAGGAATATGGAGTTAGGCCACAGACCAGACATGATCTCATTGAATGATGGAACAGGTTTAAGGGGCTGAATGGCCTGTTCCTGTTCCTATGTTTCATGAGTGAACTGGGCACCAGTATCTCACCAGCTACCGGAAGCATCCGGAGAAATAAATCTGAAGCAATGTGCTGGCCAGCAGAACAGTCATAAGAATCAAGGTTTGTGTAAAGATATGTAGCTTGAGTGCCAGTTGTTATAGTTGTGGGTAGGTTTGCCGAGTTGGGAAGTTGATTTGCAGATGTTTCATCCCCTGTCTCGGTGACATCTTCAGTGCTTTGGAGCCTCCTGCGAAGTACTGCTGTACTGTCTTCTGGATTTATTTGGTTCTATTCCTGCTGCTCCCAGTTGCCGGTTCAGGTAGTTTGTTGTAGAGGCTGGTATTTGGGTCTAGGTCTGTGTTTGTTGAAGGAGTCTGTGGATGAGTGCCACACTTTTAGACATTCTCTGGCTGTCCTCTGTTTAGCTTGTCCTAAGATCATTATGATGTCCCAGTTGAATTTTTGTTCCTGTCATCTGTGTATAGGTACTAGGGACAGCTAGTTGTGGCGTTTAGTGGCTAGTTGGTGTTTGTGGATGCAGATTGCTACTTGTCTGCCTGTTTGTTCTATGTAGTGTTTTGTGCAGTCTTTGCATGGAATCTTGTAAACTACATTTGTCTTGCACATGTTGGTATCAGATCTTTTGGTCTGGTGAGTTGTTGCTTGAGTGTAGCTGTCGGCTTATGGGCTGTCGTGAATTGAGTAGTTAGGGAAGTCTGGCTGTCAGTTCTGAGCCATGATTTATATTCAGTAACGTGGCTGGTGAGTTAGGTCATTGCATGTCATCATCGTGTTGTTTATCTGTTAGGCATCTGCGGATGAAGTTGAGGGGATATTCGTTCTTGATAAGTCTGTAGAGGTCTTCTTCTTCTCTTCATAGGTTGAGGGTGCTGCAGCCTTTTTGATCAGGGTCCTAATGCAGCTTCTCTTGTGTGTTTGGGTGGTTGTTGTTGTAGTTCAGGATCTGGTCAGTGTGTGTGGCTGTTCTGTACACTCTTGTGGTGCATTCACCATTCTGTGTTCTTTCTGTCATCACATTCAGGAATCGGAGTTGATTGTTGGTTTCCTCCTCTCTCGTAAATCTGATCCCTGTGAGCATGGTATTGATAATCCGGTTTGCTTTCTCGATTTTCGTTCTCTTAATAATAACCAAAGTGTTGTTTACCTATCTGTTCAAGAATTTGGGTTGGATTTTTGGGAGAGCTGTTTGTTCCAGTCTTTGCATCACTGATTCTGCTATGAGCCAGAGATGGGTGAGCCCATAGGTGTTCCATTGATCTGTTCATATATTTGTGTTGTCAAGCACAGGTCCAGTAGTTTGAGTATGAGTCCTTGTTGATAGGGTCCCCATCGTGATGTCTATTCTGTTTCGCCAGGAGGTTGGCTATTGTCTCTCTAGCATTTTGTCAATCGAAGTGAACAGTGCCGTTACATCGAATGAGGCCATTGCTCCGTCCTTACCTATGTTTATGTTCTTGATGTTGTCCAGGAATTCCTGTGATAATTGTATGGAATTATTTTTGGATCCACTGACAAGATGTTTCAGTTTTTATTGAAATTCTTTTGCCAGTTTGTGTGATGGAGTTCCTGTGAGTGCTGCAATGGCATGACTGTTTTGTGTACCTTGGGAAATCATAAGGATTATCTCAGCAACAGTACCCATAAGAAAGACTATTCAATTGACTTTTCAGTTTTTCTTCTCTGTTTATAACCTGTTTTATTATGTCTGTTTGTGTAGATGTTTGCGTGAAAGGGAGAGTTTCTTAGAGGATTAGAGCTTAATTTTTATTGTAATATAACAATGGTTTGTACCTGTTAACCTGTTGCTGGAGTCTAATTACTGGTAATAGAAAGCAATTCTTGTTCAGTACAGAAATCTGATCCATGCTTTCTAACAACCTGGGTCTGAAAGTCAGTTAAGTTGGAACTTACCTTAAAATCTTTAACTTTTGTGATGACTCCTGGAATACTGGGCTTCCAGCACATTACCCAGTGAGCCGTAACAGCTCTGGAATCCTGAGTACAGCAATGCTATGGTTATTACACTGGACTAGTGATCGAGGGGAATATAGTCAAACCCACAATGACTTAAAACCGACTAACAAAATCCGTTTTGAATAGAAAGCACTAAACTATGTAATAATTGTAAAAGCAAAACTTCTCACTGATATTCTTTTGGTAACATTACCTGCCTCTTTACATGACCTGACTTAAGTGTGACTTCAGAAACGCTGTAATATATTTGACTCTTAATTGTCCTCTGAGGTGGTGAAACAAGCTACTTTCTTGCACCAAGAAAAGTATATAAAGCACTATATGTTTCATGTTATTGCACACAAAGACACTTACAGCAGAGCTGGAAGCCACATGACTATGGCAAGTCAGCCAGCATACTAAGTATTAAGCATTTCTCCAAACATTCACAATTCTTTTTATAAAAGAAATCAAAAACAGAAAGAAATTGCATGCACCAGTATCATTTTCTGTAACAAATTTCATACATTACCCAATATAGTATACACAAAGAAAATAATAATTTATTGCTAAAACTGTGGATTAATTCTGGTCTGTTTCACTTTTATCAGTCTCTGAACTTGCACTGTATATATCATTTTTAAATAGTGCAGGTCTCTTAATGGTTGCATGCATGTTGTTGTTAGCTGTTTTGTCAGTATCTGTTCAGTCTTAGGGTGATGTTCCTTCCCTATGAAGCATTGACTCCATGCTGAATACTGATGTTGCTGATCCATTTCTATTGCTGGGGAACAGTGGACCTCTCGGGCTGGAGGTTGTTCCGTACTACATAAAGGCTGTGAGAATGTTTTCCTGATCCACTGCCTGTAACGAAGGACAGCTTCCCCAGTTGCATGTATATGTCTGTAGTTGCAATGACATACCTGGTCTTTCACATTCAGTTTGGTTTTCTGTCATTTCACTTTAGTTTTATCACTCACACCAGTCACTTCTTCTGACTTCAACAGATTATTTTACTATTGTAGTTTTTGGATTAGATGAATGTCTTCAGTAGCTGTACTTCTCTCAAGAATTGTCTTGTAAAGTCTATGCTTGATTTCTTTATTATTCCTTTGACAATTTTCACTGCTGCCTCAGTCTGTTAATTTAACTGGGGATAGTACAGAAAGAATGTGTGGTGGTGAATTTCTCAATATTTTATAAAGTGATTGAATGCTTCACTTATGAATTGAGGGTCATTGTTATTCAGCACCATGCCTGGAATGCCACAATGACTGAAGTGTGATTTCAGGATTTCTATGTGACTCTGAAGGTCACTACTGTTAGTTGGTCAAAATCCCAATATTCAGAACAATAATAGACAGTGACAAATAACCAGTTCCTAAGAGAGTGAAAAGCTCCACTCCAAATTTCATCCACACTCTGTGGTGGGGACCATGCAACATAAGCAGCTCTTTAAATGTCTAACTTGTGTGCATTATATTCACTGTTCTGATTAATCTAATCCTTAATCTCATAACTCATGTTTGGCCAGTAGTGCTTTTTCCTTCCTCAGATTATACTCAATTCCGAGATGGCTGCAAATCATGTTATTCTCACCCACTTAATGTGATGCAAACTGTGGGATTTATAATTACTAATAATACCTGAGATAAGTTTAGGTCTGGATTTTAGATTAGTGATGGTTTTTTTATACGTGTCTGAAATTAGGAATAGTTAATTTGTAAGTATTGAAGTTTATAGTTAACTTATAAGTCAAAATAGATTTTAAAGTTACAGAGTGAATGGATGTGTGCACTAATAAACTTTTGTTTAATTTGGATTATTTGTGCCTCAGCATGGTAAATAACAGGGCTTCAAAGGTTTGATCGAGAGTTTCGAAATATCATTTCAAGTTTAGATCTGAGGGAGATAATCTCAGGATAAGGGACAAAGTATTTCAGTTAGAATCTTATCAAGATTATGCACAATTGAAATATTACTTTTGCTTTTTCAATTCCAATCACTTAAGGCTAAAAGTCAAAATTCCAATTTTTTATATCTCTGGTTAGAAATTTAGTGATTTCATCACATGGATCTAAACACTTTCTCTTGCATGGAGCTCCTAGCATCTCCTCATTTAGAATAATAATCTGATTGTGTAAGTGAGTCTGAAGAGGATGACTTTCCATTTCCACTCCAAGGTCTATACTCTTTAGTCATCCATGAAGAAAATGAGGTGGCTTCTGATTTTGCATTATCTGAAAATTTGAATGCACAATTTTTGAATCCAAGTCATTCCAATCCATGTCAAAAGATTCAAGCACATACTTGAGTTTTTGCTGATCTCTTGTGTGGAGTTCTATCACATGCTTTCCAGGAGTCCATAAAGTGTGATCTGATATGTGACTTGAAGGGAAATGTGAATTTGGCGTGTTCTGACACCATTGTTGCTGCTGTCCTTTTTACAGAAAGACATTAGAGGAGAGGAAAATACTATCATAGTAACCACAGTAAGTTGCTGAAGTACATTCGAACAATGGCCAGAGGCAGAAAAGGAAGATTTTTTAACTTTGCATAATATTATGATCTGTAATGCACTGTAGGAATAGCTGGTGGAAGTAGATTCAATAATAAATGTCATAAGGAAATTTGATAAATAATTGAAGGGGAAAATTTGTAGAGATATTTGCAGAAATAGATTAGATGAGCAGGAGTAATTACATTGCTCTTTCAAAGAGCTGGCACAGGTGAGATGGACTGACTGGCTGTGTACCATATTGTATCATTCTAGGCATAGTAAAAACTTTAAAGTTAAAACTCTATTACCACTTCTTTTGTTCATGATTAACAAATGTCCATAAGCAAATATCAAAATAGGTCAATGGTACTAACTTCAGGTTTCATTTCATTTAGATCATCAGATTTCATTGTCCAAGGAGAATGTTGTAAAGAGAATCTGAAATATCTAAGAAATCTGTCCAATCGTAAACTGGTTTTAATTTTTATTTTTTAGTTGTTGTGCTTCATCCATTATGACTGGGTTTATTTACTTGATTGATACAAATCAGCAACAACGAGGATGACTGGTACTTTACCTCCAGTGCGAGCAGTGGTAGTCAGCAAGAAAATAACATTATCACATGTTGGTAATCCGATAACAAATGCTAATTCCCTTATGTCTGATACTCAATGTTTCTTCCTGCTTTTCTTGCTAGATTAATTGTTTTGCTTGAGATTAGCAAATAGGAAGAGACTGCTCAATTCTTTTGACCTTACCATTGTATCAAATCCAATTGGTCTCCTTCCTGTTTTAGTGTAGAGTTCTCTCCTTGAAGGGGATCAGAATCTGACTTTTATTTTGAACAGTCATCAAAGTTCACATTCACTGATAACATCCCACACTGTTAATATGACTTTACCAGTCTAGTTCTGCATGGACTCTAAATATTTTATTTTAGTTTCATGATCTGGTTGCTGTAGTTAACAAGGTGTAAGGCCTGCACAGTCATACTCATTTTCTAAGTGAATATTATATAAAATACTTTAACATGACTAATTGGAGTTACCTGGCATAAAGGAAAATGGTAGTGGTTGGTGGAGGTCAGTCATCTTATCTCTGCAGAAGTTCCTCAGGTTAGTGTCTTAGGGCTAACCATCTTCAGCTACTTCAGCAATGACCTACCCTCCATCATAAGTTCAGAAGTGGTGATATTCGACAATGATTGCACAATGTTCAGCAACATTTGCAACTTTTCAGATGCTGAAGCAGTCCATATCCAAATGCACCGCGACATGAACAATATCCTGAAAAGTGGCAAATAACATTCAAACCACAAAATTGCCAGGCAATGACTTCAAAAAAGATTTACAAGGATGTTGCCAGGGTTGGAGGGCCGGAGATATAGGGAGAGGCTGAATAGGCTGGGGCTATTTTCCAGGTGTTTTAGAGGCTGAGGAGTGACCTTATGCAGGGTTATAAAATCATGAGGGACAAGGATAGGGTGACTAGTCAAGGTCTTTTCCCCAGGGTAGGGTAGTCCAAAACTAGAGGGAATAGATTTAAGCTGAGAGAGGAAAGATTTAAAAGAGACCTGAAGGACAACCTTTTCACGCAGAAGTTGGTGCATGTATGGAATAAACTGCAAAAGGAAGTGGTTGGAGGATGTTACAATTACAACATTTAAAAAGTATCTGGATGGGTATATAGTAAGAAAGGTTTAGAGGGATATGGACCAAATGCTGGCAAATGGAACTCTATTAATTAAGAATATCTGGTCGGCATGGACGAGTTGGACTGAAGGGTCTGTTTCCGTGCTTTAGATCTCTCTGACTCTATCTCCAATAAGAGACAATATAACCACCGCACCTTCACATCCAATGGTGTTACCATCAATGAATACCCCACTATCAACATCCTTAGGGTTATCATTGACCAGAAACTCAGCTGGACTCTGCACATTAACACAGTTGCTACAAGAGCAGGTTGGAGGTTAGAAATATTGTGGTGAGTAACTCACCTTCTGACTGCCCAAAGCCTGTGCATCTACTACAAGGAACAAGTCAGGTGTATGATGGAATACACCCCACTTGCCTGGATGAGTGAAGATATAATAACACTTCAAAAAAGTTGACGCCATCCAGGACAAAGCAATCCATTTCAGTGGTACCACATCTACAAATATCCTCTCCACTCCACCACTGATGCCAAATAGCAGTTGTATACCAACTACAAGATGGATTAAGATTCTTAGACAGCATGTTGCGAACCCATGACCATAAGGAAAAATACTTCAGATACATAGAAACACAAATATCTGCAAGTTCACCCCTAAGCCACTCATCAAACTAACTTAGAAATATACTGTTCCTTTACTGTTGCTGGGTTAAAATCCTGGAACTGTCTCCTTAAGGGCATTGTGGGTCAATCTACAGCACATGGACTACAGCAGTTCAAGAAAGCACATCACCACCATCTTCACAAGGGAAACTAGCGACAGGCAATAAAAGCTGGCAGCCTGCCACGCCCACATCCCAAGAGTGAATTTTAAAAAAACTCAGCTTAGCCTTAAAAAATGGTTAAAGCTGTTATAATCAATCATAAGAGTATTTGAAACAGGTTACAGAAATAATCATGTTTTGCTTATCAAGTCAGCTTTCAACTTATAGTCTGCAATCTAGTCTGGAATGGATTCTACCCACTGATTTTGTCTCCGGCAGAAAAGATTGTCATCTATAATTTTGATTTGTAAATGTTGAAAATCAATATTTTCAAAAATATTGATACTTGAAATAGGAATATTTAGGCCAATCAGCCCTTCAAATCTATTCAATCATTCAACACAATCACAGTTGACCTTGGACCTCGATTTACTTTCGTATGCCATTTCATAATTGTGAAACTTCTAAGCCTCTGAACAACATGGACAACAGTGAGTCAGTGGCAAAATGTGGCAAGATCCACAGAAATGAGATTGTCAATGTCAAAAATCTGATTCCGCAGACAGGTTTCAAACTGTTGTACGAGAATCTCACTCACAGGTTGTGAGAGGCCTATTTGCATTTATTGGCATGATAGTAGTACCTAATTTCAGCTCATTGAAATGCTTTGTTCTCATGGGCCAGAGATGAACCAAATGTTGACAATTCCTGATAGGAAGGGCAGAGCAGGTCTCTGGAGACTGCAGCTCATCACTTGCCTCTCTGTCTTCTATCTTGGACAGCAGTTGCCAGTGCCCCAGGGCAAATTCCATGGGCAGTAACCACCCACACCTCTAGTTCACTGTAATTGGTATCAGATATGTACAGCCTTTCTGTATCCTCATGGCACTGATCTGCTTTCTATTTGTTTCTCTATTTCAATTCTACATTTTGGAACGCACAAGTACCTTTTATTGTAATGCTGCTGCCAGGCCACTTTCTGCACAGGAACAAGCATCCATTTCATGGATTTGACCAGGCTGTACCTCAGGGTTCCTCAATTCCTCTCTTAGTATCCACTCAGTTTATGCCTACTCAAATGTTCATAGCTTTTCTACCTAGCCACACCCTTTGTGCTTTGCTCCCTCATTCAGAACTTAAAGGCTTTTGGTTTTACTGTCAGACCTTGCTGTTTTGTGCAGGTAGCTTGTTATGGTGGCCTGTAGTGACCAGTCAAATGGTTGGACATGTTACTGTACATCACCAAGCTCTGTCAATGCTTCATCTGCACCATGTGCCAACAGCTTATGCAGCAAACACACATGTGCTTCAACCAAATAGCCATGGCTTAAAAAGCACGGGGAAAATCCTTGGTCAAGTCAAGGGAAACAGCTTCAGTCAGGAATCTTGGCACTATAGATTTAGGGTTGTCTCTGATATCAGTACAGGGGCTTGGATACAGTCAGTCAGCTACGTGGGGTGGTCAGGGGGTCTGCATCACTGTAGTCTGGGGTATAAGCCATGGTCAGTGTTGCAGGTCCAGTATAACCATTCTGGGGGTTCACAGTAAGTCAAATAGGGATCAGTCACAAGTCTGGTCAGGGCTCTTCATCCAAATCAGTCAGAAGGGTGGACCACAGCAAGTCCTCAGGATCAACTTTATGAAAGCCAAAGGGAACTTATGTTGCAGTTGAAAAGTTGAGGAACTCAATGCTGGGAATTGGAGGGATCATGCTGTGTTGCAGAGGGGTCTATAATTGTCAAGGGCCACAACACAAGATGGGCGGCACGGTGGCACAGTGGTTAGCACTGCT
>NC_057711.1:55841852-55910085 GCF_004010195.1 Chiloscyllium plagiosum | reverse complement strand
GACTTGTTGGGCCGAAGGGCCTGTTTCCACACTGTAAGTAATCTAATCTAATCTAATCTAAGATACAGTGTGAGGAATCAATAGCTCATTGGAGGATATGTGTTACTATGGGGGGTGATGGTTATCAAGGCTAAAGTGGAACAGAATGGCTTATATAACTACATTGTATGGCCAAGGCTCGAGGATAAGATTGGGAGATGAATCCATAGTAAACGAGTTGTGTGGAACCTCAGTACTGATTGGGTTGACAAGGAATGCAAGAAAGAATGCAATGAACATTAGTGATTGGGGTAGCTCTGATTTCCATACTGAGCCTGTCATTCGCTGGGCCAAGCATGACCTGCATTGTCTTCTATATGTGAATCAGAAATGCATAATGAAAATGGAAAATGGCAGCAATGACATGTGGAGTGGGCAGAGGAAG
The DNA here is from genome assembly GCF_004010195.1 of Chiloscyllium plagiosum. Taxonomy (NCBI): domain Eukaryota; kingdom Metazoa; phylum Chordata; class Chondrichthyes; order Orectolobiformes; family Hemiscylliidae; genus Chiloscyllium; species Chiloscyllium plagiosum. Next base: position 55,909,661 of record NC_057711.1, on the reverse strand, counting down.
TTTGTTTTCTGTCTGTACTTTGAGTATTGTGGGGCCCTTCAACAGACAAATGCATTAATCAGGCAAATGCAGAATATAGGTAGAGTTTACCTATAATCATAGCACACTTCCTGTGAAACATATGCAGTGTCCAATTATGTAGGATACAGAATCTGGTCACAAAAAAATTGTCATTACATCATTAGCCATTACAGATTGATCATGGTAATCTCTGTGAAGCAGAAGTAATCACAGTTAACAGTGGAAGTGTCATCTGTAGGTCACTATTCACAAAGACTGTATTTATGCAGCGTGGTTTGTGCTTCATGCATCTGAATATGTACCCTAGGTCAATAGTCCACATAAAAGCATTCCATGAAGCTTATTTGGAATCCTCTCTGTCGCACTTCATGAAGAATTATGCTAAACTGTCATTTGTGTGCAATGCGAATGCTGACAGTTCTCATTGCAAATGTGCTCTATTTCTGATATTCCATACTCTGTTTCACTGGAAGTATGGCCAATAATTTCAGCAGCACAAGGAGTTATCATCAAAGTAGTTGCAGTGCAATGCAAGTACAGAGAAATTGAGGAGTAGCACATTGCTTTTATGCAATTGCTTACTTCCAAAAATCCTCTTTCAACTCTTCACTCACAAATGTATCAAGGCTGTCACTGATGCAATTTGAATGCTGCATCATACCACTTCATCTCATCTCCCTGTGACAAGGTCAGTCCTGCCACCTGGACAGTGGGCTTTGCCAACACAGCTGGCTTTGTACTGGTACAGGGTGATGCAGCCTATGCACACTGCATCGAGAGTACCATTGCTCAAGACTTTGTCAACAGGAATTGATTCCATTCCATCAATGTGTATGTCATCTGTAATCATTGATCCAATATCTTAGATGTCTCTACCAGGGACTTGCCATGATGTTGATACTCTTGAGAACTCTTATATTCCTGCTGCATTCCAGGGCCCAAAGACATTATAAGGAAGGAGTGGTGTAAAGGTAATGTCATTGCTGAGAAGATGGTTTAGTAGTAGTAATGTCACTGGAGCAGTAATCCAGAAATCTAGGTTAACTTTCTGGGACATGGGTTTAATTCTGATCATGGTAGGTAGTAAAGTTTGAATTCAATTAAAAATATAGAATAAAGATACTAGCCAATGGTGACCATGTAATCTCTGTCAATTGATATGGTTCACTTATATCCTTTAGAGATTGAAATCTGCTGTTCTTAACCAGTTCAGTATACACGAGACCCCAGACCCACAGCAATGTGACTCTTAACTGCACTTTGGGTAATTAGGATGGCAATAAGTGCTGACCTTGTCACATCCCATGAACGAACAAAAAAAAATGGTTCCTGGTAAACAAGAGCTACCCTTTATGCAATCCCTAACTGAGGCCAATTGTAGATAAAATGCAGGTCATTCTTCAATCATGGGTCATGGTGGAGCTAACATTAGGCCTTCTGAAGATAAGATTCTGATGTGTGTATTCCACTGGTATGTGTCTCTCCAACAGTCCAGACAGAGTGTGATAATCCTAGTAAGTTGTGCTGTTTCCCCGACAATGAGGCAAGTGCAATGGAAGCTGAAGAGTTGGGAGGTCAGCCAGTCTTTCCAAGGAGGAAGATGAGGACATTGATCAGGAGGACCATCACCTTTTGCATGATAGAGTGCTGTAGCATCTAGACAAACAGGATCAAATTTCCCGCCAGAATTCAAACAGAAGAGAGCTGGATGCACTGATCATTCACTAGCTGCAACTTTGCATTTGGTAGAAAGGCAAGCATTTCCTGTCTGTTCCCAAACATAAATGCAGTTTTTTTTTATTTGTTCTTTCTTCAGTTTTGCTGCCGTTGAATAAAAGTGAACATTTTCTACCATTTGAAGTTCTTATTTGATACTCCCACATTGAACAATGACAAGATGTTATGCTATGCTGAGCATTACAGAAAGAGTAACAAGCCTTTCCACAGGATTTTAGGAAGACATAATGTACCTTCAGAAGCATTTCTATGTGTACAGTGAAGGGCAGCTCCAGACTGACAGCATTTGTCCATCTGCATGGCTGGCCCTTAAACAGGGCACCAGCACCAAGAATCCTGGGACATGCCAGCCAATGGTGAATACTTCCCTCATTGCTGAGCACAAGAGAATGTGAATGAGGGGCCACTGAGGCATGATGCATAGTGAATGAGACAGGTTGCGAACACTGTGAAAAAACTTTTGGGCTCTCAGAGAAAAACCGTCTATGAAATACCTTGAAATTGACGCATCTCATTTTTGGTAAATGTGAATCCCCTGGAATAGTTAACCTGGACTTTTATGGAATTGGGGAGACCACTATGGAAATGGAGGCTGGGACTTAATTCCAGGATGCTTGGTCACATTCCAAGAGTTTCCAACATGTTCCTTTTCAGTGTGTGGGTTGATTCAAGTCCTGAGCTCATGTCCTGCACTCCTGACTCAATCAGCTCTGTTACGGAGAGAGGCATGGTCTAATCCTCCACAAATTTGCATGGAGTCAGACCAGCTTTTCAAAACTGGTTTGTGGCACATATGAGTAAAAAAAAACCATAGTCTGCATGAGCATTCCTTTGAAAGGTAGAATGGAACTTTCTAGCCCCAATCTTGGCTTTCAGCAGAGAACCTGGGGGATCTTATCTGTTTGGGAAGCAAACGTTTACTTTCCAAATGGCTGTTTGAAGAATTGCTCCTAAATTCCCTGAATCTTTTAGGCAGGTTCAGTTTCCCAACCTTCATTGTCAGGAGCATATTTTGTCATTTATTGACAATAGACATTAGCATCCCATGTACCTACTTCCCCAAGCAGTAAGTACAAACTCCCTCATATTGGCTCCTTCATACAAAAACAATTTCTTTATGCAAACACTTCCAGTGTTAGGAGTGAAGCCTCTCCATGTTGATCAATTCTTGAGAAACCCATCATATGTAGTCTCGCTTGATGCTGTTAAACATTTATGATGAAGCCTGACCAGGCTGAAACGCATACCCAAACAGAACACCAGCAAAGGCAAGCAAGGCTGAACCGAAGGGAACTTAACTCAAAAGGCCATCTTTTTGCCATGATGTTCTTGTCCAAGTTCTGTACAGTCTTTTTGTTGAAATACTATCAGATATGTATGTCCTCCTAGTTGTGATGAAAGGTCAGCGAGCTGAGGGTGTGTGAGCTGCTGAATGTTTTATCTCCTTTTGTAATGTGTAAAATCTGACAGTTGTGAGAGAAACAGAACCACTGTGGTTTCAACAACGTTATGGTGGTAGCTGCACTGAAACGACAGACTCTGATTGCACATGAGCATCTGATGGAAATGTTAGTTTTACAGACTCCTGTGGGACAGTCCTCTGAATTGGCAACTTTTTAAAGCTAACTTACGCAAATGGTTAAAAATCACACACATCAGGTTACAGTCCAACAAGTTTATTTGGAAATAGCAGCAGGTTATAATCCAACAGGTTTATTCAGAAGCACTAGCTTTCAGAGCACTGCTCCTTCATCAGGTAACTAGTGGGGCAGGATCATAAGACACAGAATTTATAGCACAAGATCATAGTGTCATGCAATGTAGGTTTGTTCAATATATTGTATCAGTTGCATGACACTATGATTTTGTGCTATACATTCTGTGTCTTGTGATCCTGCCCCACTGGTTACCTGATGAAGGAACAGCACTCTGAAAGCTAGTGCTTCTGAATAACCTGTTGGATTATAACCTGGGGTTGTATAATTTTTAACTTTGTCCACCCCAATCCAACACCAGCACCTCCTCATCATGGTTACCCAAATGGGAACATGAAACATTGTTTTGACACTGGGAGAGACCTTGGCAGAAATCCAAATTATTCATTCTATTGCAACACTGGAGCCACATTCTGCTGGACTGCCCATGGCTACAGACATCTACAGCCACATCTGCCTTCAATAATCAGGATGGCTTCTTGTTGCCATTCTAGGGAAACACACTTCCCTTCTCTCCTGCACAGCCTGTGGGACAACTTCTAGGGAAGTATCACTGATTGGTGGTGCCACTGTTTTACCAGGTCTCTAACATCTTTAGGGGTGGGTGGGGGTGATGAGCAGATATTGAATGGTGCTCCTGGGTGGCAGACAGTGAGCCACCATCTGGGTGCCTTTTAAAGTATGACACCTGAATGGTGGAGACTGCAAAGTCCCACCGAGCGTCAGAACATCCTGCCCAAACAATGCGTCATTTTATCCAGTCATGCATATGTGATGAGCTAAGAAGAATGTAATGCACAGGGACATCTCAACTTGCCATCCTCCCCCCTCCACCCCCAGAGTGGAGGTCTTTCCCACTTGTACACTCACCTCCACATGCAGCATCAAAAAAATCTGAAAGATCAAAAGATCCTCTTCATGCCACCTATGCCAAGATGTGCACCCCATCCACCAGCTACAACCCATCATGATACCTCCATGTAAGTGTACTTGTTATGGACCAGATCAGACCCCCTTAAAGTATTTTAAGAAGGTAGCCTCAACCTTAACTTTATCTTATTTTAAAAACAAACGTAAAGTGTGTGTTCCAGATGTAATGCAAATAGTTAAACTACTCGATGTTAAATCAAACACATTTAAACACTGTAGTTAAAATACAGCCATAGAAAGAGGAATTTAGAATGACTTAAGTGTATTGGAAAACTTAACAGAATAATAGATTCAGTACCAATTATTAATATAGTAATATCCCATAAACATACCCCTTGGCACAGAGAAAAATTCAGACACAAATACTCACATGCGGTTCTCCAACTAAAAATACTTCAAAATGTTTATCTTATGTAAATAACATTGAGCAATTGAGAAAAGAGATCAGAATTCCAGAGCTTTTCCTGTTTTTAACCTCATTCCTGATGAAGGGCTTTTGCCTGAAATGTCAATTTTCCTGCTCCTCGGATGCTGCCTGACCTGCTATGTTTTTTCAGGACCACACTCTCGACTCTAATCTCCAGCATCAGCAATAATCACTTTCGCCTGCTTTTAATCAACATGTTCAGACATGTTAGTTAGGATGCACCTCTAATACAGACCGGACTTGAACCTGGCTGTGGTATGGGGAGTATATATTAAGGTATGTGTGGGATATCTGAGGTATGAAGGTTAGAAGACCTTACTTTTGTCATTACCACTGGAACAACTGGCCTGATTGCATTCTGTGCCTATCCCCATGTAATCTATTTTTCATACCCCAGAATGAAAATTCCATCTTACTTGACAATTTTTTCTGAAATGGGTGGGCTGAGTGGGAATTTTTCTTCTTCCTGGTATTATATTCCTTGTTCCTGTTCTGTTATTTAGTCCTGGTCTGATTCTCTTCTTAAACAACATTTCTCATGAATGGTAATTATCATAAAAATCAATTTTCTTTAGAAGTCACAACTTGTTGGAACAATGGAAAAAAAAATTTTAAAAGCCTTACATTTATATATTAATATAACTTCCTTCACATCTCAAGGGGTCTGAACACATTTTGCATCCAATGAAGTAGTATTTTACTGCAAATTGTTTGCTAATGGAATGCAAAATCTTATTTTTTATCCATATGTCTTGATTTTAGAAGTCACTTTATCATATGTTGTTTCACATCACGAGTTTATTTTACGCAAATTATCAAACCAGGTTTCCATACCTGACACAAAGGATCCCAGCTCTTGGACAGCCATTCATGTAGTTTTGACTAAGATTTTACTGAGATTGAACAATAAATGATATTAATAAACTCACATTCCAATAATCTATGACTTCAGGAGGGGTGCAAATTAAATTAATGATAGCTTTGAGGGAATAAGTTAACACTGGACGATAGAGCAATTGACTCTTAATTCAACAATTTTAACATAAAGCAGTCAGCCAACTCAGTAATGATCTTTCATTTCTGCCTGAACTGTCTCAGCAAATGAGTAAATCATTAAAGATTGACAACTCAGGGGTTATCTTCTGCATATCAATCTCACATAAATTCATTCATAGGAAAGAATTTTAAATATCTGTGTACCAAGATCTTTAATCTTTTGGGGAATTTATTTTGTTTTGTGAGGATGGCAAGCAGGCACTTAACTATCTTGTTCTTAGAAATAAAATTTAGAGCAATGTGCTAGGTTTTTAGTTGATCTGGAATACCTCTTGAATCTGCAAACACCATCATCAAGTTTTCAGAATATGTCAAAAACCACAAAGTTTGAGCAAATTGTGAACTTCATCTGAAATCATTAAATTTGTACACTCTGTAACCAACTTGAACTGAACTGATACTTTAAGTAAGGAAACCAACTCAGGCTGTATAATCATTTGAATAATGCAAAAGGATGCTTTCTTTTTAATGCTGCAATTTTTTTGCCGTAACATTTTGTAAATAGTGCTTTGTTGTTGCATCATATTGCAGGATGTTTTGGTGCGAGTAGGTAATCTGTTCTGGTTATATGTGTCATAAACAGGAAGGCTTCCTATGCATGAACACTCTCTACTATAAAAATAGGAAATAGTATAAACTGAATGGCCTAGATATTTGGTGCAGGGCACTCGCGGTAGCTATGCTTACATGGGGCCCAGTCATAAGTTCTCAAAACAGTCATGGAAATTATCATCAGAAATGCAAACTTTGAGAAGATAAACTTCCCTGAATGTGGATCAAGGCAGAAAATGAATTCTCCACATTCACCGATGATCACTGCCATGCGCCCACTTAGACACCTCCCACATAGTTACCTCACACACTTGCTTCCCCTACCAAATGCCTTTCTGATTGCCCTCCCTTTCATCCAGAAGTTGCTAGTGGTTTGCTGCTGGTGTTACTCATATTCAAAGTTAAAAATCACACAACACCAGGTTATAGTCCAACAGGTTTAATTGGAAGCTTTCGGAGCGACGCTCCTTCATCCGGTGATTGTGGAGGGCTCGATCGTAACACAGAATTTATAGCAAAAATTTGCAGTGTGATGTAACTGAAATTATACATTGAAAAATTGATTTCTGTTAAGCCTTTCATCTGTTAGAATACAGTGATAGTTTCACTTCTTTCATGTGTAAATCACAAAACCCTTTTTTTTAAAGTTGCGTTCTCGGGTTAGCTGTTAACAATGGTGATAGCTAGACAATATGACTAGTGTGCTTCCAATTAAACCTGTTGGACTATAACCTGGTGTTGTGTGATTTTTAACTTTGTACATCCCAGTTCAACACCGGCATCTCCAAATCATATTCAAAGTTAATATGCTTTGGAGACAATTTGCATTAGGTGACTCAAAGGTCTGATTTAACAGAGGATGAAACCCAAGATCAGGTGTTTTAGTACAAGGATGCTGTAGATCTCCACAACCAAGTTTGCCATGACACTTGACAAAAAGCAAACAGTTGCAAATGACCAATTCTCATTAGAAGTCATTATGTTTTATTCTATTCTGCCATATTTGACTTGAACTGCAGCTGAGCTCATGACAATTGAATTACCACTCTTGATGTTTTAACAAAGCTATCTTGACTGAGACCCATGTACTTCAAGTTCCAACATTAAGTTGAGGATTCAACAATGGCTTAGGGGATAGTAGAGGATGTACTGCCATGAAAAGGCTGTTGACCTCAATGGGGTTGTTTGAAAAATGTAGGTAAGTTTGGAGTGCCTGAGTCTTGCTGTAAATAAAGGCCCAGCATTGCATAAATGAAAGTCCACTTCGCACATCTCCAATCTCAATAAATTTGGAAACCAAAAGACTTGCATTTACATAGCACCTTTCACAAACCTTAGGATCTTCTCTGTGTGGTTTACAGCCAATCAGGTACTTTTGATATGGACTCAGTGTCATGGCATAGAAAATTGAGTCCCATTGATGGTATAGAACATGCTTGAGACCTGGACCTCTGAAGAGGACAACTAATGAAAAAGGAATTTTACAGTAGAGCTAGCCAATGGGATCACATTGTATTTGCTTAGGGGTAAGTTATGAGAGAATGTTTGGAACCTCCCAGTTGACCACTTGTTCAGATGCACTGGGCCAAGTTCTACCATGCTGCTACTTTTACTTTGGATGTATGCAGCACAAGTAGTGAATTTCTGGCAGTTTTTGGGAGGGCAATCAGGAGAGTTGGTGTGGAAGAGATTTGATAGAAACATTTCCATTATTTTGCCAATAGAACCCATGCTTCCTCCATCAGCTTGCAGGCTATCAGTGTGCACAGTTTTGAGTTGGCTGACAGTTCAAAGAATACCTTGATCTTCCCCATGATCTTTGATTTGGTGGTGGGTGTGTGGAGTTGGTGGGGAGCGGGCATAGAAATCTTTTTTTAAAAAAGTTCAGACACATATAGGGCAATTTATGAATGGGTTTGCTTCAACTGGGAAGCCTGAAACAGAAACCCTACACACTCCACTCACTGTTGATTTCAACAAAAAAAAGGATAAAAGGTTGGATAAACACATTCAAGACATGGGTCAGATATTGGAGTATAATAAGTAGGGTGTGAGCCTTTATTTTAGCAATGATCCTGCTTTTAACCAGACTCTACCTATTAGTTTGGCTTCAGGAAACATAGCAGGAGAAAGGAGACTGACAGGGTTAATTTCTTTGGGTATGTCTCAGCACTGTAGGCAAACCAGGAGGAGGGGAAGAATTTTCCCTCGGCCCAAGATGTTTTTCAGTATAACATCACACACCCCAACATCCACCTCTGTGCCCACAATCAGACTCTCACTGACAATCATCTTCTCCACTTTACCAGCAGTTGCTCCCCCCCCCCCCCCCCACAACTGGAGAGCCACCAATCACAATATCCATGACCATCATTCATGTTTCCACACAACGTGACTTACCATCCATCATCACCAACCAACCATCTCAAACTGCACTGAACCGATCTGCTCTCAGTTCAGCTGTGGCCTCATGTCGCAGATTCTCCTGCTCAACTATCAGAATACAAGACAATAAGAAGGTGCCTTGGAAACGTATGCATAGGAACACTCTCGTGAAGTATAGTAGAACATGCAAACCATGCTGAGTACATGGAACTACTGCCAAATTTGACAACAGCCCTCATTGTAACTCTTTTTTCTCTTTTTCATACTGGGCAACTGGGCAAATTGACAAGCAGACATATGAGACGACAAGGGCACAGTTCAGGGTCCTTGGGACAATCTCCAGTGATCACAATAATGAGATGAACTGCAAATCAGGGTTACAGGATGAAGGCCACTGATCAGAGTACAGCGGAGAAAGACATGTTCAATAGAAAGGTGGCTGATGCCATCCTTCAGGGGCTATGAGGAGCACTCACATGACTCTAGGCTAACAGGAATGCTGTAAAAACACAGCTATTTTCTGGAGCTAGCAGCTCATGCCTCCATTATGCAACTTTGGGAAGTCAAACCAGCAGTTAAACTTATATAGGTTCGTGATTTAAATGCAATGGAAAATTCCACTAATCCAAGATGTGTCAGTCTCACTCATGGAAACCCATTGCTATTAAAAGCTTCCAAACAGCAAGTTGCTGATCTGTTTGGCAGTTTTTAATGATTAATTCCCCCACTCGACCCATCCCAGCCCAACCTCCTACTGCATACCAGCAGGAAGCAGGTTAGTTTCAATGGCTATAACTTCTTCATGTCTTGCAAATCTGACCCTAAGACATCATTCTAAAAAGTGTATCAGCCTCATACGTCATTTAAGGTTCCAATTATTTTAATGATTCACCTGATGTGGGGATCAGTGCTGGGACAGCAATTGCTGGCCATCCCAAATTGTCCTTGAGAAGATGTTGTTGGTGTAACGTCTTCTTGAATGGGTTGAGACCCAAGTGCTGTAGGGCAAACATCAGTGCTGTTAGGAAGAGAATTCCAGGATTTTGGCTTAATGACAGTGAAGGAATGGTGATATGTTTCCAAGTTAGGAGGATTGTGACTTGAAGAAGGGCTTGCATGTGCTCCCACACATCTGCTGCCTTGCCCTCTAGAAAGTAGAGGTCTCATGTTTGGAAAGTGTTACGAAAGGAGGCTTCATAGATGCTGCAGTGCATTTTGTTGATGTGTGCAGGGTGGAAGGAGTGAATGTTGAAAGAGGTGGCTGGAGTACCAATCAAATGGGCAGGTTTCTCCTGGATGATTTTGAGCACCTTGACTTGTTGAAGATGTACTCGTCCAGGCAAGTGAATAGGATCCCCTCACACTCCTGGACTTGTGCCTTGTAGATGGCAGAGAAGCACTGTGAAGTACATCTAAGAATTCTTGAATTCTGACCTGCTTTTTGTAGTCATGGTATTTATGTAGCTGTCTAGTTCAGTTCCTGGTCAAAGATTAACTCCAGGAAGTTGCTAGTCGGTGTTTCAGTGATGATACTGCCTTTGAAAATCAAGAGGAGATTGGTAGATTCATACCTGTTGGAAATGGTCATTGTCTGCCACTTGTAAAGTGTGAATGTTGCTTGTCACTTATTTGCCCAAGTCTGAATGCTATCTGAGTCATCTTGCATATCAGCGTGGACAGCATGAATGGTGTTGAAAATTGTGCGATCATCAATGGACATCCCTACTTCTGATCTTAGGGTGAAGGGAGGATCATAAATGAAAATGGTTGAGCCTGGGACACTACACTGAGGAATTCCTGCAGTAATCTCTGGGACTGAGGTAGGGACATCAACAGCCACACCAATCTTTCTGTGTGCTAATTATTATTGCAGCAAGTGCAAGATTTTCCCCTGATTCTCACTGATTGGTTTATCCAGGGTGAATGGCTGCCTTGGTGTCACTCTCACTTCATCTCTTTATTTCATTTCTTTTGGTCATGCTTGACCCAAAGTAGTCTTGAATTGCTTGGTATATTCAAAATCTATAACTTAGCATGGCAGTACTGTCACAAATCATGATAGAGCATATCCTAAATGCAAGCATGGGACTACACATCTATAATGACTGTACAATCCCTACGAATAATTAATCACCTTCTGTAGGCCGGTCTAAGATTTATGTCCTTTAGGATAAGACCAACTCAGTCAATAGCAGCAGTACCAAGCTGCTCATGATGAAGGAAATGAACTTCCACATTGTAAACAAATTCTTTGATTTTGCCACCATCAATGTTTCCTCAATTGATGTGCAACATAGTGGAGTATTCATCTGAACACCATTTCCATAATTATAGCAACCCTCACATAGATTTGACCTTTTTCATAAGCTAATTTCTGCATCTTTGCTGTGGGCTTCCAGTACCACCTATTAGAGATTGAGAACATCAGTTTATCTTTGTCTCTTTGAAAGAGATAAATACACCCTCAAAGAAAAAACTCATCTTGAATAAATATAGTTTAAGATGATTTAGGCCAATTCAGGTTCATGAGCAATGTTCCTGAATGACACTGAATATATGTCTACTTTCTCCTCACTATATTTACATAACCAAGTGCATTATTTTTGTCAAAACAAAGCTACGAAGAGTTTGTTCTTGGTCAACCTCACCTTTCATTGCCAGTGCACATTCACGTATTTAATTCTGGTTGAGTCCCCAATTTCATGATCGTCCTTGTAGAGACTAACAAACTTAATGATCTCGTTGCGAAAACCAATATATACAATTTCACTTTTAAAACTTCCATTTCAATAATCAAACCACAATCAATGCAAGTTTGGATTAATTAATAGCAAAATAGTGATCAATGTGTCATGGAAAATATGCATTAAGTAGAGTTATGACAAAGATAAATCTCATTGATTTACTGTATAGCCCACTGAGCATATATGGCTCTGATGTCAGACACAAAATCCTTCAAAGCTCTCAGCATCTTCAGATAGAATTCCACCAACTTTTCTTTGAAGAATTAGTCACCAATTCTCATCCAACAGCAGCTGATTTTCCCTTACCTCTGCTTCTTGATCCAACTTCACTTGCTTTCAAAAGTGCACCAACTTTCACCATGGACCCATTTTTGAGTTTCACCTTGTATCACAGGTTTCTGGCATGTGTGTCTTGCTGCCATCTTGCAGCATCATCCAATGCTCCCCAACTTGCTGTGTATGTCAGAAGGTCAACTCTAACAGCCAGGAAACAGTAAAAACTGCAGATACTGGAAGTCACAGTAAATGAAATGTGGAGCTGGAAAAGCACAACAAATCAGACAGTATCTGCAAAGTATAACTTGTGGTGTGTGAGGAGTTGGTGCCAGCCAGTCAGCTAGCAGGGCAAGCACAGTGATAGTGACTTTCCTGCTCTTCTGATGCTGTCTGACCTGCTGTGCTTTTCCAGCTCCACATTTTATCAACTCTAACGACCATGAAGCAAGTGTAGTTGAGCCCTGTTTGGGATAGGCCCAGAGTAGGCAGCTGCTACCATTGCCTCCAATGGAGTTCTAGCTGCCTTGTACTTTCACTATGCCTGCGCCCTTGGCCCTTCTAGCTGACTGGCTGGCACCAACTTCTCACACACCACAAGTTATACTTTGCAGATGCTGTAACTCAAATGCTACAATCACAATTTTGATTGCAAACGTTTTGACTGTTTATCTTTATTGCTGGGTTGTTGCCTGGCAACCATAAGAATCAACGTTAAAATGGACTACATTTAGTCAATTATAATTGTTACATTGTCACCTTCAATTTCAATAGTTGGTTGCATTAATATCCTATTTATTTCTATGCCTCACAATTTCATATTTCTACTTCCATCAAATCATGGAAACATGAGGCATGTTAGCAGCATTGTACAAGCTAAAACTCGTATTCTCTGTTTTTCATTCTATATTTTTATCAGTCACAGCCATATTTTCTTTGCTGCAGCATGTCTGAATAATGTTGCTATAATCATCAAATGGAGTAAAATCAATTAACTGTGAATATCAAACAATTTCCCCCCTCCACTGACTGTCCACTGGAAACTCCCAGCTCATGCCTAAGGTTGAATGTGGTAATGCATTTCCCAGGCTTTTTGCTGACTATGATGACTTTACATTTGCATTTTAATTAACATGATAAAAAGTGCCTGACTGGAACAATGAGAATTCCGAAATGCTCTTACATCTAATGGTCTTATAATTATACTGAGGGAATAAATAACTTTGGGTAAATACAAGTTGCTTCCCACTAATAACAGAGTCAGTGAAACTCATCAGGTGAGAAAGAATCAACAAGTTGACAAAACCTAACTGCTCTCATTTTCATTAATCTACATGTTAGATATTCATCTATCCATGAGCGTACCATAAAAGTGACCATTGCACATTCCTTGTGCACCTTCACATTGAGAATGCCTTTCATTGTGTTGTGTGGCACTCTGCCTGCACTAAATAAGGTGGACTTCAAACAGATGTAACATCTCAAGACATCAGCAGCAGCATAATTGCACTCTGAACCATTCTGCAAGCTCATCTCCAGACATATCCCTTATTTTACCATTACATCAAGCTGGGAGATGATTCTAGTTCAATGGAAAGTACAGGAGAGCATTACAGGAGCAGCACCAAGCACACCTAAAAATGAGATGCTAACCTGGTGAAGATATAAAACAGGACTACTTGCCAGAAGCAAGAGATGGATAATGCTAAGTGATTCTGTGACTATCAGATCAGATCTGGAGTCCTGCCAATTCATGTTATGAATGTGGTGGCAATTAAACAATTAGCATGAGCTGGTGGCTCCACAAATATCCTGATTCACACGGATGGAGAGCTCAGCATATCATTTTGAAAGACAAGGCTGAAACATTTGTATCCACTTTCAGAGCTTCCAGAACTGCAGATGCCAATCTTCAACAACTTGATTCACTCATGTAATATCTAGAAACAGCTAAAGATACTGAAGATCAAACAAGTGGTGGGCCCTGACGACATTTTGGCAAAGGACTGAAGACTTGTGCTCCAGATCTAGCTGCATTCATAGCCAAGTTTTACCAGTACCGCTACAACACTACCATCTACCTGGAAGACTGCTCAGGTATGTCAGAGTCAGAGTCATAGAGCACAGAGGAGCCCTTCAGCACAACCATAGAGTCATAGAGATGTACAGCACGGAAATAGATTCTTTGGTCCAACTCGTCCATGCCGACCAGATATCCCAACCCAATCTAGTCCCACCTGCCAGCACCTAGCCCATATCCCTCCAAACTCTTCCTATTCATATACCCATCCAAATGCCTTTTAAATGTTGCAATTGTACCAGCCTCAACCACTTCCTCTGGCAGCCCATTCCATACATGCACCACCTTCTGCCTGAAAAAGTTGCCCTTTAGCTCTTTTTTATATCTTTCCCTTCTCACCCTAGACCTATGCCCTCTAGTTCTGGACTCCCCCACCCCAGGGAAAATACAGTCTATTTATCCTATCCATGCCCCTCATAATTTTGTAAACCTGTATAAGGTCACCCCACAGCCTCCGATGCTCCAGGGAAAACAGCCCCAGCCTATTCAACCTCTCCCTATAGCTCAAATCCTCTAACCCTGGCAACATCCTTATAAATCTTTTCTGAATCCTTTCAAGTTTCACAACATTCTAGCAGGACAAATTCAACCCACCCAACTACCACTCTATCAGCTTATACCTTTATCATCAACAAATGAATGGAAGGCACTTGCAAAGGAATAACTTAATCATTGAAGTTTGGTTTCTTTCAGGGCCATTTCTTTCTTGACCATTATAGCCTTTGTCCAAAAAAGGATGATGAAAGATCTGAACATCAGAGGTGTGCTGGGAATGACTGCTCTTAGCTTCAAAGCTAAGTGTGGCAACAAAGAGTCCTAGGAAAATGAGTCACTGGGAATCAAGAGCAAACTCTCTACTGGTTGGACTCCTACTAAATACAAAGGAAAATAATTGTCTGAGGTCAATTAGATCAGTTTTTAGACAACTCCGCAAGAGTTCTTTAATGTTGTTTCTAGGCCAAATAGCTTCAATTGCTTTATCAACATCCTTCCTTCCAGCATAAATGGGAATGTCGCTGATGATTGTTCAATGTTCAGCACCATTTGTGGCTTAGACAATAGACAATAGACAATAGGTGCAGGAGTAGGCCATTCGGCCCTTCGAGCCTGCACCACCATTCATTATGATCATAGCTGATCATCCACAATCAGTATCCTGTTCCTGCCTTATCCCCATAACCCTTGATTCCACAATATTTAAGAACTCTATTCATCTTTTTTCTTGAAAGTATCCAGAGACTTGGCCTCCACTGCCTTCTGGGGCAGAGCATTCCATACACCCACCACTCTCTGGGTGAAGAAGTTTCTCTTCAACTCTTTTCTAAATGGCCTACCCCTTATTTTTAAACTGTGTCCTCTGGTTCTGGTCTCACCCATCAGCGGAAACATGCTTCCTGCCTCCAGAGTGTCCAATCCTTTAATAATCTTATATGTCTCAATCAGATCTCCTCTCGTCCTTCTAAACTCAAGTGTATACAAACCCAAGCAAAACTGAGGACTGCAGATGCTGGAAATCAGAGTCTAGATTAGAATGGTGCTGGAAAAGCACAGCAGGTCAGGCAGCATCTGAGGAGCAGGAAAATCGACCGTTCGGGCAAAAGCCCGTCCCATACAAACCCAGTCACTGCAATCTTTCAACATATGATAGCCCCACCATTCTGGGAATTGACCTCGTGAACCTACGCTGCACTTCCTCCATAGCCAAAATGTCCTTCCTCAAATTTGGAAACCAAAACTACACACAATACTCCAAGTGCGGTCTCACTCCAGGGCCCTGTACAGCTGCAAAAGAACCTCTTTGTTCCTATACTCAATTCCTTTTGTTATGAAGGCCAGCATGCCATTAGCTTTCTCCAATGCCTGCTGTACCTGCATGCTTGCTTTCATTGACTGATGCACAAGAACACCTAGATCTCGTTGTACTTCCCCTTTACCTAACTTGACTCAATTTAGATAGTAATCTACCTTCCTGTTCTTGCCACCAAAGTGGATAACCACACATTTATCCACATTAAACTGCATCTACCATACATCCATCCACTCACCTAGCCTGTCCAAGTCACCCTGTATTCTCATAACATCCTTCTCACATTTTACCCTGCCACCCAGCTTTGTGCCAGCAGCAAATATGCTAATATTACTTTTAATATCTTCATCTATATCATTAATGTATATTGTAAACATCTGCGGTCCCAGCACCTAACCTTGTGGTTCCCCATTGGTCACTGCCTGTCATTCCGAAAGGTACCTGTTTATACTACTCTTTTCTTCCTGTCAGCCAGTCAACTTTCAATCGAAGTCAGTATTTTGCCCCCAATACTATGTGCCATAATTTTGCTCAGTAATCTCCTATATGAGACTTTATCAAAGGCTTTCTGAAAGTCCAGGTACATTACATCCACTAGCTCTCCCTTGTCCAACGTCATAGCTACATCCTTAAAAAATTCCAGAAGATTAGTCAAACACGATTTCCCCTTCATAAATCCATGCTGACTCTGACCTATCCTGTTACTGCTATCCAAATGAGTTGTAATTTCATCTTTTATAATTGAGTCCAGCATCTTTCCCACCACTGACGTCAGGCTACCTGGTCTATAATTCCCTGTTTTCTCTCTCCCTCCCTTCTTGAAAAGTGGGATAACATTAGCCACCCTCCAATCCACAGGAACTGATCCTGAATCTATAGAACATTGGAAAATGATCACCAATGCATCCACGATTTCTCGCGCCACCTCCTTCAGTAGCCTGGGATGCAGACCATCAGGTCCCGGGGACTTATCAGCCTTCAGACCCAACAGTCTCTCCAACACCATTTCCTGCCTAATATAAATTCCCTTCAGTTCATTCATTACCCTAGGTCCTTCAGCCACTATTACATCTGGGAGATTGCTTGTGTCTTCCCCAGTGAAGACAGATCCAAAGTACCTATTCAACTCTTCTGCTATTTCCTTGTTCCCCATAATAAATTCACTCGTTTCTGTCTTCAAGGGCCCAATTTTAGTCTTAACCATATTTTTCTCAAAGTTTGTGAGAAGATTTGTAGCTCGGGTGCTCGTTGCTGTGGTTCTGTTCGCCGAGCTGGAAATGTTTGTCGCAAACGTTTCGTCCCCTGTCTAGGTGACATCCTCAGTGCTTGGGAGCCTCCTGTGAAGCGCTTCTGTGGTGTTTCCTCCGGCATTTATAGTGGCCTGTCCCTGACGCTTCCGGTTGTCAGTTTCAGCCGTCCGTTGTAGTGGCCGGTATATTGGGTCCAGGTCCAGGCTTCTAGGTAGCCACACACGCAGACGACAAGCAACATGAATTTGACTGGGACAACACTACCATTATAGGGCAAGCGAAACAAAGAACAGCCAGGGAATTCCTAGAAGTTTGGCACTCATCCACAAACTCCATCAAAAAACACATAGACCTGGACCCAATATATTCCTCCCACTACAGCGGACAGCTGAAACTGACAACTGGAAGCGGCAGGGACAGGCCACTATAAATGCCAGAGGAAACACCACAGAAGCGCTTCACAGGAGGCTCCCAAGCACTGAGGATGTCACCTAGACAGGGGACGAAACGTTTGCAACAAAAACTTCCAGCTCGGCGAACAGAACCACAGCATATTTTTCTTTTCACATACCTTAAAAAGCTTTTACTACCCTCCTTTATTTTTTGGCCAGTTTGCATTCGTACCTCATTTTTTCTCTGTGTATTGCCTTTTTAGTTATCCTCTGTTGCTCTTTAAACATTTCCCAGTCCTCCGGCTTCCTGCTCATCTTTATTATGTTATGCTTCTTCTCTTTTATCTTTATACAGTCCTTAACTTACCTGATCAGCCACAGCTGCCCCTGCCTCCCTTTAGGATCTTTCTTCCTTTTTGGAATGAACTGATCCTGCACCTTCTGCATATTATCCAGAAATACCTGCCATTGTTGTTCCACTGCCATCCCTGCGAGGGTATTGCACCATTGAACTTTGGCCAGCTCCTCCCTCATAGCTCCATAGTTCCCTTTGTTCAACTGCGATACTGACACTTCCGATTCTCCCTTCTCCCTCTCAAGTTGCAGATTAAAACTTATCATATTATGGTCACTACCTCCTAATGGCTCCTTTACTTCAAGGTCCCTGATCAAATCCAGTTCGTTGCACAACACCAGACCCAGAATTGCCTTCTCCCTGGTAGGTTCCAGTACAAGCTGTTCTAAGAATCCATCTCAGAGGCACTCCACAAACTCCCTTTCTTGGGATCCAGTACCATCCTGATTTTCCCAATCTACCCACATGTTGAAATCCTCCATAACAACTGTAGTAATACCTTTGCAACAGGCCAATTTCAACTCCTTATTCAACTTACACCCTACATCCAGACTACTGTTTGTCACATACTAAAGCAGTCATGTCCAAATGCTGTGAGACTTAGACAACAATTCAAACAAGAAAGAACCACAGATACTGGAAATCTAAAACTATAACAGAACACTGTTCTGGCATGAGTCATTAGAGTTGAAATGCTAACTGTTTTCTCTCTACAAATTGTGTCAGACCTGCTGTATTTCTCCAGCACTCCCTGCGTTTGTTAAAGATCTGGACAATATCCAAGCTTGAGCTGATAAATTAGTTAGGAACATTCACACCACACAAATGCCAAGCAATTACCATCTCCAAAGAGTCTCTGTTACCATTTGAAGTTCATTTGCATTAACATTGCTGAATCTCTCTTTATTGACATCCTGGGTTTACCATTGGCCAGAACCTGAGCTGGATCAGCCACTTAAATATAATGGATACACACACAGGTCAGAGGTTAGGAATTCTGTGGGAAGACGCTTACCTTCTGACTCTCCAAAGCCCCTCTACCATTGACAAAGCACAAATCAGGGATCTGAAGGGATATTGTTCACTTACCTGTGAATGAATGCAGCTCTAACAACACTCGAGAAGCTTGACATCATGTAATACAAAGCAACCCATTTCTTTGGCTTGCTATCCTTTATCTTTAATATTCGCTTCCTTCATCACTGATACACAATGGTAACAAAGTGAACCAACTGCAAAAAGTCCCCAAACCTTCTTGTAAATCACCTTGCAAGCTGGCGCTGTCTGCTACCTAGACAGATAAGGACAGCAAATGCATGGGAGCACCTCAGGCTACAAATTCCTTTCCAAGTCATAAACAATCCAGCATTCCTAACAGCACTGTGGATATCCTTCAACCTCAAGGACTGCAGAAGTTCAGAAAGGCAATTCAACACCATATTCTCCAGGTCAATTAAGGACAGGCAATAAATGTTGGCCCAAACAATGGCACCCACAACTCATGAACAAATTTTAAAATATGATAGTTTATCCTGATCATTGTTTGGAGTAGGAGGGAACAACATTTTCCTGCTAGCAGTAAATTGGCCAAGGAAAATACAATTGAACTGAATGAGTTACTTACAGTCAGAATCAGTACGGGTATGTCTGATAATGAGAAATTGCGAAGAGAGCACAAAACTTTCTTTGAGCAAGGAGGAGCAAATGCTAAAATCGGGCATCAAAAAGCTAATTCAAGACAAAGGATAATGTACGGTTAACAATTTTCAAGGCTAAGCTCATGTCTTTGGCACAGTTATAAACACCAAGTAATGGGTTGGATCGATTAGAAAGAGCAGAGGCAATTAAGGAGGTAGATAGAGATATTGAAGTGCTGTTGAAAATTTGTGAAGTGTATCTTGAAATGAGGAACAATTAAGCCAAGTTTCTCATCATTGCTTGATCAAGCACAAAAATGCAATGGGACCAAGAATGTTTAATTACTTTGAGTGAAAGGGTAAGTGTACTTTCTTTTGTCGACAGGAATTGCATAAATGTTTGGTTTATGTCCAATACTACAACTCCCAAAATTATTGATTTGCAGGTTAAGAGTTCCCAGAGATGTTGGTGCCAAATAATAGTCCATGTTTCACATCAGAAATTTTGAAAGTTTTCTGAGTAAGAATAAGGCCTGACAAGCTCCATCATCCAGTAACAAATGGTGCTGCAAATAGATATATTCAGATTGTAAAAAGATATTTGCAGAAGTAGTTGTTAGGTGAGAAACCAAATAATAATTTCCATAATTCTGTTCAACACAAGCTGGACAATTTTCAGTCCTCATGCAAAACCACCTATAGCTTACAATAAGAAGCTTATCTTATGGGTAAGTATCTTCATATGCTGTTAGAATGAATTTTAATTTGTTTAAGCTTGACGTCAGTGGCAAAACAAAGGTAAAGGAAAGCAAAATGA
Organism: Chiloscyllium plagiosum; assembly: GCF_004010195.1. NCBI lineage: Eukaryota > Metazoa > Chordata > Chondrichthyes > Orectolobiformes > Hemiscylliidae > Chiloscyllium > Chiloscyllium plagiosum. Next base: position 55,889,483 of record NC_057711.1, on the reverse strand, counting down.
AGGTGAGTCATGGTACTCTTTTGGAAACAGAAGAGAGTTCAATGTTTGTCAGAAAGTCATGGTGAAAAGCCATAGACATTTAAGGAGAAGTATATAATTGGAGTTGTTGTAAAGATACTCAGGGTATTCACATATTTAGTAAGATCTCTCGTTAAGGGTTCTATTTCAACAGCATCAAGTGGATTATTTGTTTGAAAGCGAATGTCTGACAAAAGAAGAATATAATAACCCTCCTACACTCCAAATTCCTCTCTCACAGCCCAAAGTGAAAATCAGAAAAAAGATGAAATTCAGAAAGTAATTGAATGTTTGTCATTATTATAGAATCCATCAGTAGAACAAAGTGAGTCAAAGTTTTTGTCCGGACAAATAAAAGTCACAATCCTAACCATTAATGTCTTTCCTCATTTTTTTTTTCCTTTTCTTTCACTTAGCTCTTGTTGAAGAGCTCATTCATGGCATCAGAATCGGAGGCAAGTAGGCCCAGCAGCGTGGACCTGAGTACGCCCAGCAGCGTGGACTCGAGTAGGCCCAGGAGCGTGGACTCGAATAGGCCCAACAGCACGGAATCGAGTAGGCCCAGTAGCACAGAATTGAGTAGACCCAGAGGAAGAAATCAAGTATGCCCAGCAGCATAGACTCAAGTAGGCTCAGCAGCATGGACTTGAGTAGGCCCAGCAGTGTGGACTCGAGTAGGCCCAGCAGCATGGACTCAAGTTGGCCCAGCAGCATGGACTTGAGAAAGGCCCAGCAGCGCAGACTCAAGTAGGCCCAACAGCATGGACTTGAGTAGACCCAGCAGCGCAGACTAGAGTAGGCCCAGCAGCATGGACTTGAATAGGCCCAGCAGTGTGGAATCAAGTAGGCCCAGCAGAGCGAAATCAAGTAGGCCCAGCAGCGCAGACTCACAGAGGCGGTGACAAAGGTGGGTTTAATTTCCCAGTGGCTTCTGCATTGTTAAAACGGTCCTAGTGCCGACTAATGACTGCTGCATTAGTCTGCAGAGGCAAATTTACATTCCTGGTAGCGTCTGCATCCTGCACAGATTCATGGAGATGGCGGCGGAGGTGAGTTTGGGCTTAGTACGAGATTAGGAAACATCAGCAACTGCTGCATTGGTGATGTGTGCCCGAAACTGACTCAGTGGCCGAGGAGTCATGTTTGGGTCTGTGCGGTACCCAGTGGATCGGTGGCGTTTGATTGGCAGGGTCCATCGAGGGCGTTGGTAGAGGCGAGATGATGCAGATGAGCGGCAATTTTCATTCCAGTGGCAGTGGCTCATGCCTGGCCATCAGGCCCATGGCTCATGATAGTTCACTTAACAAGAATGACCATAAAAGTGGACAATTTTTCTTTATTTCTTCATCTTTCTGCCTTTATCGTCCATGACTTGGTTTATTTCTCTGTGTTTTGAGATAGCGCTGGATAGTGATGACGCTACCCAATACGTTTCACTGTATTTTGTAACAAAATACACCTGACAATGAATCAATCAAATCATTAAATGGATTGAAAGAGTAAGAAACCAAACAGGTTAATTGGATATATGTAAAAATGAAGAGGAAAATGTTATTTCGTTTATTGCCGAATTATATTTTTCCTAAATGCACATTGATGTTCAGTAAAAGCATTTTTGAAATGTAAATTACAGAATCACAGAATTGTTATGGTGCAGAAGAAGTCCATTCAACCCATCCTATCTTACTGGCTCCTTGAACATTTTAACGTAGTGCTAATCCTGGCTTTCCATATAACCCTGCACCTTGCTTCTTTTTAAATAATCATCCAATGCTGCATTGAATTCCTCACTTGAACTTGCTTCTACCATATTTCTGTGCAGCGCATCCTAGACCCAAAATACTTACTTTGTGAGAAAACATTTTCTCACTCATGTTGGCTTCTTTTGCAACATATTTTAAAATTATCCCCTTTGAGGAGGAATAATTTCTCCCTATCCATTCTGTCCATATACTGCACAATTTTCAAAACGTCTATCAAATTTCACCATTCCTTTCTCCTCTCCAAGGAAAACAGTTCCAACTTTTCCAATCTTTCCTCATAAATGAAGTTCCTCACCCTGGGAATCATTGTGTAAATCTCTTCTGCATTTTCTCTAAATCCTAAAATATGACACCCAGAACTGTACACAATGCTTCAGCTGAGCTCTAACCAGGTTCTTATTCCTTGTTCAGCATAACCAATCTTCTTGTACTCTATGCCCCTATTAAGGAAGCCTGGAATACCATGTTTTATTTGTAAATTTACTCATATAAATATGTTTTGATTGTGATTTCAGTAAAAACTAATGTTAAGTCGTTCAACCTCAGGTATTTTTGATATTGGCATTCTCATTTTCTGAGAAATTATGTATGCTTGTTGTTTTACATTTACATGTGAGTTGTTTTTTTTGTTTAAGTATGTTATAATAGCTGACCATTTTGTTACACTGCCCACTCTGCTACTTTCTCTGTTCAGTGATAGGAATAGAGTTATTTAATTTTGGCTGTCTGCAGTTGAACGACTCTTAGTCTTACTTGTTAGGATACACAACTCTGGCTGGAATGAGCTTTTTTGGGTAGATCTAACCACTCACAGATTTTACCTCTCTGTTATCCTTTGTATTGTGCATGTTCAGTACTGATATCTGGGCTGGTGATTATGATAATGCATTTTACAGCAGTATTTCTTTATCATCACTGTACATTTGATCTTCTAATACTATCCGATCAGGCTGTCAATTTTGTTTATCAAAAAGGAAACGGGGAAAGAATCAGGTTGTGATCAGGGAAGAAAAAAGTAAAAAATATATGCTTTTATCACTTGCAATGTCTCTGTCAATAGATCAGAGTTAAGTGAGAAGAGGGAAAAATATTAGTTATGTATATGACCTCATTGCTAATGCTGTAATTCCCACAAGGGCCCACAAGCTCCGTAATGGCCATTCTGATAATCGTTGGCACATCCCCTCAATAAGGTTTATGGCATGGAAATGTGCCTCTCTATCTTTTGTCCCTGTGCCAGTGGTTGTGCACCACCTTCTCCTGAAAGAGAGAGGACAGAGTGCTAATGAACATTGCAGAGTCTGGATGGTGATTGAACATTCAGCAGTGTGTGCAATCAATGAGATGGCGGCTGGAGGGTTTGAGGTCAGTGCATGGTGTTGAGGTGAAACCTATTAATATCAGGCATAAATCTTAATGAGCACACGTTTTGGTAGGAAAGTGAAGGGATTATTGAGAGTTGAGTGTTGTGGAGCAGTAAGTAGGATATAGTATTTAAAACTGCATTCACAGAACTTAACCACTTATGTGAGACCATCAAACTTCCTCCTATGCTGCATTTATGTTCTTAGAGTTATGCTGCGGCATTAACTCCTTTTCTATCCTGCCACTGTTCTATGTGTGTACGCATTGGTTGAACTCCTGGAACTTGTGGATACTGGACAGGTCTTCTCTTATCCAACTCTTCCATCAAGACTTCGATTGCAGCTTCAGAAAACCTTTATGCCTTCATTCCACCATGATCAGCCATTGTTGATTGGTCCACATCAACATTCTAAATGATGTCAGCACCTTCAGTACCTAAAATGTATTTCCCCTTCTAGAGTTTCAGGGCAGTTTTCGATAATTCTTGGAAGTAATCATATGATGTGTATAGCCAATGAACAGTGTGCTTGATACTGTTGTTAGGTGCTTGATTGAGGAACACTCTATTGGTTAATTCTAATATCCCACATCTTTGATAGAATACAAGAAAAATGTATTCTTGTTTTTTCAGCAGTGAAAGTATAAATTACTTTTGTCCTTCACTGAATTTGAATGTTCAGTACAATTCTCCAAGAGTATTCAGTAATGAGATTTTTTTTTCATTCTGTCCACTGACTCCTGTAGTCCCCATGAGAGCCTTCAATGACAACTTTTATAATTGATTTTCCTGAAGATCAGTGTAAAACCAATACGGACATAAAAATGATCTGTTTTAGCCTGCAGATGTACAGTTTAGATAATATTTGTTTTAAAGTGAAAAGTGGATAAAATTTGTTGCTCACACCTTAAAAACATACTTCTTCCTGACTCACTTAGCCCATCAAACAAACCTGAAGGTCAAGTGCAGGAGGAAATTGAAATATTGCAGACAACCAGGCGACAGCGACTGAGGAAAATGCCAGATGTGTATTAACTTTATTGGAAACAATTTGTACATTGGTATTCTCATTTAATTGTATACAGTACATTACTGCTAAACCTGTTGGAAAATAAAAAGAAATCTTAAATCTTAAAAAGTGAATAGATAGAGCAGGAATTTTAATTTGAGGGGAGTTGTAGTCATCAGCAGGAAAACAGACCCTTTGGTAAACTCATCCGAATATTTAGGAAAATGACTAAAGTTCAAGGAACCTGTTAATAGAGGAAGATGTTTTTCTCCCTTTAGAGTGATGTGACCTATATAATTTCTTACTTGGCAGATTCTACTGTAGATCCACAGGAGGCTGCAGAATATGTGATATTCATCATACTGCTTTTAATAGAAGTGGGGGAAGGCAAACCTTATTTTGACACTGCTCAGGTTTAAATCAAAACACAAAACAAAGTGCAAAACCCTTCAGTACAGTATGTGGGCAAAGAAAGAAAACAGCAAACTTGAATTGATTTAGTACTTTTCACAACCTCACAATCTATCAACATCCTTTGCAACTAATTGCATTGTCATGGGATGCTTTTCTTTCAATGTAAATCACACAGAGCATGGTGAATTGCAGGATTATACTCCTAATCCTAATTTTCTAGTTTAATGTGAGAATTATGCCTATCTAAAATGTGAGACAATATGAACAAAGATGAAGATAATTTACCAAATTAGCACAATTATTTTCTACAGCTTTGTTTTGTATTCCAAGGTCTTAATTCAGAACGATTCATTGGTGATTATTCATTTTCCCTACAAACAGCAATTGCACATTTCGCAGAAAATGTAACATTTTATTCTCTCAAGAGTGGCACAGTGGTTAGCACTGCTGCCTCACAGCGCCAGAGACCCGGGTTCAGTTCCCGCCTCAGGCGACTGACTGTGTGGAGTTTGCACATTCTCCCCGTGTCTGCGTGGGTTTCCTCCGGGTGCTCCGGTTTCCTCCCACAGTTCCAAAGATGTGCAGGTCAGGTGAATTGGCCATGCTAAATTGTCCGTAGTGTTAGGTAAGGGGTAAATGTAGGGGTATGGGTGGTTTGCGCTTCGGCGGGTCGGTGTGGACTTGTTGGGCCGAAGGGCCTGTTTCCACACTGTAAAGTAATCTAAAGTAATCTAATCTAAATCTAAAGTAATCTAAATCTAAAGTAAAGTAATCTAAAGTAATTAACATTTTCCAGTTGTCATTACTGTTTTACTCAGTAGAAGAATTTCCTTTTGTTAATCTGATGTTTTACACCATAGAAGTTAATAGAACCATCTAGGTCTCTTACTCATTATTTGTGGGGTTGTCGTATTTATAAGAATTGGAGAGAAATCCCATCAATGAACATGAGAAAACAAAATTCAGTTCTAATCGAGGAATGGAGAAGACACAACTGGACATCAGGAAAGTTAAATGAATGAAACTGCTGGTAAGTTTGCTTATAGTACTGAAGAATGCTGCTATACTTGTTTACAGCAGAGATTTTGGTTTTGTTTACAAAATAATGTTCCAGTCCAATGATTTGGTTTGTGGCTGTGAAATGATAGCAGTAAATATAGATTTGAGGTCTAAGTACAAACAGGATTGACTATTATAGTATTACTATATTATGGCATTATTAGTAGATAGCTGTTCTTAGCAGCAAAAATGTAATTTTAATGTCCAACATGTGGTAAAGCTTTGAAAGACAGGTGAATATATTTCAGTACTGAAGTTGTTTATTCAATGGGCTTACAAATGGCATTGTTGGAGTAGTCACCACTCTGATTTTCCTTTCTGTTGAACACAATGAGTGTAATGGGCAGTTGACCAGTGATCACTCTATTTATCATGTTCAAATTTGAATGCTTAATGCCAAACTAGTTGAGTTAGAATTTTCACTAGTTTGTTTATTTTAGAATCATAGAGTCCCTACAGTGTGGGAACAGGCCATTTGGCCCAACAAGTCCAACCGACCATCTGAAGAGTAACTCAACCAGACCCATTCGCCTGCCCTATTACTCAACATTTCCCTTGATTAATGCACCCAACCTAGACATCCCTGAGCACTATGGACAATTTAGCATAGCCAATTCACCTAACCTGCATAGCTTTAGAGCAAGTCACCAGAAATTGACCAGAGCTGAAAATGTGTTGCTGGAAAAGCGCAGCAGGTCAGGCAGCATCCAAGGAACAGGAGAATCGACGTTTCGGGCATTAGCCCTTCTTCAGGAATGAGGAAAGTGTGTCCAGCAGGCTAAGATAAAAGGTAGGGAGGAGGGTCTTGGGGGAGGGGCGTTAGAATTGCGATAGGTGGAGGGAGGTCAAGGTGAGGGTGATAGGCCGGGGGGGGGTTAAAGTGTTGGGCTACGGGGTGGTTGGGTTTGTTGGTCGGTGTCCCAGAGGTGTTCTCTGAAACGTTCCGCAAGTAGGCGGCCTGTCTCCCCAATATAGAGGAGGCCACATCGAGTGCAGCGGATGCAATAGATGATGTGTGTGGAGGTGCAGGTGAATTTGTGGCGGATATGGAAGTGTCCCTTGGGGCCTTGGAGGGAAGTAAGGGGGGAGGTGTGGGCGCAAGTTTTGCATTTCTTGCGGTTGCAGGGGAAGGTGCCGGGAATGGAGGTTGGGACCAGCATAAAACAGCATAAATTATTATAGAATTTTAAGTGCAAGCTATGTCAGGTGTAATTTGAAGTTCTGTGAATTTTAATGCTAATTTTAAAACCATTGCCTCGGAAGCCAATCTCACCAACAAAACTGTTCATGGCCCCAAATCAAATTAACCATCACCAATTGCACTTCTGAACATTCAAGAAGATTTCAAATAGAACATCCTTTTTAAGTTCATTCTCTTAAAGTTAAAAAAAAATGTGAGAATTGTATTTGCTGACTTGTGCTCACATCAGCTGAGCTCTGTCATTTACAAGGATAGCTTTATCCTCTCTAAAGTCCTTGTTCACCTCCTTGGAAGATTGTTCCCATTTTCCAGTTCTTCTGCAATCAGCACACCTCCTCTTTGACTGCTCCAATTGTCCTTTGCACAACAAACTGGGAATGTGTAGCACACTCAGTCTGCACTATACCAAACCTTTTAACACACCAGATACACAAGAGTGCTCCAGAGGTAGGAGTCGTGGCACTTGTCAGGGTAGAAGAAGTGGTGAGTGTGATCGCAAATGATTTGAACATTAACTGAATAAAACCCCTTTCTATTGCTACATTGTGCAGCATTGTGAAATGGCCATCTCAGTGCCACACTTATACATTCGATAGCAGCCCACATCTGGGCATACTCAGCTATATGCTTCGGTTACAACACTGGCCTTGCGGGAATGAAATGAGCTGGTATGACTTGACAAGATGGAATTGGTCACTGTCCCTCAGCATTTGCATGTGCATGACTGAGAGTTCCCACACTGGTCACCCTTGCACCCTGGAAGGAGCCAAATGCACATATGTTCAGCACCAGAGTGACCTTCAGAGCCATAAGAGAGGATGACTTCCCACTCCCGCAGCCCTCAGGTCCTGCTCCAGTATCTGTTTCAGGACATACAGAGCCGGCATTGTCACTGCATCATGCTCAACTCCAGGAAATGTGCAGGGGCCCTGTATCTGTACCTTTCCCTGAGCTGAGTATTCCTCATCCTCTGCACTGGTCTGCTGCTGCTCCTGGGCTTACTATTTGCTGAGATCCTGCTGTTTCTGTCTGTATCTTCAGAAGAAGGCAGCCACGATGTTGTGCTGAACATGACACTAAATTAAAATAATCCCTTTGGTCTATATCCCTCCATTCCTTGCATTTTCATGTGCTTATCTAAAGTCTCTTAAATGCCCCTAGCGTATCTGCCTTCACCACCCCTGGCAGTGTGTTCCAGATTCCTACTACTCTCTGTGTAAAAACCTTGCTCCTCACATCTCCTTTGAATTTTCCCCCTTACCTTGGATACATGCCCCCTAGTATTAGACATTTCAACTCTGGGAAAACGATTCGGACTGTAAACCTTATCTATGCATCACATAAGTTTATAGACTTCTATCAAGTCTCCCCTTACCCTCCAACACACCAGAGAAAACAACCTGAGTTTTTCTAGCCTCTCCTTAGAGCTCTTGCCCTCTAATTCAGGCAGCATCCTGGTTAACGTCTTCTGCACCCTCTCCAAATCCTCCATATCCTTCCTGTGATGTGGCAACCAGAATTGAACGTAATTAATTGTGGCCTAACTAACTTCTAATTAAGCTGCAACATGGCATCCTGACTCTTGAACTCAGTTCTCTGACCAAGCATGCCACGTGCCTTCTTCACCACCCTATTCACTTGCGTGGCCACTTTCAGGGAGCTATGGACTTGAACCCCAAAATCCCTCTGTATATCAATGCTGTTCAGGATTCTGCCATTAACTTATACTTTTCCTTAGCATTTGATCTCCCAAAGTGCAGCACCTACATTTACCCAGATAAAACTTCATCTGCCATTTCTCTGCTCATATTTGCAACTGATCTATAGCCCACTGTATCCTTTGACAACCTTCTACACTATCTATAGCTCAACAAATTTTTGTATCATAAGCAAACCTGCTAACCCACCATCTCATTTTCATCTCAATCAGTTATATATATCACAAACAGGAGATTTCCCAATATGGATCCCTGCGGAAAACCACTGGTCATGCACCTCCAGCCTGAAAAACATCCTTCCATTATTACACTCTGTTTTCTATGGGCAAGCCAATTCTGAATCCACGTGGCCGAGTCACTGTGGACCCCATGCATCTTAATCTTCTGGATAAGCCTACCTTGTTGAAAGCTTTATCAAATCCATGTAAACAACTTCCACTGCTCTACACTCATCTTTGTCACCTCCTTGAAAAATTCAATCAAGTCAGTAAGACATGATCTGCCCTGCACATGCTGACTGTCCCTAATTAGGCCATGCTTTTCCAATTGCATGTAAATCCTATCCCTAAGAATTCTCTCCAATAGCTTCCCAAACACCGATGTGAGACTCATCGGTCTATAGTTCCTGGATTATCCTTATTTCCCTTCTTGAACAAAAGAGCAACATTAATTACTTGTCAGTTCTCTGGGACCTCTCCAGTGGCTAGTGAGGATAAAAAGATCTTGGTCAAGACTTCAGTAATCTCCTCTTTTGCCTGTCTCAATAACGTGGAGGCGATACCATCAGGCCCTGGAGAAACATCCACCTTAATGCTCTTCAAGAGACCCAACACCACTTCTTTCTTGATCTCAAAATGCCCTAGCATATCAGCATGCTCCACAGAAATCTCATTATCCTCCGTATTGTTCTCTTGGGTGAATATTGATGTACTCATTTAGGATCTCACCCACAGCTTCTGCTTCCAAGCACAAGTTCCCTCCATTATCTTTGAGTGGTCCTACCTTCTCTCTAGTTATTCTCTTGTTTTTAATAATGTATAGAATGCCTAGGGATTCTCTTTACCCGTATTTACAAAGGTCATTTCATGACCCCTTCTTGCTCTCCTAATTCCCTGTTTGAGTACTTTCCTGCTCTATTTATATTCTTCATGGGCCCTGCCTGATTTTAACTTCTTAAACCTTACATCTGCTTTTTTTTCCCTTTTCACTAAATCACAACATCCCTCATTTTTCAAGGGTCCCTTACCATGCTATCCTTGTCCTTCCTCCTTATGGGACATGCTGTTCTTGAACTCTCATCAGCAAGTCTTTTAAGAATTCCCACTTGTCAAATTTGAACTTCCCTGATAACATGTCTTCCCAACTGACACTCCCTCGCTCTTGCCTAATACTGACATAATTTGCCCTCCTCCATTTTAGTACATTGCTAAAAGGTACTGACTTACCCTTATTCATAGCTATTTTAAAACTTAAGGAGTTATGATTACTGTTTCCAAAATGCTCTCCCACTGAAAGCTCAGTCACCTGGCCAGGCTCATTAGCCAATATAAGGTCCAGAAAGACTTTCCAGATGGTTTGTGAAATGATCAGAAGATCATAAGATATAGGAGCAGAAATAAGCCATTCAGCTCAACGAGTCTGCTCCACCATTCAATCATGGCTGGTATGTATCCCAACCCCATTCTCCTGCCTCCTGCCTTGATCCCCTAACTAATCAAGAATCTATCTATCTCTGTCTTAAATATACTCAGTGACTTGGACTCTACACCCCTCTGTGGCTATGTGTTCCACAGATAAATTATCCTTTGTCTGAAGAAATTTCTCCTCATCTCAGTTTGAGAGGTTCTAGTTTCCCCTACTAGTGGAAACATTTTCTCTATGTCCACTCTATCCAGGCCTCTTAATATTCTGTAAGTCTCAATCAGATCTCCCCTTCATCCTTCTAAATGCCATCAAGCACAGAGCAGAGTCCTCAACCACTCCTCAGCTGATAAGCCCTTCATTCCTCGGATCATTTCTTTGAACCTCCTCTAGAATCCCTCCAGTGACAACACATTGATCCTTAGTATGGGGACCAAAATTGCTCACAATATTCCAAATGCAGTCTGACCAGAGCCTTATACAGCCTCAGCAATACACCTCTGCTCTTGTATTCTAGGCGTCTTGAAATGAATGCTAACATTGCATTTGACTTCTAAATTGCCAACAGAGCATGCAATGTTCTCCCTCGCCAATTCTGTTCTGTTGCAGAATTGTCTGATTGATACATTTCCTCAAGGCTTAACCTATGCCATTGACATAACTTTGAAGTTTGGCAGAAAACTACAATAACATGAAAGCTATGGCCAAGTCATACTTTTTTTGAAATCAAACAAAGTTCAAACATGTTTTATTCTCAGAAATTCAGGATGTTCATTAATTGGATCCTCTTGTCACCTAATAAGGACTTGAAGGTATCTTTTGGGGCTGGGGAATGGAATACCAGTGCCCATAAGTGTTATAGGTATGAAGGGCTACAGTTAAATTTATATGGCAGGGAATTTTCCCAGCCTACATCGGAAACATGGCCCATAGTATCTTGCCTCTGAAATATGTGTATTGTAAGGGGGGATAGAAAACATTGATGTAAGGAGCGGGAGGTAAGCCAAAGGAAAGTTTGCTATCTGTCTGGTTCTCTTTTTGGACAGCAGCCACAAAGTTCGTAAACTAAAAGCAATTTCAACTGCTCTCTATCTCACTGAAGTGCAGCAGTAGCTTCACCCTTATTTCTTGAGATACAATCCTCCCAGAATACTGAGCAGAGCAGAGTGAGCCTGAATCCAGATAAATGATATTTTCAAATCATTGCATGTGGGCTTAGTTCGAGAATGCTTCTCCTGCCTCGTGTCCAAGTACAATCAAGACAGGAGATTGTTAGTTGCCTCTTGATAAACATCTCTGCTTGGCTCAGCTCATGAATCACACCATTCACGTTTATTTACAGCTTTGTCAGCTCTGAACTTGGTTTCTTAAATCATTTCCATTTTGACATGCTATTTTTGCAAGGTTTAGGGAAAGAACAGGCTGAAAAGGTAACAGAATTTTTGAAGGAAGTATGTTGTATGGTGTTATGTTTGAGGATGTTTGTGCTACTAACATGACAGCTCATAGTGTTAAAGGTAACATATAAGCGTGGTTAGAGGACTGACTGACTAATAGAAGACAAAGAATTCGGATAAGATAGGCAGTTTCAGATGGCAACATGTGATTAATGATGTGCCACGGGGATCATTGCTGGGACCACAATTATTTATAGTATATATTATTGACTTGGATGAGCATAGTAACTGTATTGTAGACAAGTTTGCGAATAACACAAAAATACATGGAAAGGCAAGTGGTGAGTATGACAAATATGGACAGATATAGGAGAGGTTAGTTGTTTGAGCAAAAGCTTGACAGATAGAATAGAATGTGGGAAAACGGGAGGTTATGTATTTTGTTTGGAAGAATAGGAGGTCTGATTATTATTTAATTGGAGAAAGACTACAGAAAGCTACAGCACAGAGGATTTAGTGTTCTTTGTGCACAAATCACAAAAAGCTAGCATAAACATTCAACAGTTAGTAGGGAAGGCAAATGGAATGTTGGCCTTTATGTCAAAGTAAATGGAGTAAGAAAATAAGGAGGTCTTGATAAGACTATACAAGGTACTCTTCAGACCATTGCTGCAATACTGTGAACAGTTTTGGGTCCCTTATCTAAAGAACGATATACTGGCATTGGAACCAATCACTACTGCAACTGATTCTGGGTGTGTAGGGGTTGTCTAATGACAAAGGGTTTAAGTAAGTTGGGAGTGAACTCATTGGATTTTAGAGGAATGAAAACTGACCTTAAAGGAACATACAAGATTCTTAGGGGACTTTAAAGGTTAAATGCAAAATGGTCATTTCCCCATGTGGGAAAGCCGAGCTCCAGGGGGCATAATTTCTGAGTATGGAATTACTAGTTTAAGACAGAGATGAGGATGAAGTTCATCTCTCAGTCATACTGAACCTATGCAATTCTTTACTTTAGATGGCTGTCAAGGTTGGGTCATAAATAATACACAAGTTTGATATATCAAAATGTTTTATACATAAAGAGGATCAAGGGTTACAGGGAAAAGGCAGGAAAGTGGATTGAGGATTATGAGATCAGCCATGATCTCATTGAATGGAGGAGTAGACTTGATGGGCTGAATAGCATAATTCTGCTGCTATGTCTTACGGTGTGACCCCTGGTGCCTCAGACTCATTTAGTTCCTTTGATCCAACTGCTCCAAAATGAATCTTTGGCTAGTGAGGTGTTAGAAAGCAACATTTAGATAAATTTGGGGTACTGGATTTTGGAAAGGCAAATCAGAGCAAGACTCATACACTTAGCAGTCAGGTCTTGGAGAGGGTTGCTGGTCAAAGAGACCTTGGAGTAGCAGGTTCATAGTTCCTTGAAAGTGGAGTTGCAGGTAGATAGGATAGTGAAGAAAGTATTTGGTATGTTTGCGTGTATTGGTTAGTGCACTGATTTTAGGGATTGGGAGGTCATGCTGCAGCTGTACAGGACATTGTTAGGCCAGTTTTAGAATACTGTGTGCAATTCTGTTCTCCCTGCTTTAGGAAGGATGTTATGAAACTTGAAAGGGTTCATAAAAGATTTATAAGGATGGTGCCAGGGTTAGAGGACAGAGCTATAGGGAGAGGCTGAATAGACTGGGATTATTTTCCCTGGAATGTGAGAGGTTGAAGGTTTATAAAATCATGTGAGGCATGGATGGGATGAATAGACAAGGCCTTTTCCCTGGAGTGGGGGAGTTCAAAACTAGACTGCAAAGTTTTAAGGTGAGAGGAGAAAGATTTAAAAGGCACCTAAGGGACAACTTTTTCATGTAGAAGGTGGTGTAGGAATGGAATGAACAGCGAGAGGAAGTGATGGAGACTGATACAATTATAACATTTAAAAGGCATCTGAATGACTACATGAATATGAAGGCTTTAGAGGGATATAGGTCAAATGTGGCAAATGGGACTAGGTTTATCTAGGATATCTGGTCGGCAAGGACAAGTTAGACTGAAGGGTCTGTTTCTGTGCTGTGTATTTCTATGACTCAATAACTCTATGCTTTAGTGTGTCAGTAGCATGCTGTAATAATGGATCTGGTTGAAGCATGCCTCTCATTGTACCTGGTGTTGGTGGCTGTGCAAACAACTCTTTATTCTTTCATGCAGTGTGAGCATTACTGGCAAGGTCTGCATTTTCTCGCCCTTCCCCAATTGCCCTCAAGATGTAATGTTGATGTCAGAATGGTGTCTGGCTGACATAGTAATAGTGTTCCCATGTAGTTGGTTCTCTTATCTTACTAAGAAGTTGAGGTCATGGGTTTGGCAGATGTTATCCTGTTGCTGCAGTAAATCATGCTCTAACATTTTCATACTGTGACCCAATTTTGGTGCTTCAAAATTGTGTAACCTCAGACACCTAAAAAAACAAATAGCAAGATAATGGAATTCAATACTAAATTGCTGACATTCATATATTAAAGATAAACAGAGATAAATCACTGTTTTTGAAATATTTTATGATAATATTACTCACTGGGCCTAGTAAAATACATGCGCATTTGAGCAGAAATGTTCACCAGTACTTTTCTCCATTGATGCTGCCAGACTTGCTGAGTCTCTGCATTAATTTCAGTTTTTGTTTGTTCGGATCTCCCACATCCACAGTTATTTGTTTTACTATATCAGAATCTAGGCAGCTAGGTAGACAATTTGCAAGCAGGACCTCAAATGTAGCAATCTCCATATTATTCCCAGTGACATGTGTAAATGAATACATTTAGTAGGAAGATAAGACAGATAAATGCATGACTGGGAAAATGATGCCGGAGGGAGGATTTTAGATTTCTGACACACTGGGGCTGACTCTGGCTAAGATGCCACCATACAAGCTGGACAATTTACATCTGAACAGAGTTCTTTGTGGTGCTGTTTGGCCGGCTTCAGACTAACTTGGCAGGTGTGTATGAACCAAAAGAGAATAGTAAAGGAAAACACCAGAGTTTGCAACATACTCACACGTACATGAGTATAGAGAATACCCAGTTCATTAGTGAATTCAGGGAGTCAGGGAGAAAGAAATAAAGTTTGAATCGAGTTACTGTACATGTATGCAAATGCATAAAGTTGAGCAAAAAAAATTGGGGTTCAAATTACCATGTGGAAATATGATGTTGGTCGTGATAACTGAGATTTGGCTCAAAGTGGGATGTTAAATATTCCTAGGTGCACTGTTTTCAAAAAAGGTAGAACAGGAAGGAAAGATGGAGGGGCAATAGTACTGGTTAAGAAGGGGATTGCACTACTGTAGAAAGAGGGTGCCTGCTGGGGTTTAAAGACAAAATCACTTTGGCTAATTCTAAGAGAAAAAGTATACAATTAGTTTGCTCTGTATGGCCTATAGACCACCAACTAGTAGAAATGATGTAGAGAAACAAATCATCAGGGGAATTACAAAGAGATGCCAACATTGTAGCCTATATATAATGGGAACTTCAAGTACCCAAATAGAGACTAGGATACTTGCTGTGTAAGAGGCAGCAACGGGCATTTGTTGCTGCATTGCATGCAGGAGAGTTTCTTACAGCGACATTTGTCCAATTCAACAAGAAATGATGAACTTCTGGACATGGTTCTTGAAAATGCAGTTGATCAAGTGTTAGTGGGGGAGACCATTGTCAATGTATCATAAGGTTCAAGATGATGTTGCAGAATGACAAGTAAAAATCCAAAATAAGAAATTAATTTGGCAGAAAGCTGATTTCTATGGGACAAGGATGGAGCTGGGCAGGATTAACTGGAATGGGAAAAATAGTAAATATCTTCAAAGAGGAGATGGTATGAGTTCAATTGAGGTATGTTCCCTCAACTAGGAGGTAGGACAAACAAATCCAGAGTTCCCTCGATGACAAAAGAGATAGAAATTAAGATAAAGAAAGAAAAGGGTGCTTATGACATATATCAGGTAGAAAATACAATTGAAAACCAAGAGGAGTACGAATGTTTCAGACGTGAAAAAAATAAATAAATAAGATGAATTATGAGTATAAACTGGCAGCCAATATAAAGGGAAGTCTCAATGTTTTCTATAGGCATATAAATAGTAAACTTAGTGAGTTTTGAGAAGATTTGTAGCTCAGGTTGAGGTTCTGGATGTAAGTTTGCTCGCTGAGCTGGAAGATTCATTTCCAGATGTTTCGTCACCATACTAGGTCACATCTTCAGTGGGCCCCTGGATAAAGCACTGCTGATCATTCCTGCTTTCTATTTTTATGTTTGGGTTTCTTTGGGTCGGTGATGTCATTTCCTGTGGTGACATCATTTCCTATGGTGATGTCATTTTCTGTTCTTTTTCTCAGGGTGTGGTAGATGGGATCTAACTCGAGGTGTTTGTTGATAGAGTTCCGGTTGGAATGTCATGCTTCTTGGAATTTTCATGTGTATCTCTGTTTGGCTTGTCCTAGGATGAATGTGTTGTCCGAGTCAAAGTGGTGTCCTTCCTTATCTGTATGTAAGAATACTAGTGAGAAAGGGTCATGTCGTTTTGTGGCTAGTTAATGTTCATGTATCCTGGTGGCTAGTTTTCTGCCTGTTTGTCCAATGTAATGTTTGTTACAGTTTTTGCAAGGTATTTTGTAAATGACATTAGTTTTGCTTGTTATGTGTATAGGAAATAATTAAACTGTGTATGGTAGAAGGAAGAGTAGTGCTGATTAGAGACTAGGAAGGATATTTGGACATTGAAACGGGGGGAGGGGCATGGTTGAGGTTTTAACTGAATACTTTACATCTGTCTTTACTAAAGAGGGAGATGTTACGAATGCCATGATGAGAGAGAGGGAAACTTGTAGAATTTAAAATTGCTAATGAAGAAGTGTTGGATACTCTTTGATTCATTGACCATAAGAAATGGGAACAAGGATAGATCATTCAGTCCATTGAACCTGCTCCATCATTCAATAGGATCATGGCTAATCCAACATTCATAGAATCATAGAATCCCAATAGTATGGAAGCAGGCTGTTCAGCCTATCAAGTCCACAGCACCCCTCTGAAGAGCATCCCATCTAGACCCACATCCTTACCTTACCCTATCTTGTGAACCTGCATTCCCCATGGCTAATCCAGCAAATCCCTGGACACTAATGGGCAATTTAATTTGGCCAATCCACTTAATCTGCTCATCTTTGGACTGTGGGAGGAAACTGAAATCCACACTGACAGTTGCCCGAGGCTAGAATCAACGCCAGGTCTGGCAGCAATGCTAACCACTGAGCCACTGTGCCACCCTCACATCAATTTCCCTATCCTTACCCCTAACCCTTGATTCCCTACTGATCAAGAATCTGTCTCAGCCATAGATATACATAAGGACTCTGCAACCACAGCTGTCAATGGCAGGGAGTTCCAAAGACTCAAAACCTTCTGAGAGAAGAAATTTATCCTCATTTCAGTCTTAAAATTGGCTCCCCTATATTCTGGGACTATGCTCTCTGGTTCTAGAAATCCCCATGATGGGAATCATCCTCTCAACATTTATCCTGCCAAACCTTTTAAGAATCCAATATGTTTCAAAAAGATCATCTCTTGTTGTTCTTAACCACAGTGATTTGGCTGGTTAGCTTACATGGCTGGTTTGCAATGGGGAGTGATACCAACAGGATGGATTCAATTCCATTATGGGCTGAAGTCTCCATGAAGGTCCTGGCTTCTCCACCATGCCACTTGAGGCTCACTAACCATCAGATTAAACCCATCACTAATTGCCTCTCTCTAATAAGAGGTAATGAGGAAACGTTATTTTCTCAACTTCTTTAGTAGGATGTGAGAGTGGAAATTTCAGGAACTCTGGCCCTAATCTTTTTGTTTTCTTTAGACTCAGGCCACATGCCAGAAGACTGCAAACATTGCAATCTTGTTCAAGAATGATTGTTGGGATAAGCCCAGCGATTTCAGATCAGTTAGATTTATTGCAATGGTGGTGAAGCATGTAGAAACAATTATTTGGGATAGAACAGAAAAAGCTGGGTTGATTCGGGAGAGCTGTCGTGGATTTCTAAAGTGAAAGTCATATTTAAATAACTTGTTGGAATCTTTTGAAGAGGTAACAAAGGATAATGCTGTTGATGTGGTTTATTTCCAGAATGTATTTGATACATTAGCACACAACAGACTTGTGAGGAAAGTTGCAGGTCATGAAATAAAAAGGACAATAGCAATGTGGATAAAATAAATGGCTGAATGATAGGAAACAGAGAGTAGTGGTCAATGAAAACAAACCAGAAATTGCTAGCAAAGGCTCAGCAGGTCTGGCAGCCTCTGTGGAAAGAAATCTGAGTTAAAATTTCAGGTCAGATTTTTCTGATTTCTGCTCAACAATGCTGCCAGACCTGCTGAGCTAAATCAGAAATTTCTGTTTTTGCTTCTGATTTCAGTCTTCTGTAGTACTTTCAGTTCTTATTTAATGGTCAATGCATATTTTTCAGGCTGGAGGACGGTTTGCAGTGGGGTTCACCTGGATTTGGTATTGGGATAGTTGATTGTTCTGACATATATTAATCATATCAATCTTGTCATGCAGTGCATAATTTCAAAGTTTTCAGATGACACTGAACTTGGAAGCATTGTAAACAGCGAGGAGGACAGTGTAGGACTCCAAAAGGATGTAGACAAATTGGTGGAGTGGACAGATAGGTGGCAGATGTAGTTCAATGCAGAGAAATGAGGGGTTGTATACTTTGGCTAGAATAATATTGAAAGACAAGAAAAATAGGGGCACAGTTCTAAAGGGGGGGGGCAGGAACAGAGAGAATTAAATGTATGTGTGCACAAATCATTGAAGGTGGTAGAGGGTGCAATTAATAAAGCATACAGTTCCTTTGTAGAGTAGAAGAGCAAGGAGGTAATGTCAAACTTGTATAAAACATTTATTGGGTTTCAGCCGGAGTATTGTGTATGTTTGTGGATGCCACATTTTCGGAAATATGTGAACGATATGGGGGGTTGCAGAAGCAATTTATAAGAATGGTTCTGGGGATAATAAATATCAGTGATGAGGATAGATTGAAAAAGTTGGGACTATTTTCCTCAGAGAGAAGAAGGCTGAGAGGAAATCTGAGAGAGGTTTTCACTGTAATGAGCAGCCTTGATAGAGTAGATGGGGAGAAGCTGTTCCAGCTCGCAAAAAGATCAAGAACCAGAGAGCACAGACATAAAGTTATTTGGAAAATGAGCAAATGTATGCAAGAGAAGTTAAAAATCACACAACACCAGGTTATAGTCCAACAGGTTTAATCGGAAGCACACTAGCTTTCGGAGCTAGTGGAGGGCTCAATCCTAACACACAGAATTTATAGCAAAAATTTACAGTGTGATATAACTGAAATTATACATTGAAAAATTGATTGTCTGTTAAGTCTTTCAACTGTTTGAATACCATGATTGTTTCACTTCTTTCATGTGTAAATCACAAAACCGTTTTTTCAAAAAGTTGCATTCTCGGGTTAGCTGTTAACAATGGTGATAACTAGACAATATGTTGAATGTGTTGGCCCCCTGTGTTCTCTGTCTATGCCATGATGTTTAGATTGATTCTAATCTAAAAAGTGAGATAACGGAGTTTTACATGAATGCATGAAGTTTTTGAGCAAAGTACAATGTAACCCGGCAAGTACAAATTCACCCCACAAAATATATGTGTGCATGTGGGCCTTTGTCTGTATGAGTGTGTCTGTCTGGGTTGGGGGTTGTGAGTGTGAGAAAGTGTATGTGTGTGCATAGTGAGTGTAGAGTGTCTTAAGTCCAGGACAGTCAGTCTAATTTTACCTCTGGAGTTCAGCTAATTCATCCATATTTGGAGCAAAATTGTTCTGAGCTTTGGAGTCAAGTGATCCTGGCACATTGAGGCTGGCTCCAGCCTTGTCTTTTGCAATGAAACTGTGGCCCTGCTCATCCTTAAAGATGGGGGTATTGATGGAGCTTCCAAGTCTTGTTAATTGTTTAATTTTCCACCTCTATTCAAGACTGGCTATGGCAGGCTGATCCATTCATTGTAAGATCACTTGGCACTGCTTAATTCTTGCTGCTTCTGGTTGTAGCTTCCCCGATAATGCCAACTTCGACAAGGGGGCTCCACAATGTCCATCATCTTCCTCAACTGAAGATTCCCCAGCACCATAGTTGACAGGGCTCTCATCTTCCACACTTTTGCCCTTATCCCCCCCAGTCCAGAATCATTAGCCACCATTTCCACCAGCTCCAGCAGGATGCCACCACCAGACACAATTCCCCACCTCTTCATTGTCAGCATTCTACAGGGACTGTTCCCTCTGGGGCACCTTGGGCTCCTCCTCATCCATTCCCAACATCTCCTCATACCCCCATGGCACCTTTCCTTGTAATTGCAGAAGATATAACACCTGGCCATTTATCTCCTCCAAGGTCCCAGACATACCTCCCAGGTGAAGCAGTGATTTACTTACACTTCACTCAATCTGTATTCACTGCTCACACAGTGGTCATCATTATGCTGGGGAGATGAAATGCAGTCATCAACTCACGACCATGTTCCTTGGACAGCGCCTCGGTCTCAGGATTGCTAAAGTGCTCCAGTGAAGCTTAGCACAATTTGGAAGAAAAACACTTCATCTTCCATTTGGAGACCCTTCAAGATTCAATATCAATTTCAATAATTTTAGGGCCTGAGCACCTCTTCCCATTTATATCAATCCTCTTCTCAGGAGAGCTACTTCAGATGCCTCATTACGCTGTAGCCTCTCTTCTCACTTATGTATTGATGAAATAATGCAACTTTCATGCACACCATTCCCCAACTTCCAGGGAAGAATAGAATTTATCAGTACAAGCATTAGGGCTGTTGGACTTATGGCATTTGTTGGCTGCATTAGATCTGGTGAGGTTATGGAAACAATGGGTCAGTGGTTCAAAGCTGTTCCATTTCAGTAATTGCATCAAAGTAGAATCACTATGACCTGCCAAAATTGTACTGTTGTTGTGTTGTGTTCCTTGTGCATTATATTCAGAATAATCAACCTGTGACCTTACTCCAATTTGACTGAGTGTATTCACAAATGAACATTTACAAACTTCCTGTGGTATGAACTACAAACATGAGTGGAAAGCATCCATGTTGATTTTAACTGCAGTTCTCAAGTAGCTGCTATGTTGCAGTTTATTAATAGTTTAAAGGCAGGAAAGTTGTTTTTGAGTGAAGGAAATGAAGATGTTATCATTCAAAAATCTTAAAACCTAAGCAGTTTTGTTGTTTGAACACAGTTAGCTCTTTCCTTACTACTTTGCAAATGATCCTTATCTTGAACATACAACATGTCTAATCTGCAAAAGAAATGACTTTCATTTAATATGCACTTTCAGTGCACAAGAGGCACTTTGAAATTTTGATACCTGCCAGTTGGAAACCAACCCATTTCTGCCAGGTTGCCATCTAATTTGCTGGCACTGTTGTTTCTAAGCAGGTCTGAAAGCCTCTTTCACTGCACATTGATGCTCCCTGTAGCTGAATATAATAAGTGGTATTGAGGATAGCCAATGTGGAATTGACTGAACCCTGTGACTTGAAACTCCAATGCACTAAGGATTACTTAGAAAAGGCAAACACATTATTAGCATAGATTAATTCTAGTGAACTTGCTTGAATTTAGAGATTACTGACAAGAGTATCTTTAAACAGTGCTTTCTTCAAAAATAGGAGGGCTTGGAGGTTTGTTTTTACATAGTTGTAAGTTTGCCTTATTAAACTAAGATATTTTCCTCCTAACCATGAGGTCATGCTTATAGTTTTGCCCAAATAGCCAGTTCTACAACAAAAACAGAAGTTGCTAGAAAAGCTTAGCAGGTCTGACAGCATCTGTGGAGAGAAATCAGAGTTAATATTCGGGTTGAGTGACCCTTCCTCAGAACCATTTCTACATATTTAATGATTGGTAACCTACAAAAATGAGTTTAAATTGTATAATGTTAGAGTGGTGACTGTGTGCAAGAGGAACAATCAGTCCATTCACTTTTGCACAGCATTTAAGGTCACTTAATCTCATTAAACCTTTAAGTAATTATAAATTTACTTATCACTCTAACAGTCAGAGAGAACATACATGTAATGAGCTGCTTTCAAACTTTAAAACTAAAGTTTACTGAGCATCTGCATAAGCACATGTTGAATATTTTTAGATATGGGGAGACTGTGTAATACTTTGAAGTCACCTTAACAATATCTTAGAACAACTGATTTTTTGCATCTTATGTCAAAGTGTTCTCCCCAAGAGTTCTTGTAATACTATGGATATGTAAATCTGTGATTAGAACGTAGAACGTAGAACATTACAGCGCAGTACAAGCCCTTCAACCTTCGATGTTGCACTGACCTGTGGAACCAATCTGAAGCCCATCTAACCTACACTATTCCATTCATGTCCATATGCCAATCCAATGACCATTTAAATGCCCTTAAAGTTGGCGAGTCTACTACAGTTGCAACAATGCGTTTCACGCCCCTACTACTCCCTGAGTAAAGAAACTACCTCTGACATCTATCCTACATCTATCACCCCTCAATTTAAAGCTATGTCCCCTCGTGCTAGCCATCACCATCCAAGTAAAAAGACTCTCACTGTCCAACCTATGTAACACTCTGATTATCTTATATGTCTCAATTAAATCACCTCTCAACCTTCTTCTCTCTAATGAAAACAACCTCAAGTCCCTCAACCTTTCCTCGTAAGACATTCCCTCCAAGGCAGTATCCTAGTAAATCTCTTCTGAACCCTTCTCAAAGCTTCCACATCCTTCCTATAATGCGGTGACCAGAATTGTATGCAAAACTCCAAACATGGCCGCACCAGAGTGTTTTTACAGCTGCAGCATGATTTCATGTTTCTGAAACTCAATCCCTCTACCAATACAAGCTAACACACTGTATGCCTTCTTAATAGCCTTATCAACCTGGGTGACAACTTTCAAGAGCCTGGACACTGAGATCTCTCTGCTCATCTACACTACCAAGAATCTTACCATTCACTCAGTGCTCTGCATTCTTGTTACTTCTTCCAAAGTGAATCACCTCACTTTTCCACATTAAACTCTATTTGCCACCCCTCAGCCCAGTTCTGCAGCTTATCTATGTCTCGCTGTAACCTACAACATCCTTTGTCACTATCCACAACTCTACCAACCTTAGTGTCCTTCTATGCCCTCATCCAGGTCATTTATAGAAATGACAGACAACTGTGGACCCAAAACAGATCCTTGCGGTACCCCACTTGTAACTGAACTCCAGGATGAATATTTCCTATCAACCACCACCCTCTGTTTTCTTTCAGTTAGCCAATTTCTGATCCAAACTGCTAAATCGCCCTTAACCCCATACCTCCGTATTTGTGCAATAGCCTACCGTAGGGAACCTTATCAAACGCTTTACTGAAATCCATATACACCATATCAACCATTTTATTCTCATCCACCTGTTTGGTCACTTTCTCAAAGAATTCAATAAGGTTTGTGCATGACCTACCCTTCATAAAACCATGTTGACTACCCCTAATCAACTTATTCCTTTCTAAATGACTATAAATTCTATTTCTTATAACCCTTCCCAACACTTTACCCACAACTGAAATAAGGGTCACAGGTCTATAATTTCCAGGGTTGTCTCTACTCCCCTTCTTGAACAAGGGAACAACATTTGCTATCCTCCAGTCTCCTGGCACTGTTCTTGTTGACATTGATGACATAAAGATCAAAGACAAAGGCTCTGCAATCTCCTCCCTGGCTTCCTGGAGAATCCTAGGATAAATCCCATCTGGCCCAAGGAACTTATCTATTTCTACACTTTCCAGAATTGCGAAAACCTCCTCCTTATGCACCTCAATCCCATTTAGTCTAGTTGCCTGTATCTCAGTGTTCTCCTTGACCACATTGTCTTTTTCTAGTATGAATACTGACAAAAAGTATTCATTTAGCATTTCCTCTATCTCCTCTGACTCCAATCACAACTTCCCACTACTATCCTTCATTGGCCCTAATCCTACTCTACTCATTCTTTTATTCCTGAGGTACCTATAGAAAGCCTTAGGGTTTTCCTTGATCCTATCCGCCAATGACTTCTCATGTCCCCTGCTGGCTCTTCTTAGCTCTCTCTTAAGGTCTTTCCTGGCTAACTTGTAACTCTCAAGCTCCCTAACTGAGCCTTCACATCTCATCCTAACATAAGCCTTCTTCTTTCTCTTGATAAGAGAAGTCTTATGACTTCTCAACAACTGTTGAATTGAAAGTTGCTCACATGATAGTTTGTATATGTTTGCATGAGATTATGATTAATTTTCCTCATTTTGTTAGCAAGCCATTTTGCATTGTATATAGAGCTTACCAATGAAAGCTTTCATCTTCACATTTAGAATTGGGAAGTATTTGCAAGGATAATGAATTGATGATGGATGCAAAAGATGACCTGTACTGAGTATGAATACAATATCTGAAAGGGGTCATTTACTGGTTAGCAGAAAATTGTTGGTATTTTTTGACTTTGTTATATTTTGATCATGTTATTTGCTTCACTAATCATTTCCAATTAGTTTTGTATGATTGTATTATGCAATTAAAAACATGATTTTAAAAAATCTCAAATACATATTAAGCCATAAACAAGTCCATTAATTTCACGAGACACTTTTCTCACACTCTAGGAAAAATGTTGAAAATTTATCCATCACACTCTGAACCAGTTATTCGCTGGTGTTTTACCTTTCTGTAAGAACAATTTTGTGTGTTTCCATAGTAACCCAAGGTAAGGGTTAGGGATTCAGTGATGCGTGTACCTGTTTCATGTTACCATGTAAAGTTAGTGCTGGGATTTCATTAAAATGATACAGGCATGAATTCAACATTCCCCATGCTATTTATTAGTTGCTGCCTATTTGGGGCATCTCTGATATAAATTAAGGTTTTCACTTTAGCGATACTTTTAAAGAGGACATGAATATACGAATTAGGAGATGGAATTGGCTACCTGGTCCCTTGGGGGAATACACTGCTTTCTTGCTGACCCACGAAACCATCACTTGTAGCAGTAAGGGTAGGCCATTCAGCTTAACCAGTATGCTGTACTATTCAATGAGATCATGGTGGATCTGATAATCCTCAACTCCACTTTCCTGCCTTATCCTTCTTAACTTTGAATCTATTACTGACTGGAAATCTACTTCAGCCTTGAATATACTTAATGACCCAGCCTCAACTGCGCTCTGCAGGAAAGAATTCCATCAATACAGTACCTAATAATCTTTTACCTCCTTGCTTATCAATAATCTATCCATCTATCTTAAAAATATTCACCTTTTGAGGAAGAATGTTCTAAAGACTCATGAGAAAGAAAGTTCTCACCATCTCTGTCTTAAATCAGTGACCCTTATTTTTCATCAGTGACTCCTAGTTCTGGATTCTTCCGCAGAGGGAAGGATCCTTTCCACAGAAAAACCTGCCAAGAACTCATAAAATCTTACATATTTTAATCAAGAGTTGTCACTTATTCTTCTAAGCTCAAACAAATACTAGTATAACCTGTCTAACCTTTCCATGTAAAACAACCTTCTATTCCACATAGGAGGCTTCCTGAAGAAGGGCTTATGCCCGAAACGTCGATTCTCCTGTTCCCTGGATGCTGCCTGACCTGCTGCGCTTTTCCAGCAACACATTTCCAGTTCTATTCCACATATTAAGGAGGAGAAAGTGAGGACTGCAGATGCTGGAGACCAGAGTTGAAAAGTGTAGAAATCTACATTCATCCGTGTGGCTGGAGGGTTCCTAGGCGGAAGATGAGGCACTCTTCCTCCAGGTGTCATGTGTCCAGGGTCTGGCGATGGAGGAGGCCAAGGACCTGCATGTCCTTGGTGGAGTGGGAGCAGTAAACCTTCCCTGATCTGTTTCCAATGCAATGATTTCCTTTCTTAAGTAAGGTCATCTATACGGTACATAATATGGCAGATGTGGTTTCACTATGGCCCTGAATAACTGAAACATAGCTTCCCTCCTTTTATATTCAATTCCCTTCAAAATAAATAATAATATTTTGTTAGCTTTCCCAGTTCCTTGCTGCAATAGCATACTAAACTTTTTTTCTAATTCTGGCACAAGGACACCCATCTCCTTCAGTGAAATTGTTTGCAATCTTTCACATAATTTAGATAAAAAGCACAGTTTTTATTCTCCCAGCCAAATTGGAGATTTTGACATTTTTCCATATGTTATTCCATTTACAAGATCTTTGCCCACTAACTTAATCTATTCAAATCCCTTTTTAGCCTCCTGGAAAGTAACGTATGCAACTCCACTATTCAAGAAGGAAGGGAGGCAAAAACAGTAAATTTTACCCCACTCAGTTTGATATCTGTCATGAGGAAGGTGTTATAATTGATCCTTAAAGAAGTTATCGCCATGTACTTACAAAACCAGGGGCAGCACGGTGGCACTGTGGTTAGCACTGTTGCCTCACAGCGCCAGTTCATTTGAAGGAATAACATGTGCTGTGGATAAAGAGGAGTTGTAGATGTTGTGTGCTTGGACTTCCAGAAGGCATTTAATAAGGTACCACATCAAAAATAATTGTAGAAAAAAATGCCTGTTGTGTAGACAGTAGAAGATTGGCTGGCTGGCAGGCCGAAATCAGAGAAAATATACAAATAGTTCTTTATTTGATTGGAAGGATATAACAAGTGGAGTCCTGCAGTGACCTGTGTTGGGACAACAACCTTTTCTAATCTATTTCAATGAGGATAGCAAAGAGATGGTAGCTAAATTACAAATAGGTTTTACATTATATTGTGAAGAAGATATTATGAAGTTGTGGACAGATACCGTTATGTTGAATAGGTCTGCAAAAATTTAGTATGAATTATAATGTGAAAATTGTCAAGTTGTTCATTTGACATGAAGAGTAAAAATGCAGAGTCTAGGAGAGAGGCAATGGTATAGTGGCAAAATCATTGGATGAGTAATCTAGAACCCTAGGCTAAGTTTCTGGATACTAGAATTCAAATCCCACCAAGGTAGAGGTAGAATTAGAACTAATAAAATAATCTGGAATTTATAGCTAATCTAATGGTGACCGTACAACCACTGAATTTAATTGAATTAGATTTATTGTCTCATGCACTCAAATGATTACAGTGAAAAGTTTGCACATCGCCAGTTACTATGTAGACTTGTGAACAAAGGTACCTTGTTATAGATTCTTGGTAGAATCATTGTTGATTGTTATAAATCTCATCTGATTCACTATTGTCCTTTCAGGAATGAAATCTGCCATCCTTACCTGGTCTGGCCTACATGTGACGGCAGACCCACAATAATGTGGTTGACTCTTCAGTAGCTTCTGAAATGGTTTAGAGAGCCAATCAATTCAAGGACAGATAGTGATGGAGAACAAATGGCCACCCTTGCCAATGGTGCCCACATTTCATATAAGAGCGTTTTATATAAGCTGTTAGCACAGGGCCCCCTTCAAGAGTCCATTTGTTTGTCGAACAATTATAAGCCATACAACAATATTATATCTCTTTTAAGACTTTTTTTCTCCAAGTCATTTTTCTTCTTGTAAACAGCAGGCAATCCCCTGTACTCTTTGATCTTTTGACTTTTGAATTCCAGGATGTCACATGGTAAATCCAGATGTCCAAAAATATAATTTTCCAATTCTCATACCTGCATTCATATATGTTTCTAACAACATAGAGAGTGATGGATCATATGAAGCATTCCTGAATGTCCTGCTACATGAAGATTTTATGACCGAAATCAGTCTTGCTCTATTTCCTTCATCTTCTACCTCCTCCTCTTGCATCTGCTGCACATCTTGTTATCCAGTTTCTGTAAAGGGCTAGTCTTTGGAAACAGCGCAAGAATTTACTACCAATCCCCAACTATTCTTGAAAGGATGATAGTGTGTCGCATTTTTGAACTGCTACAATTCATGTGGTGTAGATAGATATGCTATTACAGACAGGGGTCCATGATTTTAACACAGCTACAGTGAAGGAGAAACAATCCAACACCAAGTCAAAATCAAATGTGCCTTAGTGGAGAACTTGATGATGTTGTTTCCATGTGTCTGCTGCCCTGCCTTTCTAAGTCATAAAGTCCCCAGGTTTGGAAGATGCTGCTGAAAGAGAGTTGGGGAGTTGTATCATAAATTATCTTAAGTAGGTGTTGTGCAGTGCTGCTCCATGTGCTGATGGTGAACAGAGTGAATGTTTAAAGTGGTGGATGAGGTGCAGATCAAACTGGCTGCTTTGTGGTGGATGGTGTCAAGCTTGTTAAGTATTGTTGGATCCACACTAATCCAGACAAGTATTCCATCACACTCTTGAACCGTGACTTGTTGATGGTGGTCAGACTTTGTGGAATCAGGAGAAGAGTTAACCTCACAGAGTTCCCAGTCTTTAACTGCTGTTTTTATTTTTTTCTCTCTGAGGAGAATCTAATTCTCTTGGTTAACTGCTGATTTTATTTGTTTATGTGACTTAATGCCCATCCCTAATTGCCCTGAGGGTAATTAAGAGTCAACTACATTGCTATTGGTCTCCAGTCATGTGTAAGCCTGAACAGGTGAGACCGCAGATTTTCTTCCTTCAAGTGCATTAATAAACCAATAGCTACAGAATTTCTATAATTGGTCCAGTTCAGCTTCTGGACAGTCCTTCGGATGTGATGCTAGGGGAACGATAGTAATTTTTGTTGAATAGGCAAAAAGTTATATCAAAAGTTGTAGTTCAGGCTGTATGCCACCACAGAGTGAAACATAGAGAAAAATGGAACCAAACGACCAAGAGAATATCTCACATCACCTGGGAGCAGACGGGGAAATCGTCAATCAAGTCATTTAAAGCATGTAGGCACAGGGAAATTGAAGAAGTGTATGATTCTTGTTCAATGTGGACTTTTGTTGGGAGACACCATTGTGGCTCCACAAGGGGGAAATCCTCCATTAAATTCACAGAATGCAAATCTTCCAAAACAACTGCAAAGAGCAGGACATCTCTCATGCAGCAGTAAAGCACAGGCGTATAGCTACTGCTGCAAAATTAAAAACCTTTAAAGGAAATAAAACACGGCATCCCACCAGAAATAGCATTCACAGGAAGCTTTAATTTCAGAAATGGGCTAGAAAGAAAATTGTACATCCAAGAAAAATTAATTCTTGACATTTGGATATGGAGTTGGAGTGATGGTAACATTATGGTCCCAGTTAAAGGTAATACAGGTTGTTCTGTTATAACATGTTTTTCGTCAATGCAAATTCACTATAATGCGATTGGTGAATTGGGGACGCTGTTTCTAAAGTGCAAACATTTCAGACGTGTGTTGGCTCTAACAAGAATACAGCACCAACACTTTAAGCGCTGTATCTAAAGCACCATTTGCCTGTAATGCGGGGTTGCACAAGAACACAACCATTGTGTTATAGTAGAACTGACTGTCTGGAAAAATCAGGTCCCAGAATGAAATCTCACTTGATAGATCATATATTTAACTTTTACAGTTGGTTACATGACAGACAGTCACTAAAACATATTAACATGAGGCTGCAGATTTTTCTTTTTAACAACAGATTATGTTTATTACACAAAAGAAGAAATAAATACACAAAGCTATATGTTACCTCATGGTTAGGAAGATCTAAGCAAAGACATCAACATCAACACAACATTTCAATCTGTTTCCTAACATCATCTATTACAGAGATGCAATCCCAGAGAAATAACCTTTCCATTCCAGCTTCTTTTTTCTTCATTCATCAGACTTTGCAGTTTCTTTTTCTTGGACTGTTGGTACCATTTTCATGATTGCTTTCCAAGTCTGTTGGCACAAGACTCTCACAATTCCCATTACTTAAATGTTCTCCATTCTAAACATTTGAAGATTTCTGTCTAAAATCTGGTGTGGAAGCTGTACAGATAGAAAACACACTGATGTGGGACTGATTCCTCTGAAGAGAAATGTGCTCTGAACTGAAAAATTGTGCTCTGGTCTGACTTCAAAACAAAATAATGAATCCATGGACCACTTCTATTCAGAAGGACAATGACAGCAGATCCATGGGAGCCTATCACTTGCCGGTTCCCCTCCAAATCACTCACCATCCTGACCTGGATTAGTATCACCGTTCAACAAGGAGATGGGAATCTGAATTGTCGTTCCAGTGTACAGGAGTTTGAGAGTAGTAAGGTCATAAATAAGGTTTCAAGGTTGTAGGAGTGGACCGGTAGGCAAGGAAGGTGATTGAATTATGTCTAATTCAATACCAGGAGCATCTGGAATAAGGTGGGTGAATTTGCAGCATGAGTTGGTACCTAGGACTTTGATGTTATGGCCATTTCAGAGACATGGATAGAGCAGGGACAGGAATAGGTATTGCAGGCTCAGGGGTTTAGATGTTTCAGTAAGAACAGGGAAGATGGTAAATGAGGGGGATGTGTGGCATTGTTCGTCAAGGACAGTATTATGGTGGCAGAAAGGATGTTTGATGAGGACTCGTCTACTGAGGTAGTATGGGCTGAGGTTAGAAACACGAAAGAGGTGACCCTGTTGGAAGTCTTCCATAGGCCTCCAAAACATTCCAGTGATGTAGAGGAAAGGATTGCAAAGATGATTCTGGATAGGACCAAACGTAACAGGGCAGTTGTTATGGGGGCTATAACTTTCTAAATATTGACTGGAAATGCTGTAGCTTGAGTAATTTAGATGGGTCAATTTTTGTTCAATGTATGCAGGAGGGTTTCCTGACACAGTAAGTAGATAGGCCAACAAGAGACGAGGCCACATTGGATTTGGTACTGGGTAATGAACCAGGTTAGGTTTGGCTGTAGGTGAGCACTTTGGTGATAGTGATCCCAATTAGGTTACATTTACTTTAACGATGGAAAAGAATAGGTATGTACCGCAGGACAAGAATTATAGCTGGGGGAAAGGCAATTGCGATGCGATTAGGCAAGATTTAGGATGCATAGGATGGTGAAGGAACAGCTACTGCATGTCCTTGATAAGTATGTACCCGCCAGGCAGGGGGGAAGTGGTCAAGCAAGGGACCTGTGGTTTTCTAAAGAAGTTGAATTGCTTGTCAAGAGGAAGAAGGCAGCTTATGTTAGGATGAGATGTGAAGGCCCAGTTAGGATGCTTGAGAGTTACAAGTTGGCCAGGAAGGACCTTAAGAGAGAGCTAAGAAGAGCCAGGAGAGGACATGAGAAGTGATTGGCGGGTAGGATCAAGGAAAACCCTGAAGCTTTCTATAAGTATATCAGGAATAAAAGAATGACTAGAGTGAGGTTAGGGCCAGTCAAGGACAGTAGTGAAACGTTGTGCATGGAGTCCGAGGAGATAGGCGAGATGCTAAATGAATATTTTTCGTCAGTATTCACACGTGAAAAAGGCAATGTTGTCGAGGAGAATTCTGAGATACAGGCTATTAGACTAGACAGGATTGAGGTTCATAAGGAGGAGGAGTTAGCAATTCTGGAGAGTATGAAAATAGATAAGTTCCCTGGGCTGGATGGGATTTATCTGAGGATTTTCTAGGAAGCTAAAGAGGAGATTGCAGAACCTTCGGCTTTGATCATTATGTCGTTATTGCCAACAAGAATAGTACCAGAAGACTGGTGGATAGCAAATGTTGTCCCCTTGTTCAAGAAGGGAGTAGGGACAACCCTGGTAATTATTGACCAGTGAGCCTTACTTTGGTTGTGGTAAGTGTTGGAAATGATTAGAAGAGCTAGGATTTATAATCATCTCAAAAGAAAGACGTTGATTAAGGATAGTCAACATGGTTTTGTGACGGGTAGGTTGTGCCTCACAAACCTTATTGAGTTCTTTTAGAAGGTGACCAAACAGGTAGTTGAGGGTAAAGCGGTTGTTGTGGTTTATATGGATTTCAGTAAAGTGTTTGATAAGTTTCCCCATGGTAGGCTAATGCAGAAAATACAGAAGTATGGGATTGAGGGTAATTTAGCACTTTGGATCTGAAATTGGTGAGCTGAAAGAAGACAGAGGATGGTGGTTGAAAGGAAATGTTTATTCTGGAGTTCAGTTACTGGTGGTTTACCACAGGATCTGTATTGGGGCCAATGCTGTTTGTCATTTTAATAAATGACCTGGATGAGAGCATAGAAGCGGAGAAGGATGGTTTAGTAAATTTGTAGATGACACTAAGGTAGGTGCAGTGCCAAAGGATGTTGCAGGTTACAGAGGGACATAAATAAGCTGCAGAGCTGGACTGAGAGGTGGCAAATGGAGTTTAATTTGGAAATGTCTTAGGTGATTCATTTTGGAAGGAGTAACAGGAATAAAAAGTGCAATTCTTGGCAGTGTGGATGAGCAGAGAGATGTTGGTGCTCATGTACATAGATCCCTGAAAGTTGCCACTCAGGTTGATAGGGTTGTTAAGAATTGAAGAATGTGGTGCTGGAAAAACACAACAGGCCAGGCAGCATCCAAGGAGCAGGAGAATTGACGTTTCGGGCATAAGCCCTTCTTCAGGCTTATGCCCGAAACGTCGATTCTCCTGCTCCTCGGATGTTGCCTGGCCTGCTGTGTTTTTCCAGCACCACATTTTTCAACTCTGGTACTCCAGCATCTGCAGTCCTCACTTTCTCCTTCAGGGTTGTTAAGAAGGCAAATGGTGTGTTAGCTTTTATTGGTAGAGGAATTGAGTTTCGAAGCTATGAGGTCATATTGCAGTCGTACAAAACTCTGATGTGGCCGCACTTGGAGTATTGTGTATATTTCGGGTTGCCACATTATAGGAAGGATGTGGAAACATTGAAAGGATGCAGAGGAGATTTACCAGGATGTTGCCTGGTATGGAGGGGCAGTCTTACGAGGAAAGGCTAAGGGACTTGAGGCTGTTTTCGTTAAAGAGAAGATTGAGAGGTGACTTATAGAGACATATAAGATGATCAGAGGATTAGTTAGGATGGATAGTGAGAGCCTTTTTCCTTGGATGGTGATCGCTAGCACAAGGGGACATAACTTTAAATTGAGGGATGATCGATATAGAACAGATGTCAGAGGTAGTTTCTTTACTCAGAGAGTAATAAGGGCCTGCAACAGTCATAGTCACGCTAACTTTAAGGGCATTTAAATTGTCCTTGGATAAACATATGATTGATAATGGAATAGTCACGCTAGTAGGGCTTCAGATTGGTTTCACAGGTTGGCGTAACATTGAGGGTCGAAGGGCCTGTATGGTGCTGTAATGTTTGATGTTCTATGTTCTTTCAGTTTCCATGGGTCAAAATCCTGGAACTCACACCACATGGATTGCAACACTTCAAGAAGCAGACCATCAAAATCTTCTCAGGAGCAACTAGAAAAGGCAATAAATGAGTACCTACTCATTGATGCCCACATCCCTTGCGTACAAAAATATAACCATCTTATCCATTAATACCACAGGGTTCTCTCAGGCTTTTGATTGCAATGACAGGCTTTATAAAAAATTATGTATTTAGGTCACTTTTCCAGAATGATTTTCTGACCCTTAAACCAGCAGGGAATGCTTGCTGACACAGAGGAACATGCACATTCACAGCGATATCACTCCTAAATATAATTTAAAAAGAATGACAAATACCTGATGATAGAATTTCAATGAAAGTATACATCATGTAAGATAAATAATGCATTAAACAAATTTTAAAGCTATATTTTAATTTTTTAAAAACAGCTTTATTTTGTGCGTGTGGGTCAGAGGTAATCAACAGTGAGCATACAGTCAGAAATTATCATTGGAAGATTGATGTCAGTAAACATCTCAGTAAAGGGAAGAACTGACCAAAGCCCAGCTGAATTGATGTTAAAATCCTGTTTCCAAAAATGATAATATATTATACAGCTTTCATCACAGTAAGAGCACTGAGTGTCAAGAGACAATGGTTAGATTTTCTCTTGTGAGAGATAGCGTCTGCATTTGCAATAGTGTGGTGTGAATGTTATTTACTATTTATTAGCCCAAACCCGAATATTGTCAAAATACTTCTGCTTACTCATACAGATTGCCCCAGTTTCTGAGGAGTTGTAAACACTGAGTGCGCACTAGTGAACCTCTCCACTTCTGACATTATCATTGAGGGATGGTCATTGATGAAGCAGCTAGAGATAACAGAACCTAGACCATAACCCTGGGCAATTCTGTCAGCAATGTCTTGGCACTGAGATGATTATCCTCCAACAACCACAACCATCTTCCTTTGGGTTGCTATGAATTCACTCAGTGATGGACATCAAATAGAACTGTTCTCACATCAAGTTTTTTGTCTCGGGATTAAGCCAAGGCTGTCAAGTCTGGAGATAAGTGGCATTAGCAGAATCCAAACTGATCATCAATGATTGATGAGTAGATGCTACTTAATAGCATTGTTAGCAACACCTTCTGTCCTTTTGCTGATGATTGAGAGCAGACAGATGGCATGGTAATTTTGGTCTTTGCGGACAGGAATATATGGAAAATATTGCTCATTTCCCAATAGATGCGAGTGTTGTACTATGTAAGCCCTGCTTAGTTATTGAGTAGTACATCAATTAGGATTTTGTCCAAACCCATAGTCATTCCTTCTTTGTTATCGAAAATTTAAAAATCACAGATCTGCTACAATGCAGAAGTAGGTCATTTGACCCATCATGTCCGCACTGGCTAGAAGAGACAAGGAAAAGTAGATTTGCAAACAAGAACAGAAAGTCACTGGGCTGAATCTGACCATATTTTGGCAAAGTGCAATTTCTTTGAGTTACTTGGAGGGTTTCTCTCCACAAGGCCTGGCAAGTTTTCTCACGCTAGCATTCCAAACTCAACTACCTGTCACATCTCAAGTCTGTCCAACCAACTGGTGAGAACATCACAGCCCCGTCACCACAGCTGGCCCTGGGAGATAACTCAGGTCACCAGGCCTTGGAGGACTGCTAGAGATCATGTACCGGTTCTACAACAGACAGGAGAGGACACCACGGTACTGGGAATTCATGATTCATACAAATGCACAAGGAGACAAAGGGACATAGAATTCCATTTTACGAACAAATTGCTCCTTATTAAAAACACCATTTCAGCATTTCTCAAATTTCCACAACGGTTACTCTCTATCCATCTGAGAAACGATTTTATCCCCAGACTACAGAAGCAGAGTCCCAACCATGGGTCCAACCTTTATGATTTGTTGTCCAGTGCCCCTGAAAAGACCTACCTGCTTCCCTTATGTCTGCCTGTGCAGTTATATGAAGTTGCTAATTGCCGACATCATGAGGGCACATAGGTGGCAATTGTGACATGTCATTTTATACATTGTCACATTTGTGAATATATGTTCTCTTCTCACCATCAGCCAACTCTGTGAGTCTCTGTCTAGCCTCAACTACAACACTGAAAATGCAGAGACTACCCATCAATAGCATGATGTCAATAGTCCAAGGTGAGAAGTGAGCTGCTCCTGTATCATGTGCAGGGTGTAGGTACATTACAGAGGACTGCTACTTTTGTAATAAATTCCATCTGTCCAGGCAGACAAACATTACTATAGAGTTTCTGAGGAAGGGTCACTGGACCCAAAATGTTAACTCTTCTTTCTCTCCACAGATGCTGCCAGACTTGCTGAGCTTCTCCAACAATTTCTGGTTTTATTGCTATGGAAGTCTTGCATTCAGACATTATCTTGCATGATATGGTCAGGCGATTTGGAGGCAAGGCTTCAGCGTATCAGAGTCTGTAATGGAGGTTTGGCTCTTTGATGGGTATCACATCACAAAACTTGAAGTTCCCTTGCTAATAGAAGGAAGCACTTGAAGGTGTGGTCAAAGCCACAGGAGAACAAACAAACTAATGTTTATGAATGGGGCCAGACCTGGAAGTTCATTAAAAGTCAATTCTTATTCAAAGAATCCTTTAAACATAGAACATAGAACAATACAGCGCAGTACAGGCCCTTTGGCCCTCGATGTTGTGCCGATCCAAGCCCACCTAACCTATACTAACCCACTATCCTCCATATACCTATCCAATGCCCGCTTAAATGCCCATAAAGAGGGAGAGTCCACCACTGCTACTGGCAGGGCATTCCATGAACTTACAACTCGCTGAGTGAAGAACCTACCCCTAACTTCAGTCCTATATCTACCCTCCCTTAATTTAAAGCTATGCCCCCTTGTAATAGCTGTCTCCATACGTGGAAAAAGATTCTCACTGTCGACCCTATCTAAACCCCTAATCATCTTGTACACCTCTATCAAGTCACCCCTAAGCCTTCTTTTCTCTAATGAAAACAGCCCGAAGTGCCTCAGTCTTTCCTCATACGATTTTTCTTCCATACCAGGCAACATCCTGGTAAACTTCCTCTGCACCCGTTCCAGTGCCTCCACATCCTTCCTATAGTATGGCGACCAAAACTGCACACAATATTCCAGATGCGGTCGTACCAGAGTCTTATACAACTGCATCATGACCTCAGTACTCCGGAACTCAATTCCTCTACCAATAAAAGCCAGTACGCCATATGCCTTCCTCACCGCACTATTTACCTGGGTGGCAACTTTCAGAGATCTGTGTACATGGACACCAAGATCCCTCTGCTCATCCACACTACCAAGTATCCGACCATTAGCCCCGTACCCCATCTTTTTGTTATTCTTCCCAAAGTGAATCACCTCACATTTAGCTACATTGAATTCCATTTGCCACCTTTCTGCCCAGCTCTGCAGCTTCTCTATATCCTGCTGTAACCTGCCACATCCTTCCTCACTGTCAACAACTCCTCTGACTTTCGTATCATCCGCAAACTTGCTCACCCAACTTTCTAACCCCTCTTCCAGGTCATTTATAAAAATGACAAACAGCAATGGTCCCAAAACAGATCCTTGCGGAACACCGCTAGTGACGGCACTCCATGAAGAAACTTTGCCATCAACTACTACCCTCTGTCTTCTTCCATCCAGCCAATTCCTAATCCAAACCTCCAACTCACCCTCAATGCCATATCTCCGTATTTTCTGCAGTAGCCTACCATGGGGAACCTTATCAAACGCCTTACTAAAATCCATATATACCACATCTACCGCTTTCCCCTCATTAACCTCCTTCGTCACCTTTTCAAAGAATTCAATAAGGTTTGTGAGGCACGACCTGCCCTTCACAAAACCATGCTGACTATCCTTGATCTCATTATTCCTATCCAGATGTGCATAAATCCTATCCCTTACAATTCTCTCTGAGACTTTGCCCACAACAGAAGTGAGACTCACCGGCCTATAGTTACTCGGGTTATCCCTACTCCCCTTTTTGAACAAGGGAACCACATTTGCTATTCTCCAGTCTTCTGGCACTACTCCTGTCGACAAAGAGGACATAAAAATCAAGGCCAGTGGCTCTGCAATCTCCTCCCTTGCTTCCCCGAGAATCCTAGGATAAATGCCATCAGGCCCAGGTGACTTATCTATTTTCACCTTTTCCAGGATTTCCAACACCTCTTCTCTACATACCTCAAAGCCATCCATTCTACTTATTTGTGCTTCAGTATTCTCATCGACAACAATGCCCTGTTCCTGAGTGAATACTGAAGAAAAGTATTCATTCAGTGTCTCCCCAATCTCTTCCGCCTCCACACGCAACTTCCCACTACTATCCTTGACTGGACCTATTCCTACCCTAGTCATTCTTTTATTCCTAACATACCTATAGAAAGCCTTAGGGTTTTCCCTAATCCTACCGACTAAGGACCTTTCATGTCCCCTCCTTGCTGCTCTTAGCTCTCTCTTCAGGTCCTTCCTGGCTACCCTATAACTCTCAATCGCCCCAATTGAACCTTCACGTCTCATCTTGAGATAGGCCGCCCTCTTCCATTTAACAAGGGATTCCAATTCCTTATTAAACCACAGCTCCCTCGCACGACCCTTTCCTCCCTGCCACAATACATTTCGGTTCTAGCGATGTATTGTGCTCAGACAGATGGCAAAATCTTAAATGCCAACAGGGGCCATCACAGGAAGGCTAATGCCAACCAATAGAGC
The DNA here is from genome assembly GCF_004010195.1 of Chiloscyllium plagiosum. Taxonomy (NCBI): domain Eukaryota; kingdom Metazoa; phylum Chordata; class Chondrichthyes; order Orectolobiformes; family Hemiscylliidae; genus Chiloscyllium; species Chiloscyllium plagiosum. The sequence goes on along the minus strand of NC_057711.1, from coordinate 55,851,791 downwards.
ATTGAAGAAACAGAAAGAGAAACCAAAGTTTGAACTGATTTCAAACTGTATTTCGGTCAGAAGGATTACGGCTGCAAGTTAAGAATCAACCTGCTTTGATGTAGGTCTGCAGTCACGGAAGACAGGACCAGGTAAGGACAGCAAGTTTTCTTCCTTAAAGGATGTTAATAAATCAGATGCGATTTTACAACATTTGATGATGGTTTCTTACCATTTCTAAATTAGTGATTTTTATGAATAATTTGATTGAACTTAAATCCTAGCAACTACCATTTGAATCATGTGCCCAGGGCATTAGAATGGACCACTTAATTATCAGTTCAATGACGTTAAAGCTATTCCACATCTCTAGCAGGAAGCTATGTGACCTTTTATAATTTGCATGTAGTCCATAATGATGAACAAAAATAGACTGTTATCTGCTGATGCACTGAATACCTGTTAAAGTTGTCTCTGCACCATTTTTCTGAAGGTGCCTTCTCTGTGAGTGTAACCTCCTGCTCGGTAGCAGGAGACAGGTGATTAAGATAATTAAGAAAGTAGTTGACAGCTAATTAAGTAAGGCACAGAACTTTTACCAGAGCTACATGTGCTGTTTTAGTACTCCTTCCATGCAGATGAGGTTGCTGCAAAGCAGCAAGTCCTTGGATGAAGAGAACAGATACGTATAATTTTTCACCAAAGGAAAACTCTAGCACATCGATAAATTTCTCAACGCAGATCTGAACGATTGCATTCTGCGACAGAGAAGGTTATTATTCCTCACCAAGGTGAAGTCTTTGTGTCTGACAATTTTCCAATAATGGAGCCACCCATTCAGAGGAGGACTGGAATAATGGCGAATAGCTGTTTCCCAATGGCCGACAACTGGCATCCATGAATGCAAAGGTGTACTTTGAGGGGTAGGCAGGATCAGAAGGCCACACCTACCAAATTGATGACTGCCAGAGGATCATCTTTCTGAGCTTGCTGGAGCAGCTGTGTCTCTAAGAGCTTCACATATCTAGATAGGGGATGCCTCAGCAATACACACTCTTGGAAGATGGCCAAAGCTGGTAGTAACATTGAACTTCTAATTTCAAACCCTTATCTGACTAGGCATTGAAAGAAACAATTGTTAATAATGTTTGAGTTGTGTGATGTGATGGTGTTGAGATAGATGAGATTGTTCCTTACCGTATGTCTCAAAATCTTTCAAATTATGTGAACATGTGAATAGCTTGGCTTAATCTATTGTAAGATAAACCTTTGTTTTATTATTAAAATCAAATCTGCAGTATTGTATACTTGTGTTTCTTTGAAAACCCAACCTGTTAAATAAAGAAGAATCAAAATATGATTAAACGAGACAGATTTCAGTCTACCAAATGCCTACCACTTACTGATCCCAACTCTTCGTTGCATCTCTCTCGATGGAGACCACAGAGGTCACTAATAGATCACCTCTGCGAAACCTTAATGCTCATCACTCTACGACCTCCAATTTAGACTTAAATATAAAACTGAGATCAGCAGAGTTCACCTCATAGTTGTTGTGCAAAATGACATAGTACATTGGAATTAATAGCATAAAATTTTATTCAAAGTGAAAAGAAACCTGTGGACAGAAACGAAAAAGGGAATCTAATATACCTAAGGACCATAGGAATTATTAGCAGAATGACAAGACTCTTCATGTGAGATATGTTACTATAAATATGGATCTCACAGAATCACAAAGTTTTTATCACAGAAGGAGACCAATCATTGTGCCTGTGCTAGCTTTCTGAAATAATAATTCATCTAGTACTTTGCCCCAACTTCTTAGCATAGCACTGCACATTTTTCTTTTCAGCTGACAATCCGACTTCCTCTTCAATTCATATGTTGATCTGCCTCCATCATAAAGTCATAGAGATGTACAGCATGGAAACAGACACTTTGGTCCACCTCATCCATGCCGACCAGATATCCCAACCTAATCTAGTCCCACTTGCCAGCACCCAGCCTATTCATATACCCATCCAGGTGCCTTTTAAATGTTGTAATTGTACCAGCCTCCACCACTTCCTCTGGCAGCTCATTCCATATTCATATTCATATACCCTTCCTATTCATATACCCATCCAGGTGCCTTTTAAATGTTGTAATTGTACCAGCCTCCACCACTTCCTCTGGCAGCTCATTCCATATATGTACCACCCTCTGTGTGAAAAAGTAACCCCTTGGTCTCTTTTATATCTTTCCCCTCTCAACCTAAATCTATGCTCTCTAGTTCTGGACTCCTCCACCCCAGGGAAAAGACTTTGTCTATTTATCCTATCCATGCCCCTCATGATTTTCTAAACCTCTAGAAGGTCACCCCTCAGCCTCCGACGCTCCAGGGAAAACAGCCACAGTCTATTCAGCCTCTCTCTATCGCTCAAATCCTCCAACCCTGGTAACATCCTTGTAAATCGTTTCTGAACACTTTCAAGTTCATAACATCAGTCTGATAGGAAGGAGAACAGAATTACATGCAGTACTCCAAAAGTATCCTAACCAATATCCTGCACAGCCGCAACATGACCTCCCAACTCTCGTACTCAATGCTCTGACCAATAAAGGAAAGCATACCAAATGCTGCCTTCTTCACTATCCTATCTACCTGCAACTCTACTTTCAAGGAGCTATGAACCTGCACTCCATAGGGATCTACAGCACAGAAAAGGCCTTTGTTCCATCCCATCTGTGCAGGTCAAAAACAACAACCAAACTATTCTAATCTCATTTTCCAGCACTTGGCCGATCACCTTGTGTGTCTTGACATTGCAAGTGTACACCTAAATACGTTTTAAATGTTTTGATGATTTCTGCATCTACCCCCATTTCAAATAGTGAGTGCCAGATTCTCACCATCATCTGCTTTTTCCTTACATCTCATCTAAACGTTTTGCCCTTTTTTGTAAAGCTATGCCTCTAGTCATTGATCTCTCCAGCAAGGAGCAAAGTCTCTTCCTCTATAACCTACCTATGCCCCTCATGATTTTATACATCTCAATCATATCCCTTCTCAATCTCCTCTGCTCTAAAGAAAACAACTCCAGTCTGTCCAATTTCTCTTCAAAAATCTTAGTCTCTGGCAATACATGTCAGATCATAACCACTTACAGTGCGAAAACATTTTTTCATGTGTTGCTATTGCTTCTTTTGCCAATTATCTTAAAGCTGTGTCCTTTAGTTCGTATTCCTTCCTCGAATGGGAGTAGTTTCTCCCTGTCTGCTCTGTCCAGACCACTCGTGAATGTGAAAACCTCCAGCTTATACACTTAGACCCTGCACCCCTCATACATTTATTCAAACATTGCAAACTGTGACGAAGAGAGTGATTAGTCATCAAGGACACGTAGAGCGATGGGATGGTAGACAAGTGGCAGATGAAATTTAATGTGATAAGTGGAAAGTGATTTATTTTGGGAGAAAGAATGTCGAGGCGCTTGCAAATATTTGACAGGAATGATATCTTTTTATTCATTCACAGGATGTTGGCTTTACTGGCTAGACCAGCATTAATTGCCCATCCCTAATTGTCCTTGCAAATCATGGAATCCCTACAGTGTGGAAGCAGGCCATTCAGCCCAAGTCCACACCGAATATCCAAAAACCATTCCACCCAGAACCAATCCCCTACCCTATCTCTGTAACCCTGCATTTCCCATGTCTAATCCACTCAGATTTCACATCCCTGGACACTAAGGGCAATTTAGCATGGCTAATCCATGTAATCTGCACATTTTTGGACTATGGGAGGAAATTAGACCACACAGGTGAGACATGGACAGAATATGCAAACTCCACACAGACAGTCATCCGAGGATGGAATCAAACCCGAGTCCCCGATGCTGTGAGGAAGCAGTACTAATCACCGAGCCACCATGCCACCTGAAAGTGCCTTCTTGAACTGATGTGTAGCTGTGCCTGCAATGCTGTTTGGGAATGAGTTCCAGGATTTTGATCAAATGACAGTGAAGGAATAGAGATATATTTCCAAGTCAGGATGGTGAGTGACAGCCTTTGTGATGAAGGTTATATGAGCTGCCCAATAAGATACTAAGGCTGCACCCTGTTTTATCAACCTGTGTCAACTGTGATTGAGAATGACTGAGTTAATGATAATGGTTCAGAGTTAGCAGTAGGGGCAGATAACAGTGGCTCCTGAATCCCATAGTTAACCGGAAGAAATTGGGATTCAAATTGGGATTAAATTAAATGATAGACAAGCTGTCTGCAGCAAATCTATGCCTCGTGATTCCCTGCTCCGTGTAAATCAAGAACTGATTGTAGAACGCCAACTTTAGTAAATATAACCATCACAAAGTTCTGGGATCCAACTTCCGTTGCTGTGTATGAAGCAGGTGAACTTTCACTTGTCTGGTTGCTTTTACACCGAGCCATGAGAGGTTAGGCTACTCGAAGATTAGTGAATGAGCCATGGTCCTGCAGCAATTCACTGCTTACAAAATGAAACCTCAAAAATGTAAGAAGAAGAAAACTATAATGCAGCATGATGTATTTAAAACAGGTGCTCTTAAACGATGTATTAAGTTGTGGTTTGAAACTGTGTCAAAAAGGATTAGATTAGATTCCCTACAGTGTGGAAACAGGTCCTTCGGCCAACCAAGCCCACATCGACCCTCCGAATAGCAACCCACCCAGACCCATTTCCCTCTGACAAAACACCTAACACCATGGACAATTTACCTGCCCACACAGACACAGGAAGAACATGCAAACTCCACACAGAGGGTTGCCCAAGACTGGAATTGAATCTGGGATCCTGGTACTATGAGGCAGCAGTGCTAACCACTGAGCCACCATGTGACAGGAGGAAGGGTGATCTGAAGTTCAAAGAGTTATGTAAATATTTGAAAAATATTTTTAAAATATAAAGTGGATAAAAGGTTATTATAAAGAATATGTCAAGGGACCAGTTTGAGTTATAAAGAAAGGCTGGATAGGCTGGGACTTTTTTCACTGGAGCATACAAGGTTGTAAGGTGATCTGACAAAAGTTTATAAAATAATGAGAGGTATGGATAGAGTTATAGTTGTCTTTTCCCTAAGACCCGAAGGGTCTATGACTGTATGACCTGTCAAAACAAGAGCCAATGGCATTTAAAGGAAATGGAAACTGAAAGAACTCCAGAGGCTTTAAATCAGAAACAAAAACAGAAATTGTTGGAAAGGTTCAGCAGCTCTGGCAGGGTCTGTGGAGAGAAATCAGAGTTAACATTTCGGGTTGACTGGCCCTTCCTCAGAAATTTGTATTGGAAGATCGTGCCGTTCTAAGGAAGAATCCCTCTACTCGAAATGTCAACTCTGATTTCTCTCCACAGATGCTGCTATACCTCCTGAGCTTTTCCAGCAATTTCTATTTTTGTTAAAAGAAAATGGCACAGGTTGTGAGTGACAACACCACCACGCACTCTCTCTGAAAAAGGATGCGATTTGATTTTCTCACTATGCCAACAAAGTAGGTTCAATGGCTGTCCCTCTAAGGCCCTGCTAAGCTGGACACATGTGTGGCTGTGTATAATGTACATCTGTACACTGAAACTGTTTGTTAATTCTGCTCACACTGCATAGCTTGTCATGTCTTCTAGTTCCTTCCTACCTGCTACTTCATTTCACTCACCAATTCTCTCTTGAACAATTCTGCCCCACCTCTTGTGACTCACTGACCTTCCTACTTGCTGAAATCTGCTGTGAAGGGGAGTTCATAAGGGCAGTGGAAAGGAGAAGAGACAGGGTGGTGGAGTGGCAGTGACTGTAGGGAAACAGCGAACGGGAGGGAAATATCAAGATAGGAGATGCTGCTGAGAGTTGCAAGGAGAGTCGTTGGTAAGGCAGGAGAGAAGCACCATGTAGATGTGGCAGGGTTCAGATGGAAACAGGGAACAAAAGTGGAATGAGGAGAGATGGTTAATTGAGAGAGATGATAAGTTGAGTGAGAAGCATGAACTGAGAAATTCACGAGACGACTGAATTAGATTAGATTACTTACAGTGTGGAAACAGGCCCTTCGGCCCAACAAGTCCACACTGCCCCGCCAAAGCGCAATCCACCCATACCCCTACATTTACCCCTTACCTAACACTACGGGCAATTTAGCATGGCCAATTCACCTGACCTGCACATCTTTGGACTGTGGGAGGAAACCGGAGCACCCGGAGGAAACTCACGCAGGCACGGGGAGAATGTGCAAACTCCACACAGTCAATCGCCTGAGGTGGGAATTGAACCCAGGTCTCTGGCGCTGTGAGGCAGCAGTGCTAACCACTGTGCCACCGTGCCGCCCATTAAGTTAGTCAGGAGTGGGGACAATTCAGGAGTGGCTGTGACTGGGGATTGATGGTGAGTCAGGAGTGGTCTCTTCGGTCAGGAGAGCTGTGAGTTAAGGAGAGTGCAAACCAGGAGGGGTATCTGTCTGGGGAACATGAGTCAGTAGAGGTGAGAAATTGGGAGAGGGCAGAAGCACAAATCAGGGCCGTTGCTGCGTGGTGAGTCAGGAGTGGCATGAGCCAGGAAAGGGAACAAGTCAGGCAAAGTATGTGTCTGAATTGCCACAAGTTAAGTGTGGTGCAGTTGTAGCCAGGAACTGGCGAGCTGGACTTGAATTAATGTTTAAAAAGCACCTAATTTTCCACTTGGGAACTCTACAGCTTTCTGGACTCAATATCGAGATCAACAAGTTTAGGGCTTGAGCTCCTCCCATGTACTTACCCCAACCCCCACACTCCAGGCCTAGTTAGCACTTTGTCTGTTGTTACACTGTCCCCATTAATAGTTAATCACTCTCCCAGCCTGATGGTTATCCACCCCTTTGTCTTTCCAACTGTTCTTCTCTCTCTTTGGGCACTATCCCCACCTACTGTTAATTTCTTACTCCCTCCCCTCAACCCTATCTTCTGCATAAAAAAAACATTTTCCTAGCTACCATCAGTTCCGAAGAAGGGTCATTCAACCTGAAATGTTAACTCTGATTTCTCTCAACAGATGCTGTCAGACCTGCTGAGCTTTTCCAGTAATTTCTGTTTTTGTTGGTGTTAGAGTTACATTATCAAGGTTTGCTAAGTTAACATGACATGACATGTTAACTTATACATGTTAACTCATGTATAAATAAAACATGCAAATAAACTAAGAAGCTGTCTTATTTACTATGTGAAGAAAATTGAGAACTTTGTTTTGTGCCTCAAAGGAACAGCCAAGTATAAGATTTCTACTAAAAAACTGTAGTATTTAATTTTCTTTTTTAATTTCACATTAAATTAACAGTTTTAGAGTGCAGCTTGTTGTATATCTCTTGCCTTAATACTGTTCCTTCAATATCTATAGTAACAATTCAAAAATTAGTATTAAAAATATATATGTAGTCTTTTTTGTTTGTGCTGGTGGAGCACATTTCACATATTACATTGCAATAGGCCAGCATAATAACATTCATTCTGCACATGATGGAAAGAAACTCGAGGGACACTGCTGCCCACTGTCATCAAGATGAAGTTTCTAAGTTTTGGATGGTACTGCTGTTTTTGTCAAAGTACATTTACCAATGTAAAGGCAATTTATGTACCAAATGAACTGCAGTGACAACTGCATACAGGGAAAACTTGAATTAAATGGAAACTGTATCCAACAGTGCACACATGTTTGTTGAGGCTTCACTTATTTCTATCAGTAAAATTATGAGAATGGTTATCAAATTCAATAGCCTGTGACAGTCACTAACAAGATTCTGTGTGGAAAGGGACTGCACAGAATTATCAAGAAGGATGGGGTCTGTCTGAGGGAAGCATTGGAATTCCAGCAAGTCACTTAGCAACTGAGGTTTATGTTGGACTGCTGTGAATGATCAATCTCTTACATGTACTGACCCTGCTGAGAACCACCCCTACCTCAACCCTACAACCTCCACCATCAAATTATCTGACTCCTGGTGCTTCTTGGTTGGGCGTGAATGCAACCTCAGCAATGGCCACCACACCCGACGGTACTGTTGGAATCAAAAACCCGAGAGCTGCTGGCCAAACCTGAGAGCTTTACCGGCTGAGGAAAACCAGCCTGAGGGTGGAATAGGGACACAGTAAGACCCCCTTCAAATAATAAAATCATGCCCAGTAAGCTGAATTTTCCTGGCCCCATGGCATTATACCTGTTTTAAGTCAGTTAAATCAAATCAACTTGTCACCTTGCCATTATTGGTCAAAGCATTAAGTATAGGAGTTGGGACATAATGTTACAGTTGTACAAGCCATTAGTGAGGCCGCTTTTGGAGAACTGCATACAGTTCTGGTCACACTTCTGTAGGAAGGATATTATTAAACTGGAAAGAGTACAGAACAGATTTACAAGAATGTTAATGAGAATAGAGGTTTTGAGTTAGATAGAGAGGCGGAATAGGCTGGGTCCTTTTTCCTTACAGCATAGGAGGTTGAGGGGTGACCTTAGAGAGGTTTCCAAAATCATGAGGGGCATAGATAAAGTGAGTTGCAAAAGTCTTTTCCCGACGGTAGGGGAGTTTAAAACTAGAGGGCTTAGGTTTACGGTACGAGGGGAAAGATTTGAAAGCAACCTGAGAGGGAACTTTTTCACTCATAACGGGTATGTGTTTATAGTCTGTATGACTCTATAACAGCATCTGTGGGGAGGAAACAGAGTTAACATTTCAAGTCTAATGACTCTTCATCAGCTATGTATGACCCATACGTAAACCTTCTCTGATCTGCCTTCAAATCCAGTATATTTTACATTAGATAAGGAGCCCAAAACCCAGTATCCAGCTTTGGTCTGACTGGTATCTTGTATGGTTTTAGTAAAACCTCCCCATTTTTATACTCCCTTTTTTTCAAAATAAAGGCCAATATTCCATTTGTCTTCTCTATCCTTGTGAAATTTGTTTGCTCATATTTTGCGAGTTATGCATGAGGTCTTCCAAATTCCTTTGTGCTGTAACTGTCTGTAGTCTTTCTCCATTGAAACAATATGCAGATCTTCTATTCTTCCTGTCAAAATGCATAACCTTACATCTTCCCACGTTATATATTCCACCTGACAAGATTTTGCTCACTTGCTTACCTATCTCTTTCCCTCTGCAGACTCTGTGTTTTTCTCACCACTTTACACCCATTTTTGAGTCACCCACAAACTTAGCTATTACACCTTCACTTTCCTCTCCAAAGGTCATGAAGATGTATTGTAAATAATTGTGGCCTCAGCACTGATCTCTGTGTCACTGATCTAATTTTAGGTTGCTATCTTGAAAAACGATCCCCCTCAACCCTTCTCAACTCTCTGTCTTCTATTCGTTAGCTAATCTTGCTATAGTGTTACCTTGAACACCATGAGCTATTCTTTTATTAGGTAGTCTAACATGTGTTATCTTATCAAATTCCATTTGAAGTTCCAAGTATATTACATCCACTGCTTTCCTTTTACTTATCCTGTTTGTTACCTCCTCAAAGAATTCTAATAAAATTGCTCGGCATAATTTCCCCTTTGTGAAGCCAGGCTGACTCAGCTTGATTATGCTATGCATTTTTAAATGCTCTGAAATGCATAACGTATATTTTTCTCTCCTTAACTCTGACTCTATTTCACCCAGATCCAAGAAGACAAATTGCATTCTTACTCACACAACACTTCAGTGATCCAAAGGTTCTGGAACTTTTCATCTGTGTAACCTGGAAATATCTTTGAAATAGTGTTTGGATTAGTGTGGTGCTGGAAAGGCACAGCAGGTCAGGCAGCATCTGAGGAGCAGGAAAATCGGCATTTCGGGCAAAAGCCCTTCATCAGGAATGGAGGCAGTGAGCCTCCAGGGTGGAGAGATAAATGGGGGTGAGGTGTGGCCTGGGGTAAGGTAGTTGAGAGTGCAATAGGAACATGGAGGTGGGGGTAATGGTGATAGGTCAGAGAGCAG